>NW_019154134.1:16383278-16900440 GCF_002288905.1 Enhydra lutris kenyoni | reverse complement strand
ACACACACACACACACACACACACACACACACACACACACACACACACAGTGGAATACAATGCAGCCATTAAAAGAAATGAAATCTTGCCATTTGCAACAACGTGGATGGAACTAGAGGGTATTATGCTGAGTGAAATAAGTCAACCAGAGAAAGACAATTATCATATGCTCTCCCTGATATGAGGAATTTGAGAGGCAAAGTGGGGGGCTTGGGGGTAGGGAAGGAAAAAATGAAACAAGATGGGATTGGGAGGGAAACAAACCATAAGAGACTCCTAATCTCATAAACACAATGAGGGTTGCTGGGGAGAGACAGGGTATGGAGAGGGTGGTTGGGTTATGGACACTGGGGAGGGTATGTGATATGGTGAATGCTGTGAAATGTGTAAACCTGACGATTCACAGACCTGACCCCTGGGGCAAATAATACATTATATATTAATAAAAATAATTAAATAAATCTAAAAAAGAAAAAAAAAAAGAAACAGAAGAGGGTAAAGGTTTGCATGGTAAGCTAGGGGACCGTCTGGCCTTCAACACCAGTCCATCCCAGGAGCCTCAGGTTCCCTAGGGAAGGACGCCGAGGACCTCTCAGTGGTAGATAAAAGAAGGGAGAGGGATGGCAAGGGATGGGGAAGAGCCCCACTTCTTTCAGCTCCCCCATCCGATTTTCAGAAGGCCCATCCAGTGGGGCTTCAGAATCCAGGTGTGGGCCTCTGAAGGTAGAAACTCTTATGTTTGGTATTATGTTTATGTCAGGTACAGTCAGAGCAGCAGGCCCTTGGAAACACAATTTAGGGGTTCTGCTTACTGTTTATGTCAGAAAAGACCAAGAATAATTTGACACACAAGTACTGTGTTTTTAATGATGCCTTCATTTAAAATCCTATGTGGGGTAAGACCCAGGGCACACAGTTCCAATCAAAATCCATTAATCTTGTGGTTCTGCATCAAAGCACAGGATTGGAGGTGACAGACTGATCACTGAAAATAATATTTGTTCCTCCTTCCGAGCCAAGCTTGTGTGGACACCAATGGGGTAAACTTGCTGCCCCGCTGAGTAATATTGCAGAAAAAATATTTTTATATTTTCTTTGCGAAAATGCTTTTATAGAATCTTTATCTTTAACAAAAACTATTTCTTTTGGGACAAGACTATAGGATAGTATCAATTTATAATTGAGAACAAACTTTTGGCAAAGAGTGAAGATTTTTGCTTGGCTGGATCAAGTTACTGGAAAGTTTAAAAAAGGAAAGAAAGAAAACATCTGAGACAAGGCACTCTTTTGTGTTTAGTTGATTCAAAATCAACTTTATATCAAAGGAGGGAGAAATGAAACTGATCATGTTAATATAATTCCTGACAGGAAACAGAGCATTTTTACCAATTAAAAGTATATTTGTAAACAGATATTTTCTCTGCTTCACACACACACACACACACACACACACACACAGCTTATGTGTCAGGTTCACCAAAAGTGACGAAAGTACTATGTTCAGACAACTAGGCTTTTGCATCTTTCAAAACAAAACAAAAAAAAATTAACACAATTACAAAAAATAACTCCTAAGCCTATTAATCCCAATCAAGTTTATGAACGTTCCAGTAAAATAGGCATTATGTCTGATTAATATATTTGTGAACCAAAAATTGAGACACAGTGTCTGACATGTGGAATCTGCAGAAAAAAGATGCCAGTCACAGGAAATCCTGGACATGTGGTTGCTGTAAGGATTGCACAAGTGAAACAGCACCAATTTTTAAAGTTCTTCACTTGTAAAAATTGTGTTCTACTTAGTCCTTATACCACGCCATCCTAAAGGACCTAAAATGTTACTGACCATGCAGCAGGGGTCAATATGTGTGGAAGGCACTTTATGGTTTACAAAATATTTTATTTATTTATTATTTCTTATTTCATTTAATCATCAGAAGGACCTTGAGGGGGACTTGGGTGGCTCAGTCAGTTAAGCAACTGATTCTCAATTTCAGCTCAGATCATGATCTCAGTGGGGTGAGATGGAGCCCAATGTCCAGCTCCCTACTGAGCACAGAATCTGCTTGATGTTGTCTCTGTCCCTCTTTCTGCCCCTCACCCTCATGCTCATTCACACAGGCACTCTCTCTAAAATAAATAAAGAGGCACCTGGATGGCTCAGTTGGTTAAGTGTCTGCCTTGGCCTTGGGTCATGATCCCAGGGTCCTGGGATCAAGCCCTGTGTCAGGCTTCCTGCTCATCCAGGAGTCTCTTTCTCCCTCTGCCCCCTCCCCTCCCCCCTACTTGTGAGTGCACTCTTTCTCTCTCTCCCTATCTCAGGTAAATAAATAAAATCTTTAAAAATAATAATAATAAATCTTTTTTTAAAAAGTACTTTGAAATGAAAGCAAAGAAGCTTTTATGACTATACCCATTCTATTAGAAGTACTATTAAATTAACCATTTTGTCATTACAGGAAAAAGGACTGGATGTGAAAGGTCACATAAACAGCAAGGGGCTGAGCTAAAATGCCAACACTCACTGATTACCAAACTGATTCAAGGAATTGCTCTCTGTTACCTATGTTATTGGCAAACATAAAAACTGAAACACTTTGCTGACGTGGTTGTATGTGCAATCCCAGGTACTTTGGCTCTGAGCACACACTGGGACAAGCTCTCTGTGAAAGAATTTGGCAGTACACATGACAAGTCTTTAAATCATTCCAATTTTCCCCAAAACCCCAACTCTAGGAGGCTTCCCTAAGGAAATCCCATGTCCAGCAATGGTGGACTGACTAAATTATTTTGCATCCATACAAAAGAATACTCTATGGCCATTAATAACTTCAAATGATATTTAAAGACAGAAAAAAAAAACTTGATAAAATATTAAGTGACAAAACAGGATAAGAACCTTGACTGAAGAATGCTTTTTTGAAAAATTGGAAACAAGGCAATACAGCAAAATGCTAGCAGTAATGATCTTTGAGCAACATGCTATGGTGACTTTTATTTTCCTTTACACTCTTCTTTATTTTCCAAATTTTCCTATGATCAGAAAATAGTCTTTTTTTTCCCCCATGGAAATAAGGAAGATGCCTAGGCCTTACCTCTAGGGTCTCAAATACCAACAATTTTCAGTAAGTGAAATCATGGCAATAAGGATGGTCAATGATGAGAACTGGCCCAGATGACATGAGGCTGAGAGGCCATGCAGAGAACACTGGGGCCTCAGTCACTCCAGGGCACTGCGTGGTAAGGAGGGACTGCAGGATGGACATGACCAGGCCAGGGAGAGGAAGGAGAAGGGACTCAGTGCTCCATTTGCCTCCAGCCTAGCAGAGTACATGGGGTTATGGAAATGCAGTTAGAGGCAGTGATGGGATAAGCCAAGAAGAGGAAGCTATATTGTCTCTAGGCTTTCCTGAGTCTGAGACAACATACCCTATCAAGTCAGCTCCAATAAAAAAAAAAAAGTATAGTAGGAGTTGGGTAGTAGAGAAATGGTAGAGCGTCCTTGAGCAGTTCCACCTTCCTCAGCTTTTTCAAACCACACAGATGCCCTGTTTCACAGCCACCAGTTTCCTAAATCCTGACAAAGAGGTTCCTAGCCCATCAGCCTACACATTCTGCATTAAGAGAGACCTGAGAGAAGGAGACATACTCAAACTCTGTCTCAGACACATCCCCTCACTACTCCCTTTCCTACCTACTGACCTGCAAACTTTTAGCTACTTCCTTCTTCCTCTTTGCCACTTGCCACCCCTGGTTCTCCGTTCCTTGTGTGACCTAAACTGTGTATGGGCTTGGAGTGGGGGCCCTCTACTAAGTACTTCTAGATTCTTAGCTGTAAGCTCTACCAGCCCACAGATACTTCCCCGTCAATGGAAGGGAGCTTCACCTTCTGGGTCTACAAGACAAGACAGGTACAAAATGGAAAGGACTCTGCCTTCCACTTTACCACTCTGCCCATACCAGGGCCTTTTTCCACAGCACTGAGTGCCAGCAAAAAGATGTTTGTTTGTTAAGAAACAAGACAATATTAGACCAGGCCTCCCCAGACTTGCCACACCAAGAGAATAGTGTTGTCAGAAGCCAGCAGGATCAGATGAAGCTGTCTCCCATGTCTTACTAATGCTGCGGCTGGCACAGAGGCAGTTCAACATAACGCATGGAGCAAACTTCCTTCAAATCCATGCTGAGAGTATTCTCTTGGACAAGCTAGTTAATATATCTAAACCTTGATTTCCTTACCTTTTAATGAAAAAATACAAACACCTTACATAGATGGTGTAAGAAAGACTATGAGACAAAGGTATAAAGTATATACAGTTTCTGAAATGCAGAATTTATCCAGTTAATGGTGGCACATAGGAAGGTAGATGAAAAATAAGGACTGAAATCCAATACTCTTACACTAACACCCTTCTTCCCACTATACCATTATCTCCATTTGTTACTGGCTTTTTCAGGGAAATTAGAGAAGATTGACAGGCTAGATAATAGTTCATATTTTCACCATGTTTCTTTGTGGTTTTGTTTGATATTCATATTAGAGAAGTAGGCTTATACACACAGAGGTCAACTTCATGACATATTTGAAGATTATTTTTAAGATTTTTTATTTCTTTATGTAAGAGAGAGAGATCGCAAGTAGGCAGAAAGGCAGGCAGGCGGGGCGGGGGGGGGGATGCAGGCTCCCTGCTGTGCAGACAGCCCGATGTGGGGCTCGATCCCAGGACCCTGAGATCATGACCTGAGCCAAAGGCAGAGGCTTTAACCCACTGAGCCACCCACGAGCCCTGACATATTTGAAGATTAAAGGGGATAAGGAATAAAATATAATACATAAGATTAAAGGGGATAATGTATAGGGAATAAAATATACATAAGATACATAAAATATATGAAGTTTGAGAACACTCAGAAATAAGTACATAACAATGTGTATCTGGGTGGGGAGTGAAACACATTAACTACTATGAGAACCAAAAACAGATATTGTAAGAAAACTATCAATATCAATATCCTTCATGAACAGAGATGCAAAAACCCTTAACAAAACATGAGCAAACTGCACTAATAATATATAATAGAGTAATATATCATCACCACGTGGGATTAACCCCAGGAAGGAAAATTTGGTTCAACATTTGAGAATCAATCAGTATAGTTCACTGTCAGCAAACTAAATAAGAAAAACCATATCATCATCTGAATAGATGCAGAAATAGAACTGATAAAATTTACAGCCATTCATGATAAAAACTCTCAGCAAACTAAGAATTAGAAGGAACTTCTTCATGTTCACAAAGGATATCTATGGGAAACCTACAGCTAACAGCATACTTAAAGTTGAAAGAATGAATGTTTTTTTGACTGATGTTGGGAACAAAGCAGGAAGGTTCACTCTTACTATCCCTATTCAACATTTTACTATAGGTCCTAGCCAGTGCAATAAAGAAAGAACAATAAAACAAAAGAAATAAAAGGCATCCATATTGCAGTGGAAGAAAGAAAACTGCCTGTATATCCAGAAAATATGATTCTCTACACAGGAAAATCTTCAGAACTCACACACACAAAAACAGGCTATTAGAACTAATAAGTGAATTTATTTAGCAAGTTCTAGGAGGCAAGACTAGTATTTTCTAAAAGTTATCGTTTCCATACACAAAAAATGAATTATAAATTGATATCAATTATAAATTGAGAAAATTCTAAGTGGATTTATAAAAAGACCTAAGTAAATGGAGAGCAAAAACATGTTCAGAAAATTGAAGACCCAGTATTGCTAAGATGCCAATTCTCCCCAAATTAAGATATAACTTCATGACAAACACAGTGAAAATCCCAGAAGGACTTTTTTGAAGAAATTGACAAGGCCATTCTAAAAGTTATATATGAAAAAGCAAAAGATCTGAAAAAGCCAAAACACTTTTGAAAAAATAAGGGAAAAGGTGGATGTTTTAGCAAATGTAACTTGTCCTCCTTTGTGTCTCCTTTACTCTCACATGATTACCACACTCCCAACACTTCTGACATAATATATGCGGGTTTTCTCCACACCGAGCAATTCTTGGCAACACTAGCTGGGTATCGTACAATTTAATTCAATTCCAACACCATCTACTTGGGAGATAGCATCAAATCCCACAGGTTAAGAGCTCAGTCCCACAAGATGACACCACCTCCTGTCTTCCACTTCAGATGTCAATCACAAGTCCCACACTGTCACCTATACATATAACTGACCAGCCATAAAGTAGAGTTCCCACAATTAATTCCTTGAGTTCAATAATTTGCTATTAATTATCAAAATCTTGAACAACGCAAGTGAATATCAACTGGAAGGTAGATCAGTTGTGGTACATGTATATATTGGAACACTACTTGGTCATAAAAAAGGAACAAACTATAATACATAAAACAACTTGGATGAATCTCATAAACATTACTTTATGTGAATAGACAAAAGGCTCCTATTTTTATGACACTGTACCGAACTAGCATATAAGAAATTCCATCACCTCTTTTCTCTACACCTCCTCATTTTTGCCCCTTCTTTGCCAACCTGGTCTGTAGCAACAGAATATCCAAGTGCCAACTTCAGACTCTTTGAAGCCAGAAAGACTTAGAGTGAGACCCCTTCTCACTTGACCATCTCCATGGGGGCTGAACAAGTGAGTTCTCTCTGAGCTCTCAACATCACACCCAGTGGTAAGCCTGCTGAGAGAGAGAAGCAGAACCACACCAACTGCATTAGAACCTGCTACTTGCCCACCAAATGCCATTCTCCCTTCCTCCTTAGTAACAGACACCTATGCAGTTAGACACTACAATGTGCCCAGCTCAAAATCCACATTTACAAACCTCCTTTACAGATATAGGCAGGCCATGAGATTTCAGGTGAAGTTACTGGGGAATGTTTCAGGGAAAGACCCTGAAAAGAAGTTGATTTCAAGTACTTTTACCTACCTCCTTTCCTTCTTCCTCGTGCTTGCAAGGCAGAAGTGATGGATGGAGCGCCAACAGCCATCTCCTGACAGTGAGGTGACCTTGAATACGAAAGGCATGCAAAAAGACAGAAGCAGCCTGGGTTCCTAACGATGATGGAATCACTATACTAGTTCTGGACTGCTTGGTTCTGTTTTACATAAAAGGGACAAAAAGAATCTTATTTTGTTTAAGCCATCATTATTTTGACTCTGTTAATAGCAGTCAAAAGCAATACCTAAATGACTCAATGATCTACTTAACTTTATAAAATGATACTGAAAACTAGAGAGTTAAAAATGAAAAATTGTTGATAGTTGGATTTTTCCCTTGGTTTAACTTTCTGAGAAGAATTTGCAGATCTCATAGATGAATTCTATTACCTTAATTCACTAATGTTTGCTCTTCCTTTCAGTTAAACTGTAAATGGATAGAAATGTACAAGTTATAAGTCACACTACTCTGTGTGCCCAGAACTGTAGGAAAATAGTATCCAGCCCTGTTACTTATTCCAAATCAGGACTAAGTTACCTTAGCTACCAAATTACTAACTGCCTATCCTCTTATATTAATACTCAATGAACTCAAAGAGCATCAAAACACCTGCGTAGGGGGAGACATGATGGCGGGGAAGTAGGAGGAGGTACCGTTTCAACCTGTACCCTAAAGTGAGCTGATTACCTACCAAAGAACTCCGATCACCCATGAAATCAGCCTGAGATCAGAATTATACACGTCTGGATCTCTACAGGGGCAGAAGACACCAGTGGGCAGGTAAAGCAGAGTGGGAACGTGGGACTGATATCGGAAGATAAACAAAAGGGGAAGGGAGCCACCAGAGGCGACCGACTGGAAAGTCATATCCCAATACGAGAGTGCCCTGCGTATAGGCACCAGCATTAACTCGGAGTCTGGTTGAAAGCACTCAAAAAGAGCAAAGGATCACGGGGGGAAATTGTGGGAATCGGGGCAGTTAGGGACAGGGGCTTAAGTCCCTGGACCCAGGACAGTCTCCCCTGGCGCTGAGCCAGAGAGTGCGGCAGAGAAACCAGGTCTTGGTCCCTGAGCCTCCAGCATGCCCCAGAACACATGGGGTCCGGCTCCTGTGAGGGGCTGGGAGCCTCGCCAGCTGGCAGAATGCCGCACGGTGCTATCAGAGCCTGAGACACACGCGCCCCACACCCTCCCCTGGGAGAGGTGCACGCAGGCCCCAGCCCAGTGCTCTAGGACCCAGAAAGACCAGGCACTCCCAGCCCGGGCCAGCGGGAAAATCTCAGTATGCGATCGCTGCTTGGAACCTCTCTGGCGGTCTGGAGCTGCCCAGACAGCCACCGCTGCCGTGGTTTTGGGTACAAGCAGGAGATCCTGCATCCCCAGGGACCGCGACTCGGAACTAGCTCTGCCAGCAGCCAAGGGGGAACTTATGTGCTCTGGAGCACTCGCAGGGGTGCAGAATGAGGCTTCTCTCTGAGAGGGAGGTCGCAGTGCAGTTTGGTTTCCTCTAAACCTCCAAAAACCATCAAAAGCTGTCAAGGCGAGAGAAAACAAATGAACAAACATAAAAACCTCCAGAGAACAAAAGCCTGAAAAACCAGTTTCCTCAGAGCCCACCCCCTTGAGGGAAGTGGGAGGACTTAACTCAGGGAACATCATTGACTGAAAATCCACGTGGCAGGCCCGCAGAAAAACAATCAGGAAAGAGAAAAAAAAGACGACAAGAGAAAAACCACCACTATTTCATAGATACAACTTTTATTTTTAACTCATTCCCACTATTTTGGTTCATTTTTTTTTAATATATAATATTTTAACCTATTTACCATCACAGTGAGATGTCCAGTACATCAAATTCCATAATAACCTTCTAACCTGAACTTTTTGATACATACACCCATGTTTTTCTTTTGCTTTTCTATTTTTTTAATTTTTTTTTAAATTTTAGTGTAGTTTAGTCTATTATTTTTTTATTTTTATTTTCTAATAGTCATATAGAGTTAAACTTCAAGGTAATCCCCTTTCCCCAATCAATGCTACCCCTATAGGTAAACGATTTTTAATCCCCCTTTATCTTAGGAAAGTTGAGTCCTTTAACAAAGATATCAAGATACATCCAGGAAGAATCAAAATAACCTTCCTCACCCACACTGAGAATTTATAACCACTCTCCCATCTTTTTCTTCTGCCAGTGTTTCTGTGTATTTGTGATTGTCCTGATAGTATATAAATCTTAAACTTGGGGTTCTTTTTGACGAGGTTCTTCCTTTTTTTGCTTTTATATATATATTTTTTTCTCTTGTCATATACTTTTATGTCTTTTTGTTTGTCTGTTTTTGTTTGTATACTTCATAAATCTTACCTTGGGGCCTATTTGGGCTGAGCCTTCTCTTTTATCTTCCCTTTTTTTCCTGTCTCTCTCTCTCTCTCTTTCTCTCTCTTTTTTTTCTTTTCTTTTTTCTCTCGTTTGGGTGGAGAATCCTGATTGCTCAGAAGAGTTCGAGGGTGCACCTTGACTGCGCCATGGTCGATACATCCAGCTACATCCGTTCAGTCATCTCTCACCAAAATGACTAGGAGGAGGAATGCCCAACAGAAGAAAAATACAGAGGACAGGCCTTCTACAACAGAGCTAATGGCTATAGACATAGACAATATGTCAGAAAGGGAATTCAGGCTAACAATTATCCAGGCAATAGCTAGGTTGGAGAAAGCCATGGATGACCAAATGGAATTAATTAGGGCAGAACTGAAAGCCACCAGGGATGATGTTCACAATGTTAGGGAAGAACTGAAAGCTACCAGGGATGATGTTCAAAATGCTCTCAATGAGTTCCAATCTAATCTAAATTCCTTAAAAGCTAGGGTAACTGAGACAGAAGATAGAATTAGTGATCTGGAGGACAAACAGATAGAGAGAAAGGATGAGGAGGAACCTGGAACAAAGAGCTTAGAAGCCACGAAAACAGAATCAGGGAAATAAATGATGCCATGAAACGTTCCAACATCAGAATTATTGGAATCCCTGAAGGGGAGGAGAAAGAAAGAAGTCTAGAAGATATAGTGGAACAAGTTGTCCATGAAAATTTTCCCAATCTCACGAATGGAACCAGCGTTCATGTACTAGAGGAAAAACGGTTTCCCCCCAAGATTATAGATTCTTGAAAGTCCTCGAGACACCGAATAGTAAGAATGAAGAATTATAATTGTAGGCAGACCCTCTTAAAAGCAGCTAGGACAAAGAAGCTCCTTACGTACAGAGGAAAGCCCATCAGAATAACGTCAGACCTGTCCACAGAGACCTGGCAAGCCAGAAAGGGCTGGCAAGATATATTCAGAGCACTAAATGAAAAGAACATGCAGCCAAGAATACTTTATCCGGCAAGACTGACATTCAAAATGGATGGAGAGATAAAGAGTTTCCAAGACCAGCAAGGCTTAAAAGACTATGCGACCACCAAGCTGACACTATGGGAAATATAAAGGCGGGTTCTATAAAAGAGAAAAAATCCTAAAAATATCATTGAACAGAAATATAGAGACAATCTACAGAAAGAAAGACTTCAAAGTAACACGATGTCAATAAAAACGTATCTATCAATAATCACTCTCAATGTGAATGGCCCAAATGCACCCATAAAATGACACAGGGTTGCAAACTGGATAAAACGACAGGACCCATCCATATGTTGTCTACAAGAGACCCATTGTGAACCTAAAGATACACCCAGACTGAAAGTGAAGGGATGGAGTAGCATCTTTCATGCCAATGGGCCTCAAAAGAAGGCCGGGGTAGTGATTCTCATATCAGATAAATTAGATTTTAAACTAAAGACTGTAGTCAGAGATACAGAAGGACACGACATAATTCTTAAAGGGACTATCCACCAAGATGATCTAACAATTGTAAATATCTACGCCCCCAATATGGGAGCAGCCAATTACATAAGAAAACTATTAATCAAGATAAAGAGTCATATTGATATGAATACATTAATAGTAGGAGATCTTAACACGCCTCTCTCAGTAATAGACAGATCATCCAAGCAGAAAATCAATAAAGAAACAAGAGCATTGAATGACACATTGGACCAGATGGACCTCATAGATATATACAGAACATTCCACCCTAAAACAACAGAATACTCATTCTTCTCAAGTGCACATGGAAGCTTCTCAAGAATAGACCACATACTGGGTCACAAATCAGGACTCAACCAATACCAAAAGACTGACATTATTCCCTACATATTCTCAGATCACAATGCTTTGAAACTGGAGCTCAATCACAAGGAAAAGTTCGGAAGGAACTCAAACACCTAGAAGGTAAAGACCACCTTGCTTAAGAATGCTTGGATCAACAAGGAGATCAAAGAAGAACTGAAACAATTCATGGAAACCAATGAGAATGAAAATACTTCGGTCCAAAACATATGGGATACAGCAAAGGCGGTCCTAAGTGGGAAATACATAGCCATCCAAGCCTCCCTCAAAAAAATTGAAAAATCCAGAATACACCAGCTGTCTCTACACCTTAAAGAACTAGAGAATCAACAACAAATCAAACCAACTCCACACATAAGTAGGGAAATAATCAAGATTATAGCAGAGATCAATGAGGTAGAAACCAGAGATATAGTAGAACGTATCAATGAAACTAGAAGCTGGTTTTTTGAAAGAATCAATAAGATCGATAAACCATTGGCCACACTAATCCAAAAGAAAAGAGAGAAAGCCCAAATTAATAAAATTATGAATGAAAAGGGAGAGATCACAACTAACACCAAGGAATTAGAAACAATTATCAAAAGTTATTATCAACAGTTATATGCCAATAAGCTAAGCAACCTAGATGAAATGGATGCATTCCTGGAAAACTATAAACTCCCAAAATTGAACCAGGAAGAAATTGACAACCTGAATAGACCGATATCTAGTAATGAGATTGAAGCAGTGATCAAAAACTGCCCAAAAAACAAGAGACCAGGACCTGACGGATTCCCTGGGGAATTCTACCAAACTTTCAAACAAGAAATAACACCTATTCTCCTGAAGCTGTTTCAAAAAATTGAAGCAGAAGGAAAACTTCCAGACTCTTTTTATGAAGCCAGCATTACCCTGATCCCCAAACCAGGCAAAGACCCTACCAAAAAGGAGAATTTCAGACCAATATCACTGATGAATATGGATGCTAAGATTCTCAACAAGATCCTAGCAAACAGGATCCAACAGCACATTAAAAAGATTATCCACCATGACCAGGTGGGATTCATCCCTGGGTTACAAGGATGGTTCAACATTCACAAATCAATCAATCCAATAGAACAAATCAATAAGAGGAGAAGAACCACATGGTCCTCTCAATTGATGCAGAAAAAGCATTTGACAAAATCCAGCATCTGTTCCTGATTAAAATGCTTCAAAGTATAGGGATAGAGGGAAAAATCCTGAACTTCATAAAATCTATCTATGAAAGACCCACAGCAAGTATCATCCTCAATGGGAAAAAGCTTGCAGCCTTCCCATTGAGATCAGGAACATGACAAGGATGCCCACTCTCACCACTCTTGTTCAACATAGTATTAGAAGTTCTAGCAACAGCAATCAGACAACAAAGAGAAATAAAAGGTATCCAAATTGGCAATGAAGAAGTTGAACTCTCTCTCTTTGCAGATGACATGATTCTTTATATGGAAAACCCAAAAGACTCCATCCCCAAACTACTAGAACTCATACAGCAATTCAGTAACGTGGCAGGATACAAAATCAATGTACAGAAATCAGTGTCTTTCTTATACACTAACAATGAAAATACAGAAAGGGAAATTAGAGAATCGATTCCATTTACTATAGCACCAAGAACCATAAGATACCTGGGAATAAACCTAACCAAAGAGGTAAAGGATCTGTACTCGAGGAACTACAGAACACTCATGAAAGAAATTGAAGAAGACACAAAAAGATGGAAGACCATTCCATGCTCTTGGATGGGAAGAATAAACATTGTTAAAATGTCTATACTACCTAGAGCAACTATACTTTTAATGCCATTCCGATCAAAATTCCACTGGTATTTTTCAAAGAGCTGGAGCAAATAATCCTAAAATTTGTATGGAATCAGAAGAGACCCCAAATTGCTAAGGAAATGTTGAAAAACAAAAATAAAACTGGCGGCATCACGTTACCTGATTTCAAGCTTTACTACAAAGCTGTGATCACCAAGACAGCATGGTACTGGCATAAAAACAGACACATAGACCAGTGGAACAGAGTAGAGAGCCCAGATATGGACCCTCAACTCTATGGTCAAATAATCTCCAACAAAACAGGAAAAAATATACAGTGGAAAAAAGACATTCTCCTCAATAAATGGTGCTGGGAAAACTGGACAGCTATATGTAGAAGAATGAAACTCGACCATTCTCTTACACTGTACACAAAGATAAACTCGAAATGGATAAAAGACCTCAACGTGAGACAGGAATCCATCAGAATCCTAGAAGAGAACATAGGCAGTAACCTCTTCGATATCAGCCACAGCAACTTCTTTCAAGATATGTCTCCAAAGGCAAAGGAAACAAAAGGGAAAAAGAACTTTTGGGACTTCACCAAGATCAAAAGCTTCTGCACAGCAAAGGAAACAGTCAAAAAAACAAAGAGGCAACCCACGGAATGGGAGAAGATATTTGCAAATGACAGTACAGACAAAAGGTTGATATCCAGGATCTATAAAGAACTCCTCAAACTCAACACACACAAAACAGATAATCATATCAAAAAATGGACAGAAGATATGAACAGACACTTCTCCAATGAAGACATACAAATGGCTATCAGACACATGAAAAAATGTTCATCATCACTAGTCATCAGGGAGATTCAAATTAAAACCACATTGAGATATCACCTTACACCAGTTAGAATGGCCAAAATTAGCAAGACAGGGAACAACATGTGTTGGAGGGGATGTGAAGAAAGGGGAACCCTCTTCCACTGTTGGTGGGAATGCAAGTTGGTGCAGCCTCTTTGGAGAACAGTGTGGAGATTCCTCAAGAAATTAAAAATAGAGCTTCCCTATGACCCTGCAATTGCACTACTGGGTATTTACCCCAAAGATACAGATGTAGTGACAAGAAGGGCCATCTGTACCCCAATGTTTATAGCAGCAATGGCCACGGTCGCCAAACTGTGGAAAGAACCAAGATGCCCTTCAACGGACGAATGGATAAGGAAGATGTGGTCCATATACACTATCAAGTATTATGCCTCTATCAGAAAGGATGAATATCCAACTTTCGTAACAACATGGACGGGACTGGAAGAGATTATGCTGAGTGAAATAAGTCAAGCAGAGAGAGTCAATTATCATATGATTTCACTTATTTGTGGAGCATAACAAATAACATGGAGGACATGGGGAGATGGAGAGGAGAAAGGAGCTGAGGGAAATTAGAAGGGGAGGTGAACCATGAGAGTCTACGGACCCTGAAAAACCACCTGAGGGTTTTGAAGGGGCAGGGTTGGGAGGTTGGGGGAACCAGGTGGTGGGTATTAGAGAAGGCACAGATTGCATGGAGCACTGGGTGTGGTGCAAAAACAATGAATACTGTTACGCTGAAAAGAAATTAAAAAATAATAATAAAATAAAATAAAATCTTTTGTTTAAAAAAATTTTTTAATTAAAAAAATCTGTATAATTTTGCATTTTGTAGATGCAGATTTATTTGGACTCTAAAGAATTCAGAAAATTCTCTTCTGATAATCAAAAACATCATTAAATGTACAAAACAGGTATAAGAGCTGCAAGTTCTAAAACCTTAATAATAATAATAATAATAATAATAACAATGTAAAGCCCCAGATGAGAGAAGAGACTAGAGAGAACTGCTGACTAAAATGGTTAAATGCAAGTTTATAGGGGCTCCTGGGTGGCTCAGTTCGTTAAACATCTGCTTTCCCCTCAGATCATGATCTCAGGGTCCTGGGATCTAACTCTGTGTCAGGGTCCCTGCTCAATGGGGAGTCTGCTTCTCCCTCTCTTTCTGCTCCTTCCCCAGCTCATGTCCTCTCTCTGTCATTCTTTCTCTTAAATAAATTTTTAAAATGTTTAAAGCAGATTTATAAAAAGAATAGCTAGACTAAATGATAAAATATAAGAATAATAATTATAAAAAACCCTTTTCGGGTTATAAAATAGAAGAGGACCAGCTGCTGGTGTGACTGACTGCCCATGGGTCTAAACCCTTGTGGCCTCATTTCTGTTTATAACAGCCCCCTTCGCACCAGTTCACAAATCCTCCATTCACACCACCTCACACACCATCTTGGGTGAGCCAACTGGGGACTGCAAGGACTATAAACAGAGGGAATAATAAACAAGATCACAGGCACTGCCAGGTACAGGACTTAAGGCAGAATAGTTCATCTACACTGGGCTCCTAATCTAATCTTACCCTCATTTGAGTTTCCTTTACCCCCACAATGTTTTGTAACAGGCAGTTTCAAACCAGTGTGGGGAAAAACAAAAGTGACAAGTTTTTGTGGGGTACACTTCCAGTTGAAAGGAAGCCACTGTACACTCACACAAAGGATGAGAGATGGAGCACTCCCCAGGGAGCCACATCAAGGATGCTTCCCAAACAACTGCACACATCAAGGTGTCTGTTTATGACATTAGGTGACAAAATTGAGAGGAACAAAGAATCACTTCAATCACACTTGAATTTCAGCTCAGAAACTTAATCTGAGCAAAACTAAAAGCTCATTCACACCATGGAGAGCAGTGACTTTGGCTTGGTAGGGTGCAAAGAATCAAGATTCCAGCATCTGAAGGCTTGGACACGAATCTCCACAATTTTCTTATTCAACCTTAAGTTAGTTACCTAACCTCCTTGAGTTTCAGCTTCTTCATCAGGAAATTATGTTGATAATGCATTTATTCCAGGATGAGGTGAAAAACAACGACCTATAGGAGCTCAGTATATCCTGGTTCCTTTGTCACTTCTCTATATTCCCAAAACCTCAGCCTGTAACCATAACCAAGAAATCAACCTGTAGAGCAAAGCTGGCCTAAAAACATGTTTTTGCTGCAAACTGTGTATGTGTGTGTTTTTAAGGCACCACGATTAAATTCTTTTTCAGTTTTTATTTAAAGTTCAGTTAGTTAACACACAGTGTTTCAGGTGTATAATGTAATAATTCAATACTTACATACAACACCCAGCACTCATCACAAACACCCTCCTTAATCCCTATCACCTATCACCTATTACCCCTTTTCTGGTAATCATCAGTTTGTTCTCTGTAGTTAAGACTCTGTTCCTCGGTTTACCTCCCTCTTTTTCCCCCCATGATCATTTGTTTTGTTTCTTAAATTCCACATATGAGTGAAATCATATGGCATTTGTCTTTCTCTGACTGACTTATTTTGCTTAGCATAATGCTCTATAGCTCCATTCACATCATCGCAAATGAAAAAATTTCATTCTTTTTATGGCTGAGTAATGTGCACACACACATGCACCACTTCTTCTTTATTCATTTATCAGTCAATGGACATTTGGGCTCTTTCCATAATTTGGTTATTGTTGATAATGCTGCTATATAAATACCGAGGTGCATGTATCCCTTTGAATTAGTATTTTTTTGTCCTTTGAGTAAATACCCAGTAGTGCAATTGCTGGATCATGGGGTCATTCTAACTTTTTGAAAAACCTCCATACTGTTTTCTAGATCAAGACAATATGGTACTGGCACAAGAACAGACACAGAGATCAATAAAACAGAAAACCCAGAAATGAACCCACAACTAAATATTTTTCTAAAACTACTATTTCAGTTTATCTTGAAAAATTGTAATGGTAACACTGGGCCCGCATTCCTCCATGGCCACATGACTGCTGGAGTTGATTGTTTATACAGGGCCTCTACTACACAGCTCATTGACTTCCTAACCCAACCATGTTCATTGCCATGAGTTAACTGCCTGACAATACAAACATCTGAATCTGCCAGAAGTGGTAGCAATCACAAAGGTGTCGTCTCAAACCACCATCCTTGCTGCCCTCTACCACATCACAGGCTCCTTTGGTACCCTAGTACAGAAGTAAAGTTAAACATGCCATTTGAGCTTATTCTACTCACTGATGGATCAATAGACTGCATGTGAAATGGAAAGTTTAGTCAATTACATGAAACCAAGTAATGAGGGAGGGAGGCCAAGAAGACACAGCCAGAGAGACAGACAGACAGACACAAACACACACTCCCAACCTATGATAAACTGACCAGATTCAGTTAAGTTCATTTGTTCCCCTTTATAAATTCAATGAAATGAGTTTGCGGGAATATACAAAAGTATAAATCATGCACTTTAATTCTACAAGTGTTAATTAATGTTTAAATGTATTTCTTTATTCTAAGATAATTTGAGTCAGCTTACTCCTACATGTAAAGTCAAATATTAAATTAATTATGAAATAACTAGCTAATGGGAACAAACTGAGGAGAGCATGGAGAAACAGGCACTCTCATATTGCAGATCAGAGTACAAAATGGTACAATACCTACAAAGGGGAATTTGGGAATACCTACTAACACTCCAAATGAATTTACCATTTAGACCCCAAAGAACCCACTTCTAGGAATCTATTTTGAAAATACCCCTGTGTGAGTGGGAAATAACATATGCATAGGTGTATTAAGTATCTGTTGCTGCATTATAAATGTGGCAACCAACCATCCTGGTTTGTACAGGACTGTGGGGTTTACTGAAACTCAGAACTTTCAGCACTAAAACTAAAACAGACCCACAAAAACAGGGACTGCTGGTATTCCTAGAAACAAACTACTCTCAAATTTAGAAAACATAGGCAATAAGCTCCTTGACAAAGGTCTTGGCAATAATTTTTTTAATCTAACACCAAGAGCAAAAGTAACAAAAGCAAAAATAAACAAGTAGGACTACATCACAACATCTTCTGCACAGCAAAAGAAACCATCCACAAAATGAAAAGGCAACCTACCAAATAGGAGAAAATATTTGTGAATCATATATCTTATAAGGGATTAATACCCAATCCAAAACATATAAATTCATACAATTCTATAGAAAAAAAAAACACAAAAAATCTAATTAAAAAATGAGAAGATCTGAATAGACATTTTCCCAAAGAAGACAGAGAAATGGCCAACAGACATATGAAAAGATGCTCAACATTATTAATCATCAGGGAAACGCAAACCAAAACCACCATGAGATATCACCTCGCACCACGGCCATCCCCCCAAAAGAAAAACAGAAAGAAATATCAAGCACTGGTGAGACTGTGGAGGAAGGGGAACACTTGTATAATACTGATGGGAATGCAAACTGGTGCAGCCACTGTGGAAAACAGTATAGCAGGTTCCTCAAAAAATTAAAAATAGAACTAGCATATGATCCAACAATTCCACTTCTAGGTATGTGTCCAAAGGAAAAAAAAAACACAAACTCAAAAAAGATAGCTGCACCAACCCCCACATGTGCAATGCAGCATTATTTACAACAGTCGAGACATGGATAAAGAAAATGTGGTGTATATATACAATAGATTATTCAGCCACAAAAAAGAATGAAATCTTGCCATTTGCAACAACATGGATAGACCTTGAGGGTATTATGCTAAGTAAAATAAGTCAGAGAGAGACAAACACTGTTGTGTAATCCAAAACAAACAAACAAAAAAACAACAAATGCACAAATAACAACAAAAAATAAGCTCAAAGATATAGAGAACAGATTGGTGGTTGCCAGAGGCAGGGATGTGGGGGTGGGAGGAATGGGTAAAGGGAGTCAAAAGATATGAACTTCCAGTTAATAAAATAAAGAAGTCATGGGCATGCAATACACAGCATGGCAACTGTAATGTATATCTGAAATGTTAATATTACTGTACTTCATATTTGAAAGTTGTTAAGAATGTACTGTAAAAGTTCTTATAACATGAAAAAAATGGAGAACTATGGAGGGTGATGGACATTAACTAAATTTATCATGGTGATCATTTTGCGACTCATACGGATATCAAATCATTATGCTGTACATCTGAAACTAATATAATGTTAGATGTCAGTTTGACCTCAATAAAGAAAGAACAAAGAAACTATCAGGGCTAAAACCAGAACAGCACCAGGCAAATGAAGCTGTTGGTCATCCTGGTAACACAATGCCCTAAAACAATATATATATTTTTTCTCTTTTTTGAGCTTGCAGTTCCTGTGCGTCAGGAAACCAGACCCAGTTTCGCTGGACCTCAGCTTCACAGCCTCTCAGAAGGCTGCAATCCAAGTGTCAGAGAGGGGAGAGGTCTACTCTGAATGTTCAATTACAGGAGGACTCACTTCGAAGCTCACTTGTGTGGTGGTGATAGGCAGAATTCACTTTCTCAGGGCTGTTGGAATAAAGGCTTCAGCTACTTGCTGGCTGTGGGCCAAAGACCACCCCCAGTTCCTTTCCATGAGGACCTCTCCAGTATGGCAACTTGTTTCATCCAAACCAACAAAAGAGAGTTTTCTAGCAAAACTTGAAGTCAGAAAAAATTTTTTGACCCAGTCACAGAAGTGACAGCCCTTCAACATTGTCATATTCCAGTGGTTAGAAGGGGAGGGACTTACATAATACCAGGAGGTAGAAATCACCTGGAACCAGTGAAGACTCTGACCCCTCACCTAAGTAGATCTAACACATCTGTGTTCTATTTCAAATCTTCTCAACTCCCACCCCCTACTCTAGCTAACACCATAGTAGAAGCCCCAGATAGTGATCAACTTGACACAGGTGTAACCTGGCTGTGCTCTGCTTCAAGCCTGTGATGGTGGGCATACAGATCATGGTATTTTGAGGGTAACAGACGGACAGCAGTAGAATGTTTCTTGACATTAAAAAAAATTTTTTAAAAGTAAGAGCTGTCAGGCAGAAAGTTGAAATCAGAAGCCATAATAGAAAAATCATGGTGTTCCACCAGGGTTCCAGCTCAATCAGTTCATAGACCCAGAGCCCACTGACTGAAGGGGAGGCAGTTTTCCTTGAAAAATAGCCCAAGTCTATTACAAGTATATACAGTAAACATCCTTCCCCAAAGTGACCTGTGACCACTTCTCAGAGTAACTGTACAGGAGAAAGGAAAACACAGAGATGTTTTGACCTTACATTGCTACCAAGAAATCATAAATGTCACTTACTACTATTCTCTGGTTAGAAAATAAAGTATAGAGGGGCGCCTAGGTGGCTCAGTGGATTAAGCCTCTGCCTTTGGCTCAGGCCATGATCTCAGGGTCCTGTGATCGAGCCCCGCATTGGGCTCTCTGATCAGCAGGGAGCCTGCTTCCTCCTCTCTCTCTCTCGCTCTCTCTGCCTGCCTCTCTGCCTACTTGTGGTATCTCTCGCTCTGTGTCAAATAAGTAAATAAAATCTTAAAAAAAAAAAAAAAGAAAGTACAGGTTACAGGGGATAAATGAAATTCTGGTCCAAATCCATCCCACAGTAGACTCATTAGTTATTTCTCCAGTAACTGAGATCATAATTGGGATGAACTTAGAGGATGGAAACCCTCAAACTACTTCCCTGAATTCTGAAGTTAGAGCCTTTATAAGGGCAAAGATCATTGTGACATTTATTTTTCTTAACAGCAAAGCACAATCAGGCAACACCCATTTTCTTCCTGGGCATCATTTGAGATGAGGCTGAAAATCCTAAACACAGAATGTGTCCTCTGGGCACACTGGGCAGGTCTCCAGCCCCCTAAGTAAGTCTTCCACCCCTTATTCTATCTTTGCCAAGAAGGGGGAGACGATTTAACAGGCCATTATACTCTCTAAACCACCCATCAGAGGATTTTTTTTTTTTAGCCTGAGCTAGATACTCTCACTCACAAGATGACCATAAACCACAAGTGGTGTACCTAGAAGGATGCAGAGCAGGACCCCAGGGCACGAGCAGGGCAGAGCCAGGGATTGCCTTCAATGAAAGCCCATTTATCAGCCCACACAGCCATTCAGCACCGACTTTTCCCCAGGGACAGTTCAAGGACAAGGGATGAGATCCACAATAGCCAAGTACGGGAGCTAACCTGGTTTAAAACCCTCAGTCCCCAAAGGAGCCAATATCCCTGTAACAAGTCCCTAGACATAGCTTTCATCACCCCTACAGGACACCCATTACACAAGTCACCACACTTAGGAAAGCCCAAAGCATGTCTCCCTAGCAGGAATTTATGGTTCTTTGCAGTTCCTCCCACTCCAGATACAATTCCCCACTCAAGGGTCATTTATATCATCAGCAATACGGTAGAGTCTGCATAAAGAGGTTGCCGAAGCAACGGAGCTACACAGCTAACCAAAGGGCAAATTCTTCTGCAGAAGAAAAAGGTTTGTTTACCGTTAGCCCACCCATCCTTTCATGAAAGAGTCCATAGATTCTGCTCTTCAGGAAGTAGCTACTGTAGCTACAGGTATTCCAATGTCTTTGGGGGAACTACACAGAGAGTCACAGATGGAGGGAGAGGAATTCCAGAACCAACTTTATCTCCTCCACTTGTTTTTCTGCAACAAGCACTACTTGAAGTATGAGATCAATATGGGGTTTTTTTGTTTTTGTTGTTGTTATTGTTGTTTTTTGTACTGATGGATTATTTGTTTCAAATAGGGAGGCTACTGTAGCAAACTCCAGCCAAATCTTAGGGCTTCATGGGAAAGCCAGAGACTGAGGTGCTTGGGACTATTAATGCAGGACGTCCACATTGCCTACTCTCTACTATGCCCTTCAGATCACAGGGCAAGACAGTCTCACCCAGGGTCCAGAAAGTCACCTGTCAAGCCACCTGGTAAGTTTACCCTGGGAGGGTAATCAGGAGCAATTCTCCTTAACCTCTGGGATCTCCACTAGCTCCCATGTGGGCCTGCATGCTTAATGACTCATGTTCTGGGGCATCAAGGACCTCTCACCTGTAGCGGTTCCTCTGTCAGGCCCCTGAGCCCAAAGGCCCCTTCTAACTCTCTGCTCCCTTTTGTAGTGTACCCTCTTTCCCTCTCCCAGATTTTGTGACTCGGCTCCATTCCATGTCCCCTGGGATGGAGCTGGAGAGGATTCTGGGTCCATATGGATGAAGGGCAGAATGAAGGTCAAGCATTTATTTACACAGCAGTCAAATCATTTTCCTAATGAGAGTGAGTGGCTCCATAAAAATCTCCTGCTCCATTTGGCTCAAAGGATCTCTGTTTTCTCCCCGTTTAAGTTACATTAAGAACAGGTCCTCTTCTGTCCTCTTAGCCTCATGGGTGCCATACCCCAGGGGATGGGGGAGAGGCAAAGAATTCATTCCACACATAAATGCTTCCAACTTTCCAGAAGCCTGCTTGGTTTGTTCCAAGAAACTGAACATCCACAGAAAAAGTTTCTGCCTGAAAGAAGATCTCACCTTCTCCCAAGGGTGTATAGCAGGCAAACTCTTCATGGAGACCCATGTTGTCATCTTCAGGCTCTGCTCTGTCCTCCTTGAGGCCAAAATCTCCCCATGCAGCTTGTGGCCTGGCACCAGCCCAATGGAGAAAACTCAGTTCTTTTCTCTTGCAGCAAGTCAATACGTGTCCTTAATGATTCTAGTGGTGCTTTGGTCAACTGTCCAGAGAGCCAAGAACAGGCTCTATGGGGAGAGTGGGGAGCTGGCATCTATGGGCCAAGGAGCATTGTGCAGTGACTCCTTAATGACTTTGTTTAGTGGGAGATGAAATATAGAGCAAAGTCCGAGAAGACAGAGCAGGGGAGCTAGGGAAAGAGAACAGATGTTGTAGAAGATACCCTTTCATGTTTCCTGTGCACCAGAAATCTGCAGATGTATGTTGGCAGGGCTACAATCAGAGAGCAGAGGGAGGCTGGGGTTTACACATCTGGAAGTCATTTGGCAGGGGCAGAGTTCAAACGCTTTCTGCTTCAGCTGCTCTTAGACGTACCTTGCCATGCCAGCGGTTGCGGAGTGAGGGGTCAGCCGTTCCCAGAGTCCCTCTGGCCTCACTCTGGTGGAAGCCCTACCTAAGCTGGTGGGTTTTCCTCTGTATCAGTTCAGTCACACAGAAAAGCTGAAATAATTATAAAAAGAGAGAAGGGGACCAGGGAGGGAGGGAAGCAAAGAGGAGAATGCACCACAACTGAGAGAAGCCTGGCTGGAAATCAAGAAACAAAATGTACTTGGACCAAATCCAGTGCATGAGTTAACTTGAGAGCAAAAACACCATTCAGGGGGGAAGGAGGGAGGGGCTTCTCTGCAGCATAGTAACACCCAGGGATCATGCTCACACCACATTTACTTTTCTCAGAAATCCCTGTACATTTTTGCCTTCACTGATTTTAGGAATGTACAGGACTCTCTTGATCCTGAAGGAATTACTCCCTTTGGAAGGATTTATGGGGTTCTGTAAAGAGAGAAAGCAGGGTCTCTGAGGGCCTGGTCATCACCCCACTGACCTCCAGCCTCCTGCTGCCACCCTGAGATACAGCCCTCCCTCTCAGAAGGGGGCAAGGTCAGCTCGGGTGTTTTGCTTCCCTCAGAGGAGAACACATCTTTGGGGTGAAACTGTGTCCCAGCTCAAAGTTCCTGCCATGTTCAGCTCTGCAGACCATATTGCCTGCAGCTGCTGGCAGGCCTAGCTTGGGACTTCGCACAGCCCCGTGCGGCGAGCAGAACTGGCAAGGGTGGGGGCATGGTAATGAGTTTAAAGGCTCCAGGGCATCCCCAGGTTGGCTAGAAGACCTCAGAAGGATCACAGCCCACCAGGGGAGACAACAGAGTACTTGAAGAGATGAGTAACAAAATACAACCAAATATAATAAATGCCAAGTGTGAGATAAAACACGTTCAGACAGATCTTCTCATAATTCTCACCCCCTCAAACCTGCTTAACTTCCTGTACCCACTAATTTGATGGATATCTCTGTCATCCCCACAGTTCTGCCCAAGACAGAAATGTTCACTTATACCCCTCCATCACCCTATGTGTCCAATTTGGCCCCAGGTCCTGCTGATGCTATGTTCGTCCCATCTTTTGAACCTGTCCACCCCCGAATCCCAGCTACCCTGAACCATGGTAGCTGCTACCAAATTGGTCTCCCTTCTGCCAGTCTTGACCCTTGAGTCTATTCTCTGAGTTCCTTCCTGAAATATAAATTTGAGTGTGTCCTTTCTCTAAACAGCTCAGTGATTCTCCACAGCTTTGGGGTCAATGTTCAGCCTCCTAAATGTGAGATAGAATATCTTCACATCTGGTTTTTGTCCAGACTTCCAAACCTCATCTTCAGGGGTAAATGTTGAATAATGAGACCTCCAGACACACCATGTGTTATCTTCCAGACACACTTCCCCTAGAACAACAAGGAACTTCTACCAACCTCCTGCTCATACCCTAATCTCTCTTTCACCTGGACTTCTGCATATATTTCTCTCTCTCTGCCCAGAAGGACCTTCTTCCTTCCTCCCTAGTCATCCTTCAAGACATAGCTCCTCCCAAGAAGTCACCCCCTAGCAAGCACAGTGGCCATGAAAATGCTGCACTGTAATTGTGTGCTGTGGGGGCTGCTGCTTGAGCCAGGCACGTGAGAACAGGCACTATCTTTATCTTTGCACCCATACTGCCTTACACTGTGCCTGGCACACAGTAGCTACTTAGGAATCACTGAATCAAAGATTGCAAACAGTGCTAGTTCTTAATTCACTACTTAACTCTACCCTCTTGTACAAAGAATGTAAGTGCTATAGGCCTTCCATGGGCCTGAGGACTACATAATCAGAGTAGCTAGAGAAGACATCTTGGAGCAGAGTTGCCAGATTTAGCAAACTAAAATATAGGATGTCCAGTTAAATTTGAGTTTGACTTCAACAATGAGTAATTTTTTTTAGTATAAGTGTATCCCATACAATATCTGATAAATATTTACAGTAACAAAATATTTATTTATCTGAAGTGCACATTTACCTGGGTATCCTGTAGTTTATCTGGCAAGCCTATCTTTTGAGGAGGCTGCATCTGAGCAAGAACTTGATAAATGAGTCAGATTTAGAGAGGACAAAGAGAAAGGGGGGCTGGTTCTTCTCATTGGAGACTGGCAGGAAGGGCCATGTGCAAAGAGCACAGAGAATGGAAAGATGCAAGGAATTTTCAGGTTGGTCTGGCAAGAGGATGAGGTCTGTGCTGACGAAGGATGAGAAGCTGAACACAAAAATGGACACTGAAATTGAAGTGACCTGAGAGGGAAGAAATATAATTATTCAGACACTTGTTCAGAGTTTTTAAGTCCTGACCTGGCCCAGAGGTGACTGGAAGAAAGGACGGGAAGAATGGGCAGATTACTAGATGGAGCAGGGGGTTGGGATAAAAGGGAGGATCTAAGGAATCCTCGAAGACTGAGGACTCAAGAGAAGAAACCAGACTGGAAGGGGCAAGCAAGGAGGATGAGCTTCATTTACACAAAGTGACTTCAGTGTAACAGTAAAATGCACAACAGAGTTGGAGATGGGGTGCCAGGCCCTTGATGTGACAATGACAGTGGAGTGACTGGGGTGGTTTGCAAGGGCTCTCTGTCACTTACATGACACAGAAACCTATCCCAGGCAGCACAGGAGAACCCTAACATGCTGCTGTGTTCAAGACTCCACATTCCGGAGCTTCTCAAGAGTCCTCCAGGCCACCGAGAGGATGTCTCACCCTTTGGCTTCCTGACAGAATGACTGATGTCGTTCACCATAAGACATTCCTAAGATGGAAAGGAGCATTTTTCCAGTAAGTCACCTAAATGTGTTGTTAAACCCAAATGTAATAGAGTTCAAATCCAATCCCGAACAGAGCCAAGTACTTATGTACCTGAAACTGGCAGAGGCACAGTCTATAGAAATAATAGATATGAAAGTGCTTTGAAAATTATAATGTACAAGAATATTACTATGCACACAAACTGAATATTTCCCAGATAACTGAAAATAAATGCCCAGACATTTAAAATTACATTCTTGTACTGCCAAACATCTGGATATCTCAAGACAATCAAATCCAACTCTTTCCTTGATATTCCCTATGTCCTTTCATCTTTTTCATAAATACAAGTTACCACCATCCATCATATTCTATAAGCAATACCTTATTTTGTGTTTTCTCTGACCACCCACCAAAGAGTACAAGCCTGGAGGGCAAAAATTGGTATCTTTACTTTCTTTTTTTTTTTTTTAAGATTTTGTTTATTTATTTGACAGACAGAGATCACAAGTAGGCAGAGAGGCAGGCAGAGAGAGAGGAAGGGAAGCAGGCTTCCTGCTGAGCAGAGAGCCTGATGCGGGACTCGATCCCAAGACCCTGGGATCATGACCTGAGCCAAAGGAAAAGGCTTCAACCCACTGAGCTACCCAGGCGCCCAGCATCTTTATTTTTCAAAGGGCTGGCTGCGTCTGCATACAAACATCTAGGTAGCTCAAAACTGTCCTGAAAATACAAATATGGAAAAAAAAAAAAAAACTCCAAATAACAACAGCCATTGTCCCATAAGTGGGCATCCAACGTCATGCAGGCGTATATAGGAGACATGGTCCATGTGAACAACTTGATTGTCCTCCCAATAAGACAATTGTAGGCCAGTGCCTAGGTCCTTCCTGGTAGAGAGAGGGTAGTACAGAAATGCTGGGTGACCCACGAGAGTTAATTTCCCTACTTGCTAAGCTGGGCTCTTTGGTATTTCCTCTCATACCCCAAGAGGCCTCAGAGCCTCACCCACCCCCACTGAGGATTGACTCATCAAAGACAACATGTGGACCATGCTTTTCTCATCGTCCTGGGATATTGTGTTTGTTTCCAACAACAGAAAATAGCTGTATTTGAATTCAGATTCCAGAAACCAGCATGTCTACTTGAGCCTGTGGTTCTTTTTGCACAGTTCAATCTCCTGTCTCTGGAGTAATCCTAACTGCCATAGAGTGTTGACTGAACACGGCCTTGCACATGCTGCTCTACAGAGCAAATGGAAGAGAAAGGATTCCTGCTCAGCTTCCCAGCGTGAACTGGCAACCCCGATATAGACAAACACAAGAAGTACACTGCAGCTCAAGCTCAGATGAGCCTTGAAAGACATCCAGCTGCACTCTTCAACCCAGCTGGTATGTGTCCTGGTTAAATAACGGAACAGACTGGCAAGTCCTGGAGAACCCAATGCTAAAGTCCAAAAAATTGTCATGTTTCTTGAGTCTGCTTGCCCCCCCTGGGAAGCAGGAGGCTGGGGGGAAAAGGATTCAGTAGCAGGATGTCAGAAAAGATGGAGGTGTCCTAAGTGAGACAGACCCTACTAAAGAACGGACTCTTTCTAGTAGTCTAGTGCCAAGGAGACGGATGGAAATCAGCAGGGACAGGCGGGCCCTAAGGCCCACAGGGGGCAAACTAGAGAACCTGAGGAAGTCATGGGCGGAAGCACCTGAACTCCCAACAGGTCATGGTGATAAGAAACCTGCTGCCCTTTGCTCCATTCCTCGATTGACTACTCTGTGTCCTCTCTCATCTGTGTCAGTCATACGGCCACCCACAAGGAGGCTAGAGAGGAGGCTCCCCTGCTGTCTCCTTCTAACACAGGGACTGCCTCCTGCAAGTCCTCCCCTTCTCTGTAAGGCCATCCAGCCTCACGGAGACTATCAACCCTTCCTCTTTTCCATGCTCGTCCCCAGTTGATTCATTGTAGTATTCCTCGGCCTCCTAATTACTGCCAGACACGAGGCTGATGGGTCGGGCTTTACAGACACTATTACTGCCAGATCCTCTTCCTTTCATTGTCTGGAAGCCTGTCTCCTTTTAAGCCCTAATCCTTTTTGCCATGTTTGACCTAGTTTCCATCATTTTATATTTTTCCATATTAAGTTAAATAAGCCACTTGTCAACCTGCATATGTCTTATTGGATCCAGTTTTTCTTTTGTGACTCAAATGAATGCCTGATGGAGGGGAAAAAAAAAATATATATATATATATCCCAGCCAGTACTAGAGATTTATCCACTTTCTTAACTTACATCATAAAGGACTAGATGGAAACCCCTTTAAAAAATTCTGGTGATATTCCTTAACAAGGCAAAGCTTTGCTATTACTCATTACCCACCTACTCTCTGCTGTCTTCAGACAGACCAATGTGTTTAAATATATAAAAAATATGAAGCATGTGTGGATAAATCCCTCCTTACAACTGTTAAATCTAGCCATTCCTGAATAAAAAGTGCTAACAGTTGATGAATGTGCTCCACGGATAAGGAAGAAGGAGTAAGTGAACAAGAGAAGAAAGAAAGAATGAGGAATGAAGAGTTGAACAACAATAATTAGACACTCATTTAAAAAGCATAATTAATCCCCCTTCTTATCTTAAGCCCCAGATAACTGTATGTGAGGCTAGGCAAAAGCCTAAGAAGCATGCTGTGGAAAATATTTCTTGAAACATACATGGCATGACCACAGGTACGCAGGAACAAAGACATGTTTCATGATAAAAACGCACGGACTGGTCCACCGCCCCTTTCTGGGTGTACTTCACAAGGAATCACACGTACTAGATCTATACCACAAAACCTTTGCACCAAACCAAACTTTTAAAGGCTCTCACTATTGCTTTAATATTCTTCATCTTGCTTATCCAACATATAGGGAGACATTAGGACTACTTAGGGTGTTCTCAGGTACTATTCTTAGTCTTTTTTTCTTCTCCAAAATCAAACAGTCTTACAGCTGACAAACTGAAACTGGAGAGCAGTGGGATTCTCAGGGATTGTACCCAGAAATACTCATGTCAGTGTGGTTTTATAATCCTGGTAAGGAGTGATAACTGCCTTGCCCTGTGTGGCAGAACTTGCATTGTGCAATCCAGAGATGACATTTGGGAAAAGTGAGAAATAAGCAAATTGATTAGTTTTGACCTGCCGAGATGACAAGCTGATGCTTATCCAATCCTCATTGAACGACAGATTCTATTTTAAAAGAATATTTTTATGGATATAATATTCTTTTAAAGACTTATTTGTTTTATTTTTTAGAGAGAGAAAGAATGGGTGGGGGTGGAGGGGAAGAGGGAGAGAGAGAATCTCAAGCAGACTCCCTGCTGAGAGTGGAGCCTGATGCTGGGCTTGATCTCAGGACGCTGAGATCATGACCTGAGCCAGAATCAAGAGTTGAACACTTAACCAACTGAGCCACCCAGGCGTCCCTAAAGGAATATTTTTAAATTATTGATAAAATACCAATACTAAAAAATAAATTAAAATAAATAACAGGAATAGCTGTGACAAAAATATGTTATGCACTTTTTATGCATTATTTTAACACAGCTATCTATCAGGCAGGTATTATTATGATGTACTTTTTATAGATGGAAACCTCAGGTTTAGTTAACTAACCAATGTCAAAGGAAATTAGGTAGATGTGCACAGGTCCATCTGACCCCTGAGCCCATGCTCTTAGGTACAATGCTTTAAAATACATTTACAATAGAATTTTTTCTAATTAGATATGTAAAAAGGATAGCAAAACAAACTACAATTACATTCACTCACAGACAACTTGGCAAAATCTCTTCTACATGTATCCTACATATCCCCACAATTTAGCAAAAAAAGGGAGCAGAGATCATTCTTAACATATTGTTGTATAAGCTCTGTATTTTCATTTGAAATACTGTGTGGAGGTCTTTCATGTCAATACGCTTCTACCACATTGTATCTAATGACTGTTTTTCATTGTTATCCCTATACCATAATGTATAATCAGTCCTCCCTTGGGACATTGTGGTTCTTATACAGAGTGATGAAATAAATATCCTAATAACTGACTTCTTACACACGTTTTTACATCCTTAAGATAAATTCCTAGAAACAAAGTATAGGTTTATCACATATTGCCAAATTACCTTCAGAAGTACAAATTTTCATTCTTACCAGCAATGTATTAAAGAGTGCCTCTTTCCCATGCCAGCACTGGGTGTTAGCATTTTATATCTCTGCCAATTTTAAATGGGAAATAATAAAATCTCATTGATCTTTTATTTGCTCTGCCTTAATTAGCACTAGGGCAGGGCATTTTTCATGTCCTTGGTATTTGTATTAGTGCTTTTGTCAAATATCTACTCCTGTCCATCATGATTTTCTTTCAGGGCTCATTAAATAGTAATCATTTGCCAAGATAATGTATTAAATACATTTCTTCCAATTTTTGCATTTTCTAAATTTTTTTTTCAAATGCAGAGTACTTAAAATTTTTCTTTTCTTCCTTGGTTTCTGTTATCATCATCATCCATAAAAAGAATCTCTACCTTGAGGTTATAAAAATATCTAAGTTTTCTTATACCTCAAAGTATTTTTTAACATTTCAATATTTAGTTTATCTAGAATTTCTTGGTGTAAGATGTATATTATTTCTTATAATTTATTAAATCAAATGTCCAAACACCATTTACAAAACAATCTATAAATTCATAATTCATTCGTAATTATTGATTTTATACCAAAACTTTATATATACTTATCTTCACTTCTAGCATTATTGGTCTATTTCATAGACCTATTTCCTTCTAATTCCTATGCTACTATTATCTATTTTAGTTATTACAGCTTTAAAGCCATATTAATGTCTCAGGGGGCAATTTTCCCATCATTATTACAACTGTTTATTCTTTCAAATGCATTTAATAATTATTCTGTCAGTTCCCCCTCCAAACAAAAATGACATTATTGTTAGAACTGTATTAAATCATTAGAATTATTAGGAAGGAACTGATAGCCTTACAATTTGAGTAAATTGTTCCTTCTAGGAACAAGGAAGGCATGTCCACTTATTCAGGTTTTTTTATTTTTCTCAATAAAGCATTCACTTTCTTCATACATAACATGTACAATTTTATGAATAAAAGTATCTTCTTCCTGTTATATTTTACAACTATGATGAAACTCATACAACTGGAATCCAAGTGGTCCTCATTTTGACGAGGGTAAAGCTGATCCGCAGTCACCCTCTTCATGTGCAACACAACAGGATATATTAGAGGCAGCAGTTAGTCCCCATGACACTGTCTCCAGGCCATATCCCTAAAGATGTGTCCACGATTCCCCATCACCACCCTGCTCACGGCACCAGTGACTTTGATGACTTTGTCTAGGCCGTTATTTGTATAACTTCCAAACTGACACTCCTGATTTCACATTTCACTCTTTAATCTATTCTTTGAATTTCAAAAGTAAACAAATCATACCACTCCCCAGCTTAAATTGGACTCTTAAATCCAAAATCCAGGGCTCTACAAGATCTTGACCCTGTGTGCCTTTACAGCCACGCCTCCCTGCGCTCCCTTCTCGGCGTGTTCCACCACTCTTGCTTTTGTTCAGCAGCCCCACCATCCCTCTGCCTCAGAGTGCTTCTTCCAGAGGGCTGCCCCTTCTGACCACACTCAAAGTTCACCTTAAGGGTCACCTGCTCAACAAGATCTTCCCTGATCATCCAATTTAAAGTAGATGCCATGACTCTTATCATATCTTCCTGCTTTATTTTTGTAAAAACATTGATCATGAAAGTTTAATTTGTGTATTATGTATCATATCCTCTCAGTCTGTCTCCCCCAACTCCATCTCGGAGGCAAAGTCTTAAAATAATGACTTAAAATGGTCATAATTTCTGTCTTACTGGATTACAAGGGACTAGTTAAGTACCTGGTACATAGCAGATGCTCAATAAAAATCTGTGGAACAAATGACTAATTGAACAAACTCACATTTCTCTGGGTCATGGTGAGCACCATTTGGTGGAAGCAGCAGGCATTTTACAACAAAGAGGATCTGTGTTTGCATCTCAGTCCTAGTCCTTGTGAGTTCCTGGGGAAAATACCCAGTCTTGGAATATTGGTTTTTTCAGTCATAAAACAAGGAGATTAGTAATATTCTATGCAAATTCTATGCATAATAGAATTTGACAATTTAATAAGAAAACACTAGTATAAACACTAGTACAATTCCTAGCACATAAAATGTACTCAAGATAGGTTTGTTCTTTTGCCCATTCCTGAACTACTTTGACTTACCAACTAGCATGTTAACCTATGTCGTACCTGGGAAACTGAGAAATTTAGTGCCCAGAGAGTCTCAATATTAGGTTAAATCAGACTTTCAAAGTAGGTATAAAACAGGAAGCGCTGACATCTGAGATAGGTCTTTGCTGCAGTTTGCTTTCTGAAATTCAGAGGGAACAGACATTTCAGCAAATTATTCCCTAGCCTAAACTACAACATACAGTCAAAGACAAGGACAGTCAAACAAGTCAACAACAAATTTCGTTTTGCTATAAATCAACACAATTAGGGTATTTAATCTTAAGTCCAAATTAGGGGGAAATACTCATTGCTCAGATGCCATACAGCACATTGGAACTATAAAAGGGGGCATTAAACACTCTCCAGGGGAGGATCCAAAATTCAAATAAATCGATGATTATGGTTTCCTAAAGCAATTTCACTTAATTTCCATGAGCCATCAATATCAGGGGAATACATAAATTATATAAGACTATAAAGTCTGACACAGTAAAAGTGGTTCATTCTGAAAAAGGAAATGAATTCTTTGACCTTGACTATCAAAACACTACCACTGATTTTTTTTTTTTTTTTGCACTTTCCTTTGGAGTTTACACTTGAAAAGCCAGTTCATTTTGTTTCCTCTTTTGTTTATATTTTTAGGGTTTAGCCCCATGGATACAATGTAGTTTCCTAAATCTCAGGAATTGTAGGCTTGTCATTGAGAAGGCCAACAATCCCTGTTCATGGTACCCTTCCAATCATGAGCAGCCCTTCTTAAAACCAGGACTCACTCCATTTGAAATACTACCTGGAAAGTAGTGGGTACAAAATTATAGGTCACACCCTATAATGAAGAGGTTATGTGAGCCTTTAAAAAAAAAAAAATGCAGCATATGCTTTCCCAAGAAGTTCTAGAAGAGAACCAGCCAGCACCAAGAAGGAGGAGTATCAGCCAAGCATAACAACTGAGAGTGCAGATTCCACACCAGAGTGCTGAGTTTGAATCCCTGTTCTACAGCTTACTAGCTGTGTGAACCTTGGCAAGTTACTTTTCCCTTCTGTGCCTCACTCTTCTTGTCTGTAAAATAAGGAAGATAATAGTGCCTACATTACACAGTTTTAATGAGTTAGGATTTTCAGGGAACTCAGTAAAGCTAATTAAAGGCTTTCTATAACCCAGTTACAACTCAAGGGAGAAGTTTCATGTCTCTGTTCTGTGAATTTGTGTCCTTAGTGAGATGAGATGAGCCCCTCCCACAGCCTTAATGGAGTGATAAACAGGGACTCTACTCACGTTGTCCCACATTGTTCCTCCTTTGTCCCACAAGGTGAAAGAGGTAAACATGAGTCATCCACTCACTTTTATCAGTGAAAAAATGACATCAGTGAAATGAATAAAAATCCAGTTCCACTCATCTTAAAAATCAAAGAAGGATACAGTAATTAAACCCTGGTCCTTGGGTTTCCAGACCTCCACACCACTTCCTACAGGTGTCATAATAAACTGTGACCTATTCTCAGGGCAAAGATGCTGAAGGTAAGTATCCACTGCATGGGCAAGTATAAAATATCAAAATTTCTTCCTTCAGAGGGTCCCCACAGAGTCAAAAGTAGACAACACCATTCTAATGCTCCCCAAAGTATAAAGCTGGAGCATGAAAAAAAAAAAAAAACCCTTGAAACTCTTTAGAGGGCCAATCTAACTGTGCCCCATACCTCACTACTCACTACTCACTACCATGCTGTCTCACCTTTGCCCCCTGAGCACTAGATGATCTCTTTGAAATCTGAAAATAACTTGCATTCCCTGCCATGAGAGGAGCCCATCTGCTGAGAAAAAATTTAAGTGAAGGGTTTGTTTGTTTGTTCGTTTGGGGGGTTTTTTAAACCATGAGATGGGAGTGATTTTAAAACTAAGGTTTGTAGGGGGAAGAAGAACCTAATCTGGATGCTAACCAAAGAGGGCTGTTCACAGGTATTGGGCAGCCAGATAAGCTATGGGTCTCCCTAAGAACCAGTGCAGACTCTTAACTAGAGGATAATTCAGGAAAGTGAGAACTAAGACAGCAAGAGCCCATTCATCACAACTGTAATAATGAATAGCCATAATGACAATGAAAGGAGAAAGCAGAGAAAATAAAATGTTTCAAGATGGACAGGTGGTTAGGAAAATTGCATACTGATCATTTTTCTTCCAGAAACACCACTGAGAAAAATTAAGTCTTTAACCTTTGATGGCTTCCTGCAGCTAAGCCACAGAAATCTAATTGAGAGACTCAGGTCCATAGAAATCCACCATCTGCTCTGGCTTCAGAATCATATTATTATAAGCCTTTGACTTGATTACTGTAAGAAACAAAGAATTATTGCTACAGCACCATTATAAAGACTGTACATCCAAATGATGCTTTTCTAGTCTTTGTTTACTAGTCTTTCCCCATTACCTCCAGCAAAGAGATGATGGAGATACCTCAGGGGACACTGTATTCTGTTTGGTTCTGGGTTTTTTCCAAATGTATTTTGTATTTCCATTGTAGAAAAGACACAGAATTGAGTGCCTGTATAACAGACAAGAGGACAATTACTTTTGGGATAGCACTGTAGTATTACCAGTATTACAATACACTTTTTAATCTTTGGGTTTAGGAAAGATGTTGCAACCATATAGCCTCTCACAATGATGTGCTTGCGTGCTTCTTATATTGCCCACTGCACATTCAGAGACAGTGCAAGTGTATTGTTCCATTTGCTCCCAACGTTTAGCTCTAGCAGTATCTGCACAGAACAAGCCCCAGCTAAGAACTGGGTCTCCAGGTAGCTTTATACTTTTTCATTTTCTAGCTAGTGGCAGGTATGAACAATTTGACAAAGCCAACAGGCTTTCAGAGGAGGAAGAGGCAGCTAAGATGTAATCTCAAAACTCCCTCTGTACTTTATTCAGTGTTGACTTAAACCTCCATCTCTTGTTCATCAGGAAAATCCCCATGACAAACATCATCTCATCTGGTGGCCTTCACTAGCTCTCTCAGAACAGAAAGAACGGCCGCCATCTTCTCCTGCCCAAGCAACTCCCTTTACACAAAGCTTTCTCACACTCATCACTTCCAACTCCAATGACCTCTCTGCAACTCTGCTTTCCCAGTTTGGTTTTTGAAAACCTAGCACCAACCCCCATGCCTGGCTCTCAGGAAATGTTCTCTGAATAAATGAATGGATGAATGAATTAATCGACCAAGGATTACAATTAAATGGTTGGGAAGCCTCAGGAACATGAGATGGTGACATCTGTTAGGAGTACAATTCTCTCTTTAGGTATGTAGTTGACACTACAATCACAAAAACAGGACTCCCAAGAGAACATGGCAATTTTTGAATAACCAAAATATCCAGTATTGGTTGTATCAGCTTCATCGTTTATGGCATGCAGTTTACATAGCCTGTGGGGATAAAATTTAGTAGCCACTATGTCAGTTCAAGGAAATAATAATGACGGTGCTGCTAATGATAACGAAACCATCAGTAAGGGGCAATACAGGTTAATTTACCATAAAAGAGTAGCAGTAAGAGTAGGTTTTATTTTGGGTGATGGCCTTGTTTTGGGGTTGGGGAGTAGGTTCACAGGTGTTCATTATCCTATTAATGAACTACACATGTCTTGAACCAAAGATCATAATCAATAATTAATAAAATCCTGTGCTAAAATAGAATAAAAAGTAAAGAGAACAAACTTCTTACAATGTATAATTCTCAACCTATTATTATAATTATTTATCTTTGGATAGCACTTCAACTTAAATAGCACTCAGTGTTCTACTTCATGAAATGATTTAGATTTTTGTCTAAAGTTTAATGAAATCCTGTGTTAATATGGAAAGTGGTAGAGAGCGCTCAATATCCATAAGTGAGTTGAGCATATAAGACTTTAATTATAAGCAGATGTTCTGTTTTAGGGGACACTATAGACTCATGACCTATTTGTATCTACACAATAAACTATATTAAAAATAAATTAATAAATAAAAACAGCAGGGTTCTATGATATTCAGACACAAAGCTCAAAAGGACTTGTGAAAATCAATTCAATCCTTATTTTCCTTCATTCATGAGCAATGCCCTTAGTTGTCATAAAAACTAATCCTGGTTAAAGTTCAATTCAGAGGACAGAATTCAATTAACCAATGTTCCAACAACAATAAAAAGAATAAAAACCAAGTGATAACTTTACACTTGCATAAAGTTTTACTGTTTCCATGATATTAGAACCTCTATTTGTTACCAATGCTAGGATCATTCAGCACGCAGTCAGCAGAGCAGAGCACCCAGGATGAGGTGGATAAATATGCATTGGTGTCAGTGATCATGTTGACAAAGCCATCCACAGTGCTATGCATCATTCACTCAGGACTCTGTATGATATCTGACCAGAAACACTTCATTTTATGGCCTACTTAACATTTACCTTCAGAGGGCAACACAATGAATAGGAATGAAGTTAGAATTGAAGTAGAGGGAGCATTCTACCCTGTGAGGCTATAAGGGTGCCTAAGAGTCAACTAGCTCCAGGTACAGAGCCAACCTTGAACACAAGAGGATTTTTAATCATGAAGAAACTCCCATTTTGCTATGTTATTCTAGTGACCTCTGGGTAACTTTTGTGAGTTACAAAAGACTATCATTCCTGTTGCCTTTACAACAACTGCTCTAAAGGTGAGTCTCCTGAATTGTAACCTGTCACGCACAGACATTAGAGGAACTGCAGTGTCACAGAATATGGGTTAAGGAAAAGGCTTTATCAAAGAAAGTGGCAGCTGGCACATCCAGGTTCAGCAAGAGGAGAGGTGAGGAGGTGGGATCACCCTTTGCCCTCTGAAGAGTGGCCGGCAGGACACCCTACTAAACAAGCAGTATGGCTTATGGTCCAGTAAAGGAACACAAGGCCCTTTCCTCTGTATCTCTGTTAAGGACATGCAGGAGAAAGGGGCCTTGTTATAGGAAATGCAGACAGATTCCTGTTGCTAGGTGGACTGTGTTTATTTTTTATTTATTTATATACTTTGATATAACTGGTGATTTTTTTTCAGTGTTCCAAGATTCATTGTTTATGCACCACACCCAATGCTCCATGCAATACGTGCCCTCTTTAATACCCACCACCAGGCTCACCCAACCCCCCCACAACCCTCCTCTCCAAAACCCTCAGTTTGTCTCTCAGAGTCCACAGTCTCTTGTGGTTTGTCTCCCCCTCTGATTTCCCCCAACTCAGTTCTCTTCTCCATCTCCCAATGTCCTCTGTGTTATTCCTTATGCACAAGTAAGTGAAACCATATAACTGAGCTATGTTTAGATGCTAACTGTTACCATAATTGTCCAGGAAAGCCAGCCACCCAGCACCCAGAGATCTTGAGGCCCATGTGGGATTACAGGCCTCCCTGCCGAGAGAAAAGCCACCCGTCATATGAGAAGCTGAACTTGGGCACATCTTCCCCTGGCAGAGGGAAGTCCCTAGGACCAGCTGAATCATTGTAGAGGCAACGCAGAGAAGGCATCTATGATTGTTTGCAGATACCTGTTACTTGTATCACAGTACGACCCGTGAGTCTACAAAAGACTAGGAAATAAAATTATGCTAACCTGAATCTTCTGCTTCCCTGTGTCTTGACTTGCCTGTATTAGAATGATTGTTACAGCCAATGCCAAATACACATTCTGTAGCTTCCTGTAAGAAGAGGACATCCCTGCCCAGGTTCCTTTCTTTTCTAGAAATATTTCTCTACAAAGCAATTCTAAATCCTTGGCTTCCTTTTATTTTGTAATCCTATTATACTAAGACCAATGAAAGGAAAAAATACAACCAAGGTATCGATCACATTTGTCATCAGAGCTCCTGACCTGCACAGTTCCTCTCCCTTCGCAGGTACCAGATTCTTGGGTTGCCCACCTGGGACTCACCCTCAGGGTGCTTTTGCCAATAAAATGTACCTGTTTTCTGCCCTATCCTATAACAATAAAGGGTAATTCAATATACAGATAAATCAACCCTCTTAAGCTTTTTCACAATCTAGTGTGCAGTGCAATGAATGATTAAGGAGTGATGAAAATTCTGGGCACTCAGAGAGGATACTTTTGTCAGGGAAGGCTTCCGTGTTCCTTACTTTCTGCCTGTGGTCCTTTTTACACTTGACTTCAGCCTGGCTTGCTGTCAGCCAGGAGGCTGGACTGTAACAGCTGGTGAGCCTTCAGGTAACATTGCTGGAGTCCTTTGGTTAAGTTCACACCAGCTTTTTGTCTTGATCTCTATATTCCGGCTCCTCTGTTTTCTACTTTATCATTATTTATTGGACATTTTATTTCTGTAGACCAGTAATTTCCTTTAGAGAATGAGGTTCTGTGTAAATAAATAAGTAATACACACACATTTTGAGTGTTGCTTCCTAAAAGTTAGTTTTTTGTGTACATGAATCTCAAAAATGGAGCTCCAGTCTCAAGTTCTTGTTGATCAGCTATTAAATACTTGGTTTGCTAATAACAGTGCCAAAACAGTGTACTGAACCTGGAACCCAGAAATCTCTGTTTGATTCCTGATCCTGCATTTGGTTTTCTTCCCTAAGTCTCCTCTTTTCTCTATTGTTTCTCCATACTGGAAAAGAGTGGAGTATCATAAGAAAAGAAATGCAAAATGTACACACCACAGGAAATCACCACTATATATATATCACCACTATATCACCACTGCTATATTCTTGGCAACCCTTCATGGTCAGGGGAAAAGTTCTTTTAAGAAAAAAGGAAATAGCATACTGAAATAATTTATTAACTGATTAAGTACCAAGATAAGTATGATTCAAATCTCATTAACAAACCAACTTCTAGCCAACCCTTCAAATCTCTTTTATGAGACCTTTAAAATTCCTTACATTAGGTTTCCTAAGGTCTAAAACAGATTGCTTAAACTTGAGACCAAATGAAGAAAATTCTCCCAAGTATTCCCCAAGCCCTCTGGGTGATGGCCTGACAGCTGGGCGTGGGCAGGACGCAGGAAGCGCAGTGTGTACTACCAGGTACGCACCAAGGAACGTCTGCAGCCTTGGAGAACCAAGCAGGTACCTGTCTAGGTTTCCTGTGGTCTCCAGGAGCTGCGAACTGGACTAAATCACACAGAGTTTCAGCTGCAGCAAAAGAAGCAAATGGCAGCGGTATAATTCCAACAACAAGCAGGGGGCACTTTTTTGACATCAAAGAGGTTATCCTGAGAACACCATTAATAGGCTAGAAGACAGACAACAAACCTTTCTCATAGGCAAAGAAGACTTGAAGCTCTCAGTTCATCTAGGTCTTCTGATTCCCTTCTCTATATTGGGCATGTGAGACCCCTTCATAATATATATGAATGCATAAATGCACAAAGAAACGGCCAAATAAATGACACTCCTATTACTGTTTCAGAACCACTAGAGGACACAATTAGAAACTGCAGCATAAACCCCAGGTCTTCTGCTTGTCAAAATGATTCTCAGTTGCTTTTACTTCTATGTTAATCAGCCTCTGGCTGGTTCAAGATATGCTATCATAGAATGAGATTCTTCCCTTTGTTTTTTAAATCTCAAATTAAGAATTCAAATCCTTTGTGATGCCCTTCTCTGAGATCTATAATGATTTTTTTTCTTCTCACATACTATGTCATTCAATTCTGATAGCTATAAGATACAGGGCATCTTTTCTCATTTTAAAAAAATCATCAAAATACCTGAATATTTTAAGTATGACTGTGTGATGAACTGTCCTAAATAAACCACTTAGACTTCCCATGTGCTATAGGACTTGACACCAAAATCAAATATCCCAGTATACAAAAGTATGATATGTATCAGAAATAGCCCACCTGCTCCAGAATAAGTTCAGGTAGATGACCCTAGCCCATCTCCCCCATCACTCTCCCTTCACACACCCCAAACAAAATATTTCCCTCTACACAACTTCTCAGATGGACACATAGGTATCTCTGCAAAATAGAGGCTAAAAACTACTACCCTAAATATAATTCAATTTTAAAGTCTAATTGTAGATATGTAATTCTTGCAGATACTTCAAAACAATAAAAAACGATTGGTTATACTGCTCAGATGGTTAAAAAAAAAAAAAAAAAGATGGTTATACTATACTACTATAGGCTTAGATTCTGCCAACATGTTGAGATCACTGTCCTTAGACTTACATACTCTCATTAACATAATTTTTCCCTAAGCAGGAACCAGTTGCTTTCTCCATCATGAATTGTATTTCCAGATGAGTCAATGTCTCTGTAGCATTAATTAGCTGGGAGCTATCACAGCTACAATTTTCATACCAACTTATACTGCTTCCCCAGCTATGGTAAAAATCTAGTTTTCCCAGGTCCCCTGCCTTGTGGGTAGCGGGAAATGTTAGTTATGCTTACATGGAAGTTGATGAAAATTGTATGAGAAGTAGAAAAATATATGTATGTATGTATATACACATGTGTGTTTATTATTCTATCTATAGCCCTCATCTGGTTGTAGGGAAAGCAGGTTTCTTTTCCTTTCAAAGTGATCCACATTATGTTACCAGGCCTTATCTAAATACAAATTGCAAGACAACCTAGACCTTTCCTTTTCATTTCCTGTATTTCCTCCCTTGAATAATTTCTGAACTCAACTCCTGATCTGCCACACAGTGGCTTTGAGACAATTGACATGTTACTTAACTTCTCAGAACCCCTCCTGAGAATGGAGATATTAACATCATCTGATTCGGAGAGTTGCTATGGGGACAAAATAAGGGAACATCCATGCAAAGTTCTGGATGCTTCTACTCATTTGTGTTAGATAACTTTCCACTCCTGCCTTTATTCAGGAGTAAGATTATTTGGACCATTATATGAACACCCTCCCTTCAAAGCACAAGCTTGAAAAAAAATCAGCTTTTCATCTCTCCATCAGTAAATGATACTCTAGACACACACAGAATGCACAAACATGAAAACGTTCACTTTTAATAACAGTATTAGTGGCAGTTAGTGGCATCAAGGGAGTCACATAAAAGACACTATGTTTTAAAGTAAGGGGTTATTTTCCAAGTATTAACTTACCAACTTTCGACACACCAAGTTCCCACAGCAGTCAAGAACATCTGAGACACTGCTAGCCTCAAGTTTCCCCTAATGGGGCACTAATTATTTTCAAATAAAGGCCTCTAGTGTGCAAGCTGTCTATGTAGAATGCAAGTACATTAAGTAATAGTAAACTTAACCCATCATTCTGATGTCTACAATGTCGTGCTTCAGAAGAGTCCAGGAAAGATCTGGTTGGAACTAAAAATATTTGAAATCCAATAAAAATATTTAATATTTGAATTACAAGAGTATCAATCACTGAACACCTCCCTCAAAAAACAAATACAACACAATTCTATCACTGCTCCCCATAACATTTACTTTTCCTGAAATGATTACATCTTTAATACTCATGCTCACACAAATAACCATCACACATGTGCATTCCACTCCTGTGATACAAAGTATTTTCTTGTGAAAGGCTCTTTAATTTTGTGTTTTCCCTTTATTTGCAACCTGTTTTTAGGACTTTAAAATGAGGTGTTTTACCAGCGCCACCTTGTGGTAATAAGCCACTTTTAATTCATCTACCCACTGACTCTTCCCCCACCTTTTCTGTTTTGCGAGTGTTTTTTTTCATTTGTATTCATTTATCATTCATAAGCGTTAGTGTTACTGAAGATAGGATTTCATCAAAACAAAGTAAGCCATTAAAAATACTAACAAAAAAGCATTTTTTTGCCATTAAAAAGCCATTAAAAATACTAACAAAAAGCATAATGTGAGCAGAACAGTAGAACCCATACACTTAAAAACATGCCACTCTTCTGGGCAAGAAATGTAGCTACAAATCAGAGATTTATGAAGAAGAAGAAGAGGGAGAGAGGGAGGAATCCCAAATGGATTTTAAAGGGAAAGCTAACCTGATTTAAGGCATTTTGGCTACTTCTCTTCATATATCCAACACATTTTCTGCCCATTGCCAATCTGAGAGCCAAGCAGCTTAGAACAGCAAGCAAATGCTTCCCAGCCACAAACAATAGAATATTAAAGCCATTGATATTCTTCTCACAGCAGCGGGAGCCAAAGCCAGGTGCTAAAGGAATCAGTTGTTTATGAAAAAATAATCAAATATTCCTGCCTTCTTTCCTTCCTCCTCATTTCAGCTTCCTCTCACATAACTACCAGCGTCACTTCTCCCAAGGGCCAGAGTGCTACTTGGGGAAAATAATAATGTGTAATGTATGATTTTTTTTTCCCCCTAAAACACTTCAGCACTAAAAATTTAGACCTTCATTAAAGAGCTTTTACACCCAGTAGCAGGTGTGGCCAGCTGGCCATCAAAACAGGTGATACATGTACTTTTTTTGGTTTCGATCATTAAACCCAATGAAAACTTCATCCAGCCTCTGAAAGCCCTTGACTCTTTCAACTCTGAAACAGATCGTGATGTGGATCCACCTGATGAAAGGGAGTAGCGATAAGACTTGAGAATTATGGACAGAGAATATCCACTCATGAGTCTACCTAAGGGCATCCAGGCTGCAGAAGGAGCTTCCCTGAGCAAAGAGGCCCAAGGGTGACCTTCTGATTTAAAGGTCAAAGTCAGATATACGCATGTATGTGCACACATAGGCACACACAGGCAGACATATGAAGACTCACACACAGGGACAATCACCCAGTCCACTGGCATAATAGGGTTCAACCCCACTCCTTACACTGATCTTCTATGGAAAGTCATGCCTTTCCTACGGCTTCTAGAGCCTCAGACCTGGGACCAGATCCCAGGGATGGAAGCATGCAGCAGGAGACACAAAAGTCAAGTTGTCAAGTTTGTGTAAGATAGAACTGAAAGAAGAGAAATTGTGTCTACTGGAGATTTTGGTTAACAGAAAGAAATCTTAGCATCAGCAGATGCTAAGCCAGGGTGAAATACTGGGAGGAATCATGGACCGGACTGTGAGGAGGGAGAGATGATTAGAGCAATGAAAGGAAGCTCTGAGTGAGCCACTGTAATCACCAAATCCAACGTATTATTCCATGAGTGCAGAGCCCTGGAGGCCTGCCAAAATCAGACATGCATCCTAGCTGACCTTTCCAGGTCTCAGTGACTCCCAACCAGACCGAAGACTGTGACTGAGGAATGAATTCCTTTTCCTTCCTGGTGACCCCACATTACTTTCCAGTAAGTTCTCCCACAATACAATTGTTCCTTTATCTGCACAGGAAGGGTATTTGTGATTCCTTCTGGAAACCGGAGCACTGTGGGTGCCAGGCTCACTGTCTTGGCAGCTGGCTCAGAGTCTGACCATACACAGACCTAGAAGGAAGCCCAATCATGTGTGGGCTGTGATGCAACAGCCCAGCTCACCTCCGGGCTAGGTGGGGGTTTTAACTCTCCAGGACCCAGTAGCCTGTTAGTGACCAACAAGTAGAAGTTACTGTAACTCCAGTGGTATAAAACAGGGGTCAGCAAATTATAGCCCCCAGGCCAAATTAGGTCTGCCACTGTGTTTATAAATAAAGCTTTGTTGGAACACAGCTATGTTCATTCATCTCAGTATTTTCTATGGCTGCTTCCACACAAAAATGGCAGAGCTGAACAGCTGCAAGAACACCATTGGCCTCTAAAACCTACATTACACTATTAGGGCCTCTACAGGGAAAGTTTGTCAACCTCCACTTTAAAAGAAAGGTCCTCAAAAGAAGGCAGTGTGATATACCACAGAGATCAGGAAATGGGGACTCCAAAGGCTAGTTCATAGTCCTGGCTCTGTTGAAACTATCTGGGTGTCTAGTTCTCAGTAACCCTGAATGCCTCTGCTAAGCTGAAAAAGACACAACAATTCTGTAATTTATGCATTTGGTAATGCACAGCATTTCAAATGCCAATTTTACTATACATTTTCCAAAAAATGTCATTTTTCTATTTGTAATCCAAGGATTGTGATGTTTAAAATCATTATGTTGGAATCTATACCTTCTGCTTAAAAGGGAAATATATACACACAAGCACACATATATACACACACCAGGGCAAGCCATCCAGTCCACAGATATAAGAATAGGGTTTCCCCACCCAAGCTCCTTAAACAGACCTTCTGTGGGAAAGGCATGTGGCTTTCAGGGCCTCACCACTTGCTCAGAGAAAGCTGCTGTGTGTCTAGGGCCTCACCATCTGTAAAGCTGTGATCAAAACATCACTATCAGTTACCACCTAAGGCACAGCTGTAGAATTATGGAGAAGTGTTTTTACATAACTTAACAACTGTCTGAGTCTGTCTCCTGACTAAAGGAATAAGAATCCCTAACTCACAAAACATTTCATACTTTATAGCACATTTATATAAAATTCAGTTGATGTTATCCTATTTATTTGTATTCCATACCATCTGGCTACTTTGAGACTTGCAAATAGTCTCCAAACGCCTCTCAAGCTAAGAAAAACATAACATAGTGAAGCTGGTTTTAAATCAGGGCTCTGGGACGCCTGGGTGGCTCAGTTGGTTGGACGACTGCCTTCAGCTCAGGTCATGATCCCGGAGTCCCGGGATCAAGTCCCACATCGGGCTCCCAGCTCCATGGGGAGTCTGCTTCTCTCTCTGACCTTCTCCTCTCTCATGCTCTTTCTCACTGTCTCTCTCTCTCAAATAAATAAATAAAATCTTAAAAAATAAATAAATAAATCAGGGCTCTGACTTAGTCTGGGCCTTCTTCAAAAGCAGAGCCTAAGACAAGATCATTATTTTGGGAAGTGATTCCAAGGTACAGAAGTAAAGGACTAGGCAGACTGAAACAGAGGGGAAGGGAAGCCAATCCAAGGACCCTTTATTGATATAGTGACTGCTATGGGCAGTTATGGCTAATCCACCCCCTGGGATGCTTTGAATTGCCTTGTAGAATGAGTCCCCATATGTTCCTGCAGAATATGCAGAGTCGGTAGTGTTCATCCAGCAATTACCATCATTGGCGCATAGGCTTTATTTCACTCCCACCTCCAGTGTGAGCATGGGGCAGAATGAGTGGCCTGGCTGCTGCAAGCAAAATCTCTGGAGAAGCCCCAGGTCAGAAAGCAAGACTTATGTGGAGCAGGTGAAACAAGGAGATGATGGGTCACAAGTATACACAGTTGTCATAGAAACAGCTGGAGTCAAAAGGTAGGCTGGGATGCCTGAGTGATACAGCTGATTAAGCATCAGACTCCTGGTTTTGGCTCAGGGCATGATCTCAGGGTGAGGAAATCAAGCCCCAGGTCAGGCTCCACACTCAGCATGGAGTCTGCCTAAAACTCTCTCTTTCTCCCTCTGCCCCTCCCCACACTACACACACACTCTCACTCTCTCAAAAAAAAAAAAAAAAAAAAAAAAAAGTAGGCTAAGGGGAAAGAGGCAAGATGGTGGAAGTGTAGAGGACCTCATTTCATCCCCTGACTTCAGCTAGATATCTATCAAATCATTCTGAACACCTATGAATTCAACTCAAGATGTAAGAAAACAATTGCTGGAATTCTATAAATAGAGAAGTGATGACTTTCTGCAAGGAGGGAGATGTGGAGAAGTGAATCCGATGAGATGTATCAGAAGATAAACTGCAGTGGGGGGAGCCTCCAGAACCCAGCTACCAGAAAGTGATAGAGCCCCAAAACTTTTAGAATTCTGCTCCAGTGAGACACGTCCCTGCCTCAAAGGTGCTCAAGTGGTGAAGTAGGGCAGAATCCTAGGCGGGACATTGTGGCCTCAGGATCCCTCAGGTCTCAGAAAGGACAGGGGGTGCCTGAGCCAGCAGAGTTCCCAAACATCACAGCAGGGAAGCCAACTGCAAACAGCAAGTCCAGGAGTGGGCTTTCACCTTGGTGTTGCTAGAAACCACAAACCATGGCATAATCGGGTGACCACTCTCCCTGCAGGGTCCTTCAAAGGGCAGAAACGTGGCGACCCTCCTACATCCCCTGAGAGGGAGCAACTATATGAGAACAAGTTAAGCAATCTGGAAGAAATGGATGCATTCCTAGAGACTTATAAACTACCAAATTTGAAACAGGAAGAAATAGAAAACCTGAACTGACCCATCACCAGCAAGGAAATTGAAGCAACAATCAAAAATCTCCCAACAAACAAAAGTCAGGGCTGGACAGCATCCCAGGGGAATTCTACCAAACATTAAAGAAACATTAATACCTATTCTTCTGGAACTGTTCCAAAAAATAAAAATGGAAGGAAAACTTCCAAACTCATTTTATGAGGCCAGCATTATCTTGATCCCAAAACCAGACAAAGACCCCACCAAAAAGAAAAATTACAGACCAATATTCCTTACAAACATGGATGCCAAAATTCTCACCAAGATACTAACCAATAGGAACCAACCATAATCAGAAGGATTATTCACCACAACCAGGTGGGATTTATTCCTGGGCTGCAAGGCTGGTTCAACATCTGCAAATCAATCAACATGATAAATCACATTAACAAAAGAAAGGACAAGAACCATATATGATCCTCTCAATTGATACAGAAAAAGCATTTGACAAAGTACAGCATCCTTTCTTGATTCAGTCTCCTCAGTGTAGGCATAGAGGGAACATACCTCAATATCATAAAAGCCATCTATGAAAAGCCCATAGCAAATATCAGTCTCAATGGGGAAAAACTGAGAGCTTTTCCCCCAAGATCAGGAACACGACACGGATGCCCATTCTTACCATGGTTGTTCAATATAGTATTAGATGTGCTCGCCTCAGCAATCAAACAACAAAAAGAAATAAAAGGCATTCAAATTACCAAAGAAGTCAAACTCTCATTCCTTGCAGATAACATGATACTCTATGTGGAAAACCCAAAAGACTCCACCCCAAAATTGCTAGAATTCATACAGGAATTCAGCAAAGTGGAAGGGTATAAAATCAATGCACAGAAATCAGGTGCATTCCTATACACTAATGATGAGAAAGAAGAAAGAGAAATTAAGGAGTTGATCCCATTTACAACTGCACCCAAACCATAAGATACCTAGGCATAAACGTAACCAAAGAGGCAAAGGATCTCAGAAAACTATAGAACACTCACAAAACAAACTAAGAAAGACACAAAGAAATGGGAAAACATTCCATGCTCATTCCGTGCTTAAGAAATATTGTTAAAATGTCTACACTACTTAGAGCAATCTATGCATTCAATGCAATCCCTATCAAAATACCATCACCTTTTTTCACAGAGCTGGAACAAATAATCCTAAAGTTTATATGGAACCAGAAATGACCCCAAATTAGCCAAAGGAATGTTGAAAAGGAAAACCAAAGCTGGTAGCATCACAATTCCAGTCTTCAAGCTCTATTACAAAGCTGTCATCATCAAGATAGTATGGTACTGGCATAAAAACAGACACATAGATCAGTGGAACAGAATAGAGAACCCAGAAATGGCCCCTCAGCTCTATGGTCAACTGAATTTCGACAAAGCAGGAGAGAATGTCCAATGGAAAAAAGTCTCTTCAACAAATGGTGTTGAGAAAATTGGACAGCCACATGCAGAAGAATGAAACTGGACCATTTCCTTAAACCATTTACAAAAATAGATTCAAAATGGATGAAAGACCTAAATGTGAAAAAGGAATCCATCAAAATCCTAGAGGAGAACACAGGCAGCAACCTCTGTGACCTCTGCCTCAACAACTTCTTCCTAGACACATCTTCAAAGGGAAGGGAAACAAAGGCAAAAATGAACAACTGGGACTTCATCAAGATAAAAAGCTTTTGCAAGCAAAGGAAACAGTCAATAAAATCCAAGGACAACCATCAGAATAGAGGTATTTGCAATGTCTTATCAGATAAAGGACTAATATCTAAAATCTACAAAGAACTTATCAAACAACAAATAATCCAGTCAAGAAATGGGCAGAAGACATGAACAGACATTTCTGCAAAGAAGACATCCAGATGGCCAACAGACACATGAAAAAGTGCTCCACATCACACGGCATCAGGGAAATACAAATCAAAACCACAATGAGATACCACCTCACACCAGTCAGAATGGCTAAAATGAACAAGTCAGGAAATGACAGATGCTGGCGAGGATGCGGAGAAAGGGGAACCCTCCTACACTGTTGGTGGGAATGCAAGCTGGTGCAACCACTCTGGAAAACAGCATGGATGTTCCTCAAAATGTTGAAAATAGAACTACCCTATGACCCAGCAATTGCACTGCTGGGTATTTACCCTAAAGATACAAACGTAGTGATCCGAAGGGGCACGTGCACCCGAATGTTTATAGCAGCAATGTCTACAATAGCCAAACTATGGAAAGAACCTAGATGTCCATCAACAGACGAATGGATAAAGAAGATGTGGTATATATACACAATGGAATACTATGCAGCCATCAAAAGAAATGAAATCTTGCCATTTGCGACGACGTGGATGGAACTAGAGGGTATCATGCTTAGCGAAATAAGTCAATCGGAGAAAGACAACTATCATATGATCTCCCTGATATGAGGGAGAGGAGATGCAACATGGGGGGTTGAGGGGGTGGGAGAGGAGTAAATGAAACAAGATGGGATTGGGAGGGAGACAAACCATAAGTGACTCTTAATCTCACAAAACAAACTGAGGGTTGATGGGGGGAGGGGGGTTGGGAGAGGGGAGGTGGGGTTATGGACATTGGGGAGGGTATGTGCTATGGTGAGTGCTGTGAAGTATGTAAACCTGGAGATTCACAGACCTGTACCCCTGGGGATAAAAATATATTATATGTTGATAAAAAATAAAAAAATAAAAATAAAAATAAAAAGATCTGGCTTGCTAGGAACATGTGAGACCAACAACTGATTGGTCTGCAGAGGGATCAGACAAGCCCTGAAAAGGAGAGAGGAAAAAATAAAAACGGGACTTTAGAAAAACAGGATAGAATTTTATTTAGCTTACTTCAAAGATCATTTTACCTTCTCTGGTAATAAGTAACCATATGACCTCACACAAGTTATTTAACTTCTCTGGACCTCAGCTTTCTAAACATAAAGGTAATAGTTGTTATCTCATAGGGTCATCATGAGAATTCAATCAGTTAAATGTAAAATGTAACATTTTACAAATGTAACATTCACTCAGTGAATGTTAGGTGTCATTATATTGCTAGTATTATTACAGGACTCAAAACAGACAAAACTACAATTTGCAACCATTTTTCTACTCCCCCTCCTTAGCTTGAAATGATTTTTATCTTTTATTGTTATTCCTACAGCAAACAGACTTTTTTTAAACCAAATAAAAGGCTGCAAACAACTTCATTTTTAGGAAGTCCTTTATATACTACCACCTACGCTCTTCTTTTCTCTGAGATCTAAGTTATTTTTCCAGAGTTATTTTTTATTTTTGTCTTGTGTGGCTGACAGAGGGGGTGTGTGTATAAATGTTCACATTCCTAACCATATGCTGAAATTTTATCAGGAGATCTAAGGTGCTAATCCCTGCTTTCTGGATGCACTACTTCTTGCTTTCACGTGGAAAATACCATATGGAATTCATATGACCCATGCAAGGGCAGCTGAGCTTCTTTAATATTCACAGATATATCGGCCCCTGGATTAAATCTGGGATTTAATATACCAGACACCAATCCCCTGACAGAGGCTGGTAAGTACCCACCGGAAACAGACTTTCTAGGTGACCACTGAGTTTCTAAATCACTTCACATACTTTTGTCCAGCCACAGAGCAAGTAAATGATGGAATAATTCAGAACCTGAGGTATCAGGGAAAAGCATGCCCTCCAAAGAGGAAGTAGCTCTCCAAGGCTCCCTTTCTTCTTTGCCCTCCCCTTGCCTAGAAGTGTCTTTTAAAATTGTGAGGCATGCACCATCTTTCCACTCCCAGTCCTGTCCTTTTCAGAACTGCCAGCCAAAAAGGGTTTAGAACACCACCCACACAACGTCCCATCCAAATCCCTACACTCTGTGTCTCCTGGAAGTCTCCAGAGGTAAACATTTCTGATCCAAAGTAAATAAATTTCCTACGGGCTGGGCAGAATCTCATGAGAATAAGTAACTGCAAACAAAAGCAGAGCCAAGAAAAATGGACAATAGCAGAAAGGGTTTTTCCCAACTTTTCAATATGAAAATTCTCTAAAATGAAAGCTGACAGACTAGTATAACCAGTATCTATATGCCCACCACCCAGATGCAACACCTATTGCTATTTTGGCATTTTTTATGGATGTGTGTATCCACTCAACTGTGTGTGTGTGGGGGGGTGCATTTGTGTGTATTTTAAATAACTGCAAAGTTCCTGATATCCTGATAATTCATCCCTAAATATTTCAGCATGCCTCTTCTCACAATGACATTCTCCTCTGTATTCCCCTATTGATAGAATAATAACACCTAAGCAAATCAAGAGGAATACCATAATATTTAATATTAGCCCACATTCCAATCTCCATTCTCATCCTGAGAATTAAAGCACTGCATTTGATTGCTGTAGCTCTTTCAGCTCTTTTAATATAGAGCAGTCCTCCTACCTCTTATTTCAACAATGGTGGCTTTTGCATGTGTCCAGACTATGTCTAGCAGGACAGCAAACAGAACTTTCCATCACACTCCGCCGAGTGGAGAACAAAAGTCCCAGCTCCTTTCCCCCACCACGCTTCACCCTTAGGCACATCACTGCAGCCACACTGGCCTCCGTGCTGCTCCCAACATGCTAACATGCCCAGCTCGACATCTGGCTCCTGAAGGGGACTGTTCCTCCCACAAATCCCAAGAGGTGCCCTCCAACCTCGTGCAGGTCTTTGCTCAATAAAACCTATCTTGAACATCTTAATTACAACTGTAAACCACCTTCCCCACCTTATTTTTTCTTCACAGTGTCTTTCACCATTGAACTTTCTAGGCATTGTGTTTCTTTTGCTGGTCACTTATCTCACCACCTGGAATGTACCCTCCTCCAAGACAGGGTCTTTGTGTGATATGCTCATTGCTGCATCCCTGCTCCTATATGAGGGTTGGGCTCTAGTCAATCAACAAGTATTTATTAAGACCCGCTGCTATGCTCCAGACACTGGCAGAGCAGCGGTACCTGCTCAAAGCTGGCCCAGCCTGACTCTCCAGTCCCCGATGCCCCAGAGCAGTGGCAAACCCACTGCCCAGTATCCAGAATGGCTTCTCAGAAGTTAGGTGAGGCCCTGGGGCCATTCACATTAATTCCGGAGCCCTGGCATTTGCTTGAAGGTAGGACTGACCCTACATCTCGCTCCTATTGTCCCACTGTCCCCCTCATGAATACCATGGCTTCCGGTGCAGGTCTCTGACAATTCACCTGGGCCTAACAACTCCTCAATCTGTTCCAGTCAAAGCGTCCACAGCAAACCTGCCTGTACCCACCCCAAAGGACCACTTCAGTGGTTCCAGTCACCCACCCTCCCACTTGTCCTCCTCGAAGCCATTGCAGTGATCTTTCTAAGACACAGTCATTGCCGAATCATTACCTCAGCTCAAAATACTTAACTGAGATTCTGCCTTGCCCAGGATTAAATATTAGCACCTAGACTGATGTACACACAAGACCCTTCTTATTCTGACTACCACCTCCCCCATCCTGACCTCCTGCCACGCCCCACCTCACATTTGACACCACGAAGTTATTTTTAGTGGTTTCTGGAATATCTATGCTCCGTAGGTGAACTTGAACACTCTCTTCCGTTTATACTCACATGGAGCATTTTGCCTAAAAAGAAAATCACTTTAACGTTAGCACCCTCCCATTAGTAGTGTCTGCCTTCCAGCTAGATCTCGCTGCAGGCCTGGAACCCATGCCCTATGAAGGTTCCATAGGGGTGTGGGTGAAGGGGTGTGGGCCTTTGCATCTTCCTATCCAGAGAGGTTATGGTAAAACACTAGGTGTTTAATAAATGTGTACGACTTAGCCCAAGGAGCTACTTTGCCCTGGGCAGAGCTGTGCGTTTAGGGCCTCAAGGATCAGAGTTAGTGACCCTGATCTTCCCTATTCTGATTTTATGGCTCAGGCCTAGAGTTAATGGTAAATGTCCTCATTGTTTCGGTTTACTGAAACATTATGTAAACCCAGCATCAGGCGGCTGTTTGGTGACAAACAACTCTGCATTCCAGAGCATGCTGACCCTGTGGCCAGTTGCTTTGTTTGCTTTTCACTAACAAAGAGGCTCTCATTTAAAGTTCTGAAAGTTAAACCACATTATATTCATTCCATCTTGTTCTCCCTCATAAAAATGTGAGTATGTGTGTGTGCGTGCGTGTGTGAAAGAGAGCGACAGACAAAGCTAGAATGCCGTGAAATTAGCGTGGCAGCTATGCTTCAAGCTAACTCTTATGCCCTGACCCGAAAGGACTGGATAAAACACGTGGGATGAGGCGCCAGGTCCAAAAGGGCCACGGTCGGTTGTCACTAGACTTAGCAGACCGCCTACTTCCAAAGTATTAACAAACATGGACCACTCACCAGTTCTCCACTCCATTTTATGTCCCTCTGAGAGTCATCACCTTCTTCACCCACCTGAGTCCACAAAATTGCATGTGCCTAACATTCCGGTCATGGATAATAAAGAGCAGTGTTAAGATTTCTCTAAGGAGAGGAGACTAATTTTCCACAAGCTAAGAATCTTTTATATGGTAAATATGCTTCCGTCATTTCTATCTACAATATATGCACAAAACTACAATAACACTTAATATCATTATTTAGAAATTTGCAACCATTATCCTACTCCATAGAAGAATGGGTATCCCTGGTTCTGTGCGGTGAGGGAGTACACAAGGACGCGAAGGCTGCTCGCATACTCATGCTTAGACTTCACGGACTTCAGGCTGAAGGTGAGTAAGCATTTCCGGCAGGGTCTTGAGACTCCTTCCCCTGGCTGTTAGCATTGTTTCACTTTGTCTGGTTTAAACTAAAGCCAGCTGAATCTCCTCCAAGTTCCAGTTTTGGTCAGATCTCAGGAGACAGCCTGTCTGGTTGTTTAAAAACAAATATCTGCCTGCACATCCACCCCAACCTGATATCAGGGCAGATCCCTGGTGCCTTGTGACCCCACCTGGGTCCGCATCTGTGGTGGAGGGAGGGGTAAGGACATTAAGCGCTGGGATCTCCACAACTGAGGTTACCAAAGTACAAACAAGAAGGCCTATGAGCAGACAGTGAGGCTACGGAGCCAGTTACGCTCCTACACAACCAGTCTCTGCCACCACACACCCATGTTGTCTTCTCCTTTCCCCGGTTTACTCATGAACGTCTCCTTTCATGGCCTCAAAGCACATCCGATTGTCTGCCACTAATCAGTGAGCACACAGTAGGCTTGCCCCTGATCAGTTTCCTGAAAAGACAGGAGAGAACAAGAAGAGGGGAGTCTTCACTCCCAAGGAGTTTATAACACAGAGGTGGAGACAAAAAAACACACCAACATGAGAAACAGAATAAAGATATGGGATTATTGTATTGTAGACACAAAGAAGGAGACTTTTGCTCACTAGGTTTTTCTGTAATGAATGAGTTCATCCTCAGAATGGCATGTAAGACTTGTCCATCAAGGGGACAGAGGCAGGAGGATTGGATTCAGTGCATGAAATAATCCACTTTCAAAACATTTAACATTTTGGAATTCAATTATATTGACTTCAAATATTGTTCATTGAATTACAATTTGACTTTTTAATTCAGTGAAAAACTCCCTGTCAAATTTACCATTTAAAATCTTTGCTTAAGGGGTGCCTGGGTGGCTCAGTGGGTTAAAGCCTCTGCCTTCGGCTCAGGTCGTGGTCCCAGAGTCCTGGGATCGAGCCCCGCATCGGGCTCTCTGCTCAGCAGGGAGCCTGCTTCCTCCTGCCTCTCTGCCTATTTGTGTCTGTCAAATAAATAAAAAAATCTAAAAAAAAAAAAAAAAAAAAAAAAAAAATCTTTGCTTAAGTGTTTAAGAATATATATATGTATTATTAACGTAAGCTTTTCTCCTCTCAAATCTGTGCCAGTCTCCCCTAAATCTTCCCAACTGTCTATCTTCCTGCATTTCTCTTCTACCAGGAAATACAGAGCAAATTCTAATGCTAATCTCCAAATACTGATGTAACAGGGTTATATGGTAATTAATATTATAAACAACTCAGTAAAGAGGGAGTTAGGTGTGGTGGGAAGAGCTTGGGTACCAGAGAAAGGAGGCTTTAATCTGAATGTGCCCCTTTCTCATTATGTGAACTTGGAAAAGAATAATAATCCTTATCTCATAGATTTTTTTCCTTTGATCTAATAAGTTTTTTAATAGGAAAAAGTATTAATGTACCTAAAAGATCTAGCACAGTGTTACATACACTATTTTATACTGCCTTATATAATCTGGGAATTAGATAGAAATCATTAAGAACCATATAATTTCTGTTTTCAAAAGTCAGTGTTTTCAAAACCACAAGAAAGAACAAGTGTTGGTAAAGATGAAGAGAAGGGGAAAAAACAACAACAACAACAAAAAAAAAACCCTGTTGCACTGCTGGTGGGAATGCAAACTGGTACAACCACTGTGGAAAACAGTATGGAGGTTCCTCAAAAAATGAAAAATCAAATTATCATATGATCCAGTAATTTCACTACTAGGTATTAATCCAAAGACTTAAAAAACACTAATTGAGAGATGAATGGCTAAAGAAGATGTGGTATAGATACATGATGGAACAGTACTCAACTATAAAAAAAATGAAATCTTATGATTTGCAACAACACAAAAAGATCTAGAGGGTATAATACTAAGCAAAATAAGTCAGTCAGTAAAAGACAAATACAGTATGATTTCACTCAAATGTGGAATTTGAGCAACAAAATACACAAAGAAAAAAAGAGAGAAAAGTAAAAAACCAGACTCTTAACTACAGAAAACAAACTGATGGTTGCTGGAGGGGAGGTTTGCTGGAGGTGGGGGGATGGAGGATATAGGTAATAGGAATTAAGAGTATACTTACCCTGATGAGCACTGAGTGATGTCCACAACTGCTGAACCACTGGGTTGTACATCAGAAATTAATATAACACTGCAAGTTAACTATACTGGAAATAACATTTTTTAAAGTGAATAAGTATTTACTGATAACTGTACTATCTTTAAGGATGAAATTGTGCTCTCAGGTCTCTCCCAGAGACTTGAGATAACCAGAACACCAGCAATGGAACAGCTTCATCAAAGTTGGGTTTGGTTTGCTGAGTAATAGCTTGGAAGAGGAATTTGTGTTTGAATGAGGTTTAAATTAGGAGGATTACGTGCAGACAGAAAAGGGAGAGCAAATGAGTGAGACTGGAAGAATGGGAAAAAGCTGGAGACAAGAAAAATCAAATCCATCAACTCAAACACACCCTCGAGTCCCAGTGAAGAGAGCATGGTACAATGGGAAACTCACAGATTTGGCAATCAGCTGCTTCCAAATTCCTGGTCAGCCCCTGGTAGCTGTGTGGCCCTAGGCAAGGCACATGACCCTTCTGAACTTCTACATCTTCACAGAAAAATCTTTGAATAATACATAACTAGCATGAAAGATTAGAGATGATCTGTGTGGAAGTGCATGACACAATACCTTGTCCACAGGTATGTTTAATAAATGCCCTATTATTACCTCTTAGTCATCATTCGCTATTGTAATCCCCTGGAACCAATGCGAAACAGATCCCTAAGAAATTAAAACCAGCCAACTGTCCAGCCAAAATAGAAGCAGATACTGAGCTAGAAACACACACTTGACAAGAAAAAAATATCTTTTTGTAGCCAAGGCAAGATCAAGCAAGGAAAAAAAAAAGATAATATTGGAATATTATGGAAAAATGTTTTGATATACCCAGAAGGAATAAGTTTTGGTGGACTTGGTAGCTAAGTATCAGGAAACCAGAGTCCACCAGCTACGTTTTATCACCCTTGGTAAGTGCAGCCATGTTCCAAAGCAGAAGTGTCCAGAGGAACCACAGATAAAGAAAGCCGGGCTACCAAATTAAAACTACAGACATCCAATGAAGAAATTCATTATGTACTGGATATAATAGCAGCAGATGACACCCTTTCTATGGAGAAGATTAATATGCTGACTTGAGAGGTGGGATTCTGGCCACTGGAAAGGGGTGTCCAGGTGGAGCCAGCAAAGTTCTCCTCTTCCCAGAGTTCCTCCATGATGGCCCATGGTACAACAGTGGTCAAGAGCAGAAGGACGGCACTCAGAGACTGACTTGAAGACCAGGAAAAGAAGTAAAACTGCAACAACTGGGACCCACAACATTCCTTAAGAATTTCTCTGCAGGGGTGCCTGGGTGGCTCAGTGGTTAAAGCCTCTGCCTTCGGCTCAGGTCATGATCTCAGGGTCCTGGGATCGAGTCCTGCATCGGGCTCTCTGCTCATCAGGGAGCCTGCCTCCTCCTCCTCTCTCTCTGCCTGCCTCTCTGCCTACTTGTGATCTGTATGTCAAATAAATAAAAAAAAATCTTTAAAAAAAAAAAAAGAATTTCTCTGCAAAAGTTTCACTTCTGCAGGAGATGAAGAGTGGGATCACTTCAAGAAAGACACCCTGCTCTTAGGTCCTGGATGCCAGATTCTGGACAGCAGCATTACCCTACAACACACAGGAAAACCAGAGTGGAAACCATCAGGTATAGAATCACTTAAAGTACTAATATCATGTACTAAATCCTGCAACATAAGATAAATATATCGTATGAACCAATAATACAAGGCCTCCCTGTGTTCGCAGAACAGCTCTACTGTATTCAGTCTACAAATGTATATTCTAGCTATAAGGAGTTGTGAACATGTAACGGACAGTAATTATCTTCTTAGAATTCAGTAGTTTTTTGAGGCAGTGCTACAAATGGCCTAGCTCTCATAACACAAACCAAACAAACATGAACTCTAAGCCGAGAACTTCATTCAGCTGCCTTCTGATTCTGGTCACATATGTTAAATTAAACAAGGAAGCCATTAGACTGAGGTGGCTTTAATCCTTTAGTCGCCTAGTGAGCGAACCCATACCTAATCCTGTAAATGCCTCAAGGTTAAGAACCTGAAACCTAAGGACAACCAATCACAACAAACAGCCAACTAGGCCTCCCAAGCAAGGCAACCACTTACGCTACATCCAAATTGAATCATTCCTTTGCTTGCTTCCCAGCCTTCCCTTTGAAAGTCTTTCCTCTGACTAACTATTCTAGTGTGTCTCTGCCCAATTAGAAACCCTGTTTACTCAAGCTAACAATTTAATATGCCTCAGTTTATCTTTTAGCACATTCAAACTCAGCCCTGAATACCCTCCTATCTTACGGTCATGTCCTCTGACTTTTAAAAAGGGAAATGTCTTAGAGACCATCTGGCCCACCCCACCCACTCTCACCCTGTGACCATTTAAAATAAGTGACTCTTAATCTCACAAAACAAACTGAGGGTTGATGGGGGGAGGGGGGTTGGGGGGGTGGGATTATCGACATTGGGGAGGGTATGTGCTATGGTGAGTGCTGTGAAGTGTGTAAACCTGGCGATTCACAGACCTGTACCCCTGGGGATAAAAATATATTATATGTTTATAAAAAATAAAATTTAAAAAAAATAAGGGAACCAAAACTCAGGGAGGCTGAGGGATGTCCAAGATCATAATGATTTTAATGTTTATCCTTCCTTCTGTGAATGCTAAACAAATCATTTTAATGAGACTTAACAGTATCCACATAGATCACCCCTCCCAGCATGTATGAGTGAACAATGCTACCCCATCGTGATTGACAGAAAAAGGGAAATGAAAGTTAAATGATGTGTCATGCTTTCTCACATGAGAAACCTATTTTGTGGAAAGTAGCCACAAACAAATAATGTGGATGTTCATACCAGACCAGGGATAATTTAGAAACAGAAAGTATGTCCAGTTACATGAAGCTTACAGTGATAGCCCTCCAAGTAATTCACAGAGAAGCATTTTTTAAATTATCATTTTTATAGAGCTGTATTTTTAAAATAACTTTAAAAATATTTCACCAAAATGATTATTTCACAAAATTTCTGGAAGTCTGAAAATTGAGCAGAGCTTCCTCTAATTCCCCTTCTCCCTCTCTGAGCCACCACCATCAGTCCGCACTCAACTCTGGCTCCACTGGCCCAGCATGAGTCTGCAAAACCCACCATTTTGGTGCTCACCCTGTTGGCCTCTGGACAGAATCACTCTGGTCTGTTCTTAGGTCCTTCTGCCACAAACAAGTACGTCCCTGTCTGAAGCTCACTGGTCCTTTTGTGTGCCTTGAAAAGACCTACTTTCACATCCTCTATATGCCAACAGCAAATGGACTCCACATTGCAACCTAAACCCTACCCAAACCCATACAAAGGAGTGGCCCATCCAAGCCCCTACAAGCATCAATTTATTAAATGGGTGCACAAAACCAACATGGGAATAAATCAGCCTGGGTGCTGTCAGTGAACTCAGCTTTCCATATAAAATTCTTCACACACTGGCCAAATGTAAGCCCACTCCTAGCTCCCACCAACGTATATATTTAAAATCATCCCACAGAGGACCACTTCTTCCATACAATGCACCTCAGAGATTTGGATGATTCAGCCACAGCCTGTAGGATCCTGGAGATCAGCTGATAGAATAGCAATGGTGGGCACTGAGGGGCCAACAAAATGCAGAAACTATAGGACGCAGGGTATATTATTATTTATCAGTAACAAGTAAGTCACATTATCTCAATCTGAAGCACTCATCTAAGAATTCTATGAAGTTGTCTGGTTCTGGGGGCGGGGGGAATCTCAAAAAAAAAAAAATGAGAAAGAGTAGGATCTATAGGAAAATGAGAAATGTTTTGTTATCATGGAAGTCAGGAAAAAATTTTTCCTATATTTAGTGAAGGAGAGTACCCACCAATACAAAAAAACATGTGAGGTGAAAGGCAAGTTCAACTAAGTCCAAATGTTACACTATATTCAAGGTATCCAATAAACTCTAATTTTTAAATACTAACATAGGTCTGCAATTTTTAAAAGAGAAAATCAGCCTCTCCTTGCCATTATGAAAGGACTATTAAATGCACCTCAGAGATTTGGATGATTCACCCACAGCCTGAACGATCCTGGAGATCAGCTGATAGAATAGCAATGGTGGGCTACCTGAGGGGCACCTGGCTGGCTCAGTTGGTAGAGCATGCAACTCTTGATCTCAGGGTTGTGAGTTCCAAGTCCCAGGCTAGAAGTAAAAATTACTTCAAAATTAAAAAAAAAAAAAAAATTAATATTTTATTTATTTATTTGCGAGAAAGAGAGAGAGAGAGAGAGAGAACGCAAGCAGGGAGAGGGAGAAGCAGGCTCCCCACTGAGTAGGGAGCCTGAGGTGGGGCTCAATCCCAGGACCCCAAGATCATGACCTGAGCCAAAGAGAGATGCTTAACCAACTGAGTCACCCATGCGCCCCCAAAAGTAAAAAATAAAAATCTTTAAAAAATTAAAAAATAGGCACTTGAAGGTTGCCAAATTATGACCCTGCTCCCAGAATCTTCCCCACATGTGTTGGGTCCTGCCCTGAATTCAGCCCCATAAGTACAGCCATGCAAAACATCAATCCCAACTCTTCTGCTGTTCCTTCCTTACCATCGCAAATTGCCCCGACCCCTGCTTGCCATTTCTGTCTCTTGCTTCTCCTATTTCAAAAGCAGAAAGGTCTCTTTCCTTTCCAAACTGCTTCTTCCTCAGCTCCCACACATAATTTTGGTTGTATCAGTCCCTTGCCTCTTCAGTCTACCATTCTGTACTTAAATACTCCCTTCTGAATATCACCAAATGGTGCTTGCGTCTCCCATTACCCTAACACTCCCATTTACTCCTCCAGAGCACCATGCTCTAGCAGCCTCTTTTCTGTTCTGCACATCATCGCCAAACTTTCAAAGGAACAGTCTAGATTTCCTTACCACTTCCTTATGCTTGAACCAAAAAAATGCAATCGAGCAGCAGGTATGGGGGCATGTGCCTAAGTGCACCTGAAGCAAACTGATACGGGCAGCGCCCCACCTCCCACCATAGCCCTGATACAGGGGTTCCAGCTAACATCCAGCCCAAGAGAAATGAGCGCCCTGGGTGGCCCCATCACTTAGGTTTGGAATTTGGAATTTTCATGTGAAAGCTAATAATGCTGAAATAGTAGCAATTTATTTGATTTTTAAAATATTGAGTAACAGGGGCACCTGGGTGGCTCAGTGGTTTAAAGCCTCTGCCTTCGGCTCAGGTCATGATCCCAAGGTCCTGGGATTGAGCCCCGCATCAGGCTCTCTGCTCGGCAGGGAGCCTGCTTCCTCCTCTCTCTCTCTCTCTACCGGCCTCTCTGCCTACTTGTGATCTCTGTCTGTCAAATAAATAAATAAAATCTTTTATGAATAAATAAATATATATATATATATATATAGAGAGAGAGAGAGAGAGAGAGAGAGGAACAAGTAAAATACCTCTTCAGGTTGCATTCCACCTACAGCCCTGAAATTTGCAAACTATTCTTTGAAACCTTTGGCTTCTCTCACCCAACTTTCCAAAACCAGTTTTCTTAACACTCATCAGCGACCACTCAGCTGCTATATACAAGGGTCTTTTTCAACCCCCTTTCCTGAACCGTGGAGGGGGGACATGTTTTATCACAAACCCCTTGTTAAACTGCCACGGCTAAGATTCTGTGCCTCCACCCTCTCCTCATTGTTCTGTCTTGTCTCCTCTTAGGCTTATCTTGCTTGATCGTTTTCTTTTTGGCTTTTTCAAAAACCTCTAATTGCAAAGATCATAGAGCATCTGGGCTTCAACTAATCCCACTACAGAGCTCCCCACAAAAATCTTTAGCTTCTCTCATTAATTCCATTCTCAAACTTATTATGTACTAGATTCAAAAACCCCCAAAACACCCTGTGCTGACTGAAACTCTTCCTCAGTACCAAGCCACCAAATCCACTGATTCCCCCTCTTCCCTTTTAGCCAACCAGCCTCAAAACTTCACCCACTGCTCCCTCTCCTCTGACACCCAATCAGCCACCCCTTCTCTTCTGTGCCCTTTGCAAATCGTTTCATGCATCTCTCTTCACCTCCTTTCTTCCTCCTGGACTCTCATTAGCTCTCAGCTGGACGACTAATCCCAGAGCCTGAAAACCTACCTCCTTCACTGCTTCACTTCCACTGTGGTGCCAGATTCATGTTCCTGAAGGCCTCAAGTCCTGACACTCCTCTGCTCACAACTAAATGGCTCCCCACCACTGACAGAACTGGAACTCAAGACTCTCTGCCAGCTGACCCTCTCCCCCCACTCACCCCACCCCCACCTGGTCAGCCTCTCTGCCTTCCACTCCCTTTCAAAGGCCAAGCATTTCAACCAGCCTTCTGTTTCCTAAACACACTTCACTCTTTTTGCTTAAGCTACTCACAGTTCTCCCCTCCATCAAAATCCTAAATGGCAAACAAAGCATTTTTTAAAGGTCCCAAATTCCTCCTGACTAATGCAATCCTTCTCTTCTCTGAAACCTTATCATCCTGTATCTATTCCTCTGGTGTGACTTATCACACTACAGCCTTCATTAGAGTTCATGGTGGCAGGTGTTGTTTCCAAGACAGTGGGATCCTCGATGTGGCAGGCTTGGGTGTCATTGGCCTTGGACTCCTCACCACGCTAGCACAGTAATGTCCCTTGATGTATTTGAGGACCAGATGACTGAGCCAATCGTCTGTTTGTATTGGTGATAACAATCACACCATAGCTTCGCACCACCTGGGATTGAGTCTAGTCATAGGAGAAAGTGAGGTGGACTTGTCTTGCAGGCTGAGACAATCTTGGAATTAGAGTGATATATTCATTGCAAGGGAGTTACAGGTGCGACACTGCCCATTTAAGCTTGACAATGATTCACGTCAAATGAACTTTCACTGCTATTTCCAATCCTCCTTCCAATCTGATATTACAGCTACTGCTTAGTCACCAGGACAGCAAGCTCCTCTGCATCAAAACCACCCTCCTCAAAAATACCCCTGCCCTTCCATCCCTGGTACTCTATCCATTCTATCACATTACACTTTCCTCCACCAAGATTCAGCTCTAGCATCTGATCCACAATGCTATCTGGCCTACAAAGCTTCATTTCATTCACCTTCAAAATAACTGTGGTATGTTTTCAATGGAAACCAGAATACATCACACATGGTTAAAAATAATTCAAGCAAACAAAAGTTCTGAATGAAGTTCTGAATAAAACGTCTCCTTCCCAAAACCATAGTTCCTTGGCTGAGGAGTTTCTCAGTCTCCTAAAGCGCAGCCACTATATCATTTTTTGAGATACCCTTCCAGAAGTTTTCCCTCTCCTGGAAATACACACAAAATATATAATAATTTTTTTAGAGGAACAGAAGAACACAATGCACACTCTTGTACAACTTGATTTTTGTTCTTAGCACATTCAGGAACTTGTAAATCTAAGTTAATACACGCGAAGCCCTTAGCAAGGCTGGCCCACAGCAAGGGCTAAATAACTTTCAGGTGGAGTGTATCAGAGGCCATCCCAGCACTCAAGAGTTTCTACCAATTAGACCCCAGAAGCATACAAATAAAGGCTGGGGGTTTCACTGGACAAGAGCTCAGGGGTGCTCTTCCCCCTCACATCCCTAGAAGTAGGCTCCCTGCAGACTTGGCTGTTACCTTTCCCCTTTGTGTGGCATTTGGGGGAAAAGGCCGCCCCAGAGCTCACACTTCTTAACTAAAATCACACCTACCTCCCACTGATCCCCAAGTCTAAACAATACGCTGAGGAGTGAAAACAAAACACGTTCTTGCACTTTACTTTGATTACACGGTAAGGAAGGATACATTCAGCCAGATACGATTAGCTTTGTGGCATCAGCTCCCTGAAAATTCTGCCCGAGCTGGCTCAGCTCTACGCTAGGTCCCAGAGTGTTTCTAGAAGGTAAGCTGGAGTAACCTTGCCTTAAGCTCCGGTCCCAACCCTTCCTGTGTCCCCTAATAAGAGCAGAACTCACAGGAGGTGTGAAATCAGATGTGACTCCAGCGAGGGCAAGGCCACGTGTTCCGGCGGCTTTGGGAGATGATCGCAGAGCCCCTGTCAGTCCTCACGAGCAGTTTTCAGGTCAGAGAACTTGGAAAGCTCTGACGAACGCGCCAGTTTTCGCCATTTTCAGCTCCCTCACCTCAGGCCCGCAGCACTTCCGGCTCATTTGCATACCTGATGAGCCTTTCACCACCCGGGATCTTTCCGCAGCCTACCCAGAATGCACCTTGCCGGCCTGGGCACCAGGTGGGGGAGGGGCAGGGGCCATGGGAGCTGGACTGGCAAGAGCTCTGTGAATTTTGGCGTTTGGGGCAGGGGTGGAATTTGGGAGAGCTTGTGACTGCAATTAAAGGGAAGTTGGCAACTTAAATACTGCTCCTTAACAGTTAGTTGAGGGTCCATTAAATTTAAGCCCCCCCCCCTCGCCCCCGCCAGACTTCTTTGCAGGTACCTGTACCCCTGGGCTCGCGGACACCTGTGCACACATTAACAGGATCCACTCAGCAACTGAAAAGAGGAGAAGGAGAAAGAGAAGGAAAAACAGTGGCATCCTGAGGCTCACAGGGGAAGAAACATGAGAGGCTTGACCCTTTCATGTTACTTTACTGAGAGGCTTATGTGGGGTGAGGGACTGGGTCAAAACAAGGTCTGTCTTAGACACCTGTTCTTGCCACCGACTCTCCCAAACGTTTCCCAAAGCCTTAAGAGCACCCGATACACGTACACACATAAGTGCACATACATAAGGAAAATGAGCCTTCTTTTTTAACAGCTGCAGCTTCTTAACGGAATGGACTTTCCACTGAGCCTGTCATATAAACTAACCCACGGTTAGTTTTTAATATTCTCTGTCAAAGAGAATATTAAAAATCCTGGAAGAAGTTGAATAAATAGGGCATAGCTTACCTAAAGTGACACTTGGCCTGGCCACCTGGGTCAATAGAGGTTCAGAGGCTACTGAGTGACCTCAACTGTTCTGGACCAAAACAAAGAGAAACTTTTCTGAGCAAAATAATAATCAGGTCAGCCTCCTAGAGCCTTAGGAGTGAACACAAAACCGAGGGTCAAAAGGACAGGACAGTGTCAGACCAATCTCAAGAGGAAGGCCCAGGATGCACTGTGACAGTGTGTCAAGGCTGGAATGTAGGCTGAGCATTGTGCTGAAGGCAAACTGACCTAGTCCCCTGTGCACAGATGTGAGAGAAAGAGGAGTGGGATGTAAGTTTAGGGAAGGGATCAGACACTCTCCAGGGAAGGATGGATGACAACTCCACGCAGCTGTCTGGAAAGTTCAGGGCTGTTGAGCTGTTCCAGTGACTTTAGGGAATTAAGATGTTTGGAGTAGGAGTCCCAGACAAAACTCTGAATTTAGTCTGGCTTCCAGTTGCTCGGACCAAAAACCTTCGTGTCGTTCTTGACACACATCTGCTCCATTGCCAACACTCCCGCCAACATCCAGTCTATCAGGAAATTCTATCAGCCTTATTTTCTCAATATATCCATTTCTGCCCATTTCTCACCACGTCTGTGCTATCACCCTGGTCCAAGTCATTATTATTGCTCAACTTGATTACTGAAATAACTTCCCTAGGATTTTTGTTTCTATCCTTGCTCACCTACAGTCCACACAGCAGCCAGAGCGATAATTTGGTAAGTGATGAATTACTAAATTCTCCACCTGAAACTAATACTACGCTGTATGCTAACTAACTGGAATTTAAATAAAAACTTGGAATTAAGGGGGGGTGCATGATGTGATAGGCACTAGGTGGTATTCACAGCTAACAAATCATTGAACACTACACCAAATGTATGTAATGATGTACTATATGTTGGCTACTCGAATTTCAGCAAAAAAATAAATAAATAAAAACTTGTAGGAAGAAAAAGAAATATTTATTTGAGCAGCATAAATAAATAAATAAAATGCAAGTCAACTTCTCTGCTGAAAATCCTGTGATAGCTTCCCTTCTCACTTAGAGGAAAACCAAAGTCCTTCCACTGCTTTATAAGGACCTCTAGAGAGTGGCCCTGTGGCCACGAGGCCCTCACCTCCTCCTCCTTACAGCCTCACTCAGTGCATCCACACTGACCTCCTCATCCACCTGGAACTGACCAGGACCGCTCCTGCCTCAGGGACCTGCTCAAATGCAGTTCCCTCTGCCTGGAAATGTCCTCCCCAGATATATTCAAGATTCATCCCTTCAGCTCCTTCAGGCTTTTTTTTTTTTTTTTTTTCCCAAATATCAACTTCTCATAAAGCTCTACCCCATTTAAGAATATAAGTGCATACAAATTCCCCTTAAACTGTTCTATTTCTTTTCATATAATTTATCACTTTCTAATGTTAATAATAAGCACATTTTCATATATTGAACATATTTATTACACATTACATATTTATTACACTTCCTGTCTGTCTTTCCCCACACAAAAATGCAAAGTTCCATGAACACAGGGAGTTTTACATAATTTGTTAACTCATGAATTCAATGAGTCTACTAGATGGTCAAGATATAGATGATTCTCAACAGAAATCTTCTAAATAAACAAATATAGTCATTTAGGTCAAAAGCCACTGAATGGCTCCTTTGCCAGACGAGGAGCTCCTCTATAAAAAGAAATGTGGCATCCATCCATGCACGCATGTGATAAGTATTTATTGAGCACCTAATCTATACCAAGCACTATGTTAGAGAGTCTAAAATACAATGGTGAACAAAACATGTACAAGTTCTTGCCTTCATGGAACTTACAAATTAGTGCCTAGAGACAGATACTCAACACGTAACTGCACAAATGAGATCATTACTGCCGACATAGTGTACCATTAAAATAGTCCAGGTAAAACTTTATGTTTTGTACTGGGTTGGTGGTAGAGGAGGTGGAAAAAGCTAAGCAGATTAAAGATTATTTAGTAAAGAAAGCGTAATGGGAGATATAAATGTATTAGGTGGGGTTGGGGAGAATATATAACAAAGGTAAGTCCCAAAGCTCTGGTTTAAGTAACTAAGTGGATGAAAGTGCCCTTTGCTAGAGTAGTGTAGTCAGCTAAGTAATGGTCCACCAAAGATATCCATGTTCTAATCTCCGAAATTTGTAAATGCTATCTTATCTGGAAAAAGGACATTTGCAGGTATGATTTAAGGATTTTAGGAACAGGAGATTATTCTGGATTATCTGGCTGGGCCCTACGTGCACTCACATGTAATCACATGTATCCTTATAACACATGTATTCTTATAAGAGGGAGATCAGAAGATTACACACACACACACACACACACACACACACACACACACACACACACACACGGCAATATGAAGATGGAACCAAGAGAAATTTGAAGATGCTGTCATTGAAGATTGGAGTGATGGGATCACAAGCCTACTGTGATGATTAATTCTATGTGTCCACTTAACTGGGCCACATGATGTCCACACATTTGGTCACACACCATTGTGGTTGTGTCTGTGAGAGTGCCTCTGGAGAAGATTAACATTTGAATTGCAAGACTGAGTAAAACAGATTGCTTCCCTAATGTGGGTGAGCCTCAGCCAATCAACTGAAGACATAAGGAGAACAAAAATGACTAGTTAGAGGGAATTCCTCCAGCCTGACTGATTGAACTAAGACATTTGTGTTTTCCTGCCCTCACACTGGAGCTGCCATGCCACCACTGGTCCTCCCCAGTCTCTAGTTTGCAGATCTTGTAACTTCTCACCCTCCATAGTTGGGAATACCAGTTCCTTATAAAAAAAAAAAACACACATACACACACTATTGATTCCAGTTCTCTGAAAAACCCTAATTAATACACCAAGGAATGCTGGAAGTCATCAGAAACTGGAAGGGTCGAGAAACAGACTCACCTTGATTTCAACCCAGTGAAACTGATTTTAGATTTCTGGCCTCCGGGACTCTAAGACTATAAATGGATACTACTTTAAGCCAATCTGACTGCAGTCAGTTGTTACAAAAGTCACAGGACACTGACGCAATGGGAATCACTATAAGAGGAGATATGGGGCAGGAGGGCATCAGGATTGGAACATGAAATCTGGGATGCCTATCACACACCTAGGGGAGAGGCAGGCCAAATCAGGATTTGGAATGCAGGTATGGAACTGATGGAACGGTCTGAGCAGGTGTATAAACCCTGGAGCCCACGGACTGGAAAGCATAAGAAGCAGAGTAAAAGGAAGGACAGCTAAGTGCCACAACGTGAGGCAGTCTCAACAGTGAGAGGTCGGGAAGGAGGATAGCCTGAGAAGGAAGCAGGAGAGCATGGGGTCTTGGAGACCAAGAGAGGTGAGAGTTTTTGAATTACATGGTCCTCAGCTCTGGAGCAGAACCCAGTGTGGAGGAGATTTAAGAGTGAATGGTCGATGAGGCAGAAACAGCCTGTGTGGACAATTTATCCTTAAAGTATGTTTGATTTGGAAAGTAAATAAAGAGAGCAGATAGTTGCCGGGAATTTTGGGCCTGGGAGGATTTTTTTTTTTTTTTTTTTTTTTTTTGTCCTTATTCTAAATAGGAGAGTTTAGGGCATCAGGGCATCGGGTGTGCCTTGGAAAATTACCTGAGAGAATAGAAACAATTGGAAACGCAAATGAAGGTGAGGTTGCTGGCTGAAGCCTGAGAAGGCTGAAAGGGGAAGCACACACAGAAAGCAGGTCTTAATCTGGGCTGTCATCTAGGATTTCCTAGGGATAATTTTAAAATCTTACTACCTAGCCTGCACCCAAGACAAATGGCATCAGATTTCCTGAGTTAGGACCCAGACATCAGTTGCTGTGCATGCTTTCCAGGTGATTCCAAGAAGTGGACCAGGGGCTTCAGAGCACACCCGGAAATCAAGACCTTGAGTCCAAGGAGGATCAGGCACAGGTTGGAGGTTTGCTGGGTGTAAGTGAGGGAGTTGCCAACTTCACCGTTATATTTTCAAAATTCAAGACAAGGTCACGTGCAAAGTATGTCCTGAACATATAATGGAATAAGGGAAGACTGAGAGCCAAAGAAAGGGAAAATAAGATGACTTAGTTCATACTGAGAGTGGAAAAGGGAAGATGACCTCTAAATGGGGAAATGTGGCAAGAGCACTGGAAAGGGATGTGAACTTACAGCTATACCATCTATCCATCCATCCGTCCATCCATCGGTCCATCCATCTGTCATTTGTTGGAAAGACACCAAACTAGGCAGTAAGGATAAAACATAAGCAAGACACTATCCTCACAGATTTTACAATTCAGTGAGAAAGTAGACATATACGTAAAGAGAAGATTCAGGAGCTTTACTCCGTCAAAGGGATAGTGGAGACCATAACCCTTATGGGGACAGGAGGCATCTCCTCCCATCACAGTACATGGCACACAGGAGGCCCTAAGCCATGTTCATTGTACTCCCAGGGCCTGACTGTTGTGGGAAAGGGAGGGCATGAAATTGACATGAAACGACAATTCAGCTTTTATTCTCCAGACGTGACAAAAGCAGCTGCAAAACCTGATGACCTACCAGCAACATAGTGTCACGTGGCATCTGCAAACAGGAGAAAGTCTCAGAGCTCTCAGAGGGGCGCCAATGCAGAAGTCAACGTGGAATTTTCTACATGGTAATCTCTATGTGAAATTCAGAAAGTGGTCACTAGGTGGCAGGATTAACATTTACAAAATAACTTGCCAAGTGTAGGAACTAATCAGATACCAGTTGGTGCCCAAAACCAAACTTCCTGGCCGGCCCAGGGAGTTTCCTGTGCCAGTGTGACCAGCAAGGAGAAGAACACTAAAAACTGGTTGTTTGGGGTCACTGTTTAATGTAAACTGATTAACCTATGGTTATTCAGTCTCCTATCTCTTTGGCCTCTAGAACTATGTTGTCCAGTAAAGTAGACACTAGTCCCATGGACCTCTTTGAGCACCTGAAGTGTGACTAGTGCAAATGAGAAACTAATACTTAATTTTATTTTCTTTAATTCATATAAATATAAAAGCTGATATTCTATTTCAATTATTGAAAAACTCTCAATTATGCTTGAAACAACTTGGGTATGTCAATCCCAAGTTGAATCCTTTTCAACTATAAATTTTCTGAAATCTAAATACAGACCAAGAATTTCCAATCAAAATGTATTGTGAAATTGAGATCTGGTATAAGGGTAAAATACACATCATGAAAAATAAAAGGTAAATATCTCATAAATATTTTACACTGACTGCAATGATTTTTACATTGCATGGAATTAAATATAATATTTTGATACATTAGATGAAAATGCATTACCAAAATCAACTTCACATAGTATTTATTTTTAATGTAGGTGTCTTAGCCTGCTGTAACAGAATACCATCAACTAACTAGTTTGTTTAAACAACATCTACTTCTCACAGCTCTGGAGGCTGGAAGTCTAAAATCTAGGTGTGACAGATTCAGTGTCTGGTGAGGATCCTCTTCCTGTTTGAAGACAGCTACCTTCTTACTCTATTTTCACTTGGTGCAGAGAGAGATCATCTCTCTTGTGTCCCTTAAAAGGGCACAAATCACATCACAGGCTCCACCCTCATGACCTAATGACTTCTCCAAAGTTCCACCTACAAATGCTATCATATTGGATATTCAGTCTTTAATACATAAATTTTGAAGAGACATAAACATGCAGTCCATAACAGTGGGCTACAAGAAAATTAAAAATTACTTAGGTGGTTCCCATTGTTTCTCAGAAGGATGTGTCAAGTTCTCCTATGCAATAGAGCTTTTGTTAACATAACATGGGGGACTGGGAGAACATAGGACAGGAAACTGGCTAAGGAATGAGGTTGAGCTGGGTGGGGGGCTCCACAGAGCAGTGGGCTGGCATTCCCCTACCTTGACCCACTCTTAAGCATGATACCCTGACCAAATGGGTTTTTGTTTTGTGTTGTTTTTTGTTTTTTTCATTTCCAGCCCAAAGAGACAGAAGATCCAAGTCCTGGGGAGACAAGGTGTCTGGGAAGGGTCTTTCAAAATTCACCCAGAGCTTTTTCTGTATACAGTCCCCCACTTCTAAAGCTAGACCCCTCTCTGTTCTCAGGGCACTGGTCTCAGTTCAGATCCTGTCCTAAGAGAGGCTTTTCAAAAGGGGTAGGGGGAGCAGAGAAGAGAGTTCAAAGGTTTCTTCAAAGCATTGGGAAAAGCTGGTTGTTCTGATGGTTTTTTCTCTTCTTCAGATTTCCCTGTCACCTTCCCTCTCCTATTTTATCTCTAGTGTCAGACTCCTTAGGTTCAAACCCTACACATCCCTGAATGACTCTGAACAATTTATTTAGCTTCCTTGTGTTTCTTTACCCAGAAAAGTCTACTCAGAGTGTACTCATAAAGATTAAATGAAAAAATATCTGTGAAGTACTTAAAACGGTACCTGGGCATAATAAACACTATGCAGTAGATATTATTATTTTCTCATAACTTTTTTTTAACTTCCTCATGAAGGTGATAAAGAGTTGGCATTCTAAGTCACAATTTAAAAAAAACAAACAAACTAAAAAGCAAAAATACTTCTAATCCCAATTTTGCAGTTGAGAGTATCAAGAAAAAAATGTCAAGCCAACAGAAAGTACATCTGTTCTTCAACTGTGAACCATGGTCAGGCTGTTTTCCTGGTAGATTTCTAGGTGGAACAGGCCACCTCCTGCCTTGGGAAGCACCCGGATCCTCAGGTATCCAGATTTCTGCTCCATCTCCTGCAGAAAAAACAGCCTGATGCTCGATCAGCTTGTGCAGAGCAACCTGTCACAGGTCTTAATGGCGGTGGTAGCTCAGTCATTTGTATTAGCACATTTTGACATGACAGCTGACTTCTCCAGACTCTACAAAACTGTACTGCCCCTGCTCAGGCTCTACACCTTTCTCAGAAAAACCACAGCTTCGGATAGCTCTAAGACAATTCCAGCACTCACTCTGACATTATTGGCTCATACGAAGCAAACACTGTTTGTCATTTGTTTGGTTTATTTCTGGTTCCCGAATACTTACCGTGCATACGTTTCAAATCTACAAGTCAGCCTCACTTTACACAGCAGATATGGGCATAGTTAAATTTCGAAAAAACAGGTCATCCAAAAATGCACTAGATTTGGCTACAGTTTAAAGGAGGGTGTCCTGCAGTCACAGATAAACTGAGTCCTTTGTTAAAAGAAATCTATTGGGCGCCTGGGTGGCTCAGTGGGTTAAGCCTCTGCCTTTGGCAGGTTCCTGAGATCGAGTCCCGCATCGGGCTCTCAGCTCAGCAGGGAGCCTGCTTCCCCCTCTCTCTCTCTGCCTGCCTCTCTGCCTACTTGTGATCTCTCTGTGTGTGTCAAATGGATAAATGAAATCTTTAAAAAAAAAAAAAAAAAAGCATATCACTTTAAAAAAAAAAGAAATCTATTTCATGAATATAACAAATTTCAAAGTGTTACAAATGGTAGATTTTTTTAAAATGAATTAAACTATATTTAGAAAGTGAAAAGGAAGTTTTAGAATTTCCTCTTTCTCCTTCCCTTTTTTTTTTTTTTTTGGTTTGTTTTTTAATAGACCTTCAATGCAAGAGAACTGCATTCCAAAGAGGAAGACTATGTTAGAACTGAAGCTATAATCACAATTTTCCCGTTCTCAGCCACTGTTGATTGCATCTCCATGTAAAGATTTTTTTTTTTCTCTAACCTTGTTGTTTATTTATGGCTGATCTTATCACAATCTATGTTTATCTAGGAATACAAAACGGATTTTCTCTCTCCTGTTGAAAATCCCAAGACCAGTTTTTGGCTTCTTGTTTTCTTCCCACAGGTTCCCCGTGCTTGCATCTCATTTGAAAAAGGAAAAGCCTAAAAAAAAAGGAAAAGCCTAAAGCTAAATGGGTACCATCTTGGAGGTAAACTGCTTGTTGTGTTGGTCAATGTCAGGGCTCGGGGACAGGGTGCATCTCAGGTATTCGGGTCCCTCTACTCCCTGACTTCCCTCCAGCCAGGCACAAGTCCCTGGCCAGGCTCAGCTGACCACTGGGTCCCAGCCCTGGAAATGGAGGAAGCTCCAGCCTTTTCCTTTGTCACCATGCTGGCTACTGACCTGATCAGGCATCTGGGCAACCCCACAGGGTCTTGGAAGAATGCGGACCTATGGAGAGAAAACACATGGGTGCTGCCTGGGCCTTCCAGAGACAAAGACATGATGATCCTTCAGGAAAAAACATTCTGAAGAGCAAGGGATACATGGGGTGCTAGGATGATGAAAAGCCGTTAACTAAAGACGAGGCTCAAAAATAGAAAGAAATATAAAAATCCAAGAGGAAGAAAAGTTTGAGATAAAGATAATTGAAACAAGAACTGAACACCGACAAAACAGACAAACTTTACAAGAAAAAGGTTTTCAGAAAGGAAATACAAGAGAAGCAGAGTGGGAGCCAGGCGTGGAAGTAAGGGCTCCTGTACGGGACGTAAAGGAAAAGGACCAAGAGGCCTTTCCCTGAGCAGCGTCCAGGGGAACTGCGGGGCTTTGACTCACTCGCTCTCTGTACTGATGAATTCCTGCGATTGTGTTTGGTTTTGTCTGGTTTTGTAGGTCACAGCCCCTAGTAACTTGGCACACACTTAAAAACATGATTATTTTTCAGCATTTTGAAATAAAGCACTCCAAATACAAATTGTCCCAGGATAGCAAATCTTCCCTCAAAACCAAAAACCTTCAATATGTTCCAACTATACAGGACCTAAGAGAGACCTACTTGGAGTATAATTAGGGTGTCTATTTGGGACAAACAGTGACTCTCTGGTGAAGTAAAAGGGGACAGAGATTGCTTCCAACCCCGCCATGTTCAGTAGGTTTGGGCACTTTTTGGAGAACCAAGCTGTTGCTTTAAAATAGAGAGAAGCAGGTGTGTGAGATCCATGCCATCTCTAGAAACGTGTTTGCAAGACATGTGCCAGTGTTCAGATGTTGCCACAAGAAAAGCTCTCTGTGCAGAATTTTAACCTTCTATTTGTAGTCCCTCAGCTCTTCCCCAAAGCCTTTCGTCCTCTACCCAGGACCCCCCGCAACCCCGATGCTGGCCAACTGCTCAAGAACTCCTGTGACTGGAGAAAGCCTCCTTCACAGGAGGTGGCTGTAGTAAGCAGAGATTGGGCAGGCCAATCTGGTGAGCCCCCTTAATTAGCTTCTTTGTATAAATATTTCCCCTTGTCCCTCCTTACCAATCAGGAGCCATGATGTGTCCCGAACACAACAATAATTTGGGCCTGGGGCAGCCACCTCCTGCTCCATCATGAAAGAGGACTATTTACAGTTGCCTGTGTAGTCAATTCATCTCCTTAGCAGTGGAAAGTCACTACAGCTCACAGTAGTCACTGGTTATGAGCAAGGAAGCCCTTGGTGGTCAATAGCATTGGGCCTTCAGCGGCCCTGACAGTGGCTCAGAGCTGTAGATTATGCACAATTAAGAAAATGCATCTGTGTGAAGCAAGAAGCAGCCCGCAGGCCTGGGGACCAAGTCAGCATGTCCTTGGCATTTACGAGGTCCAGATGTCTTTATCTTCTGGGCAGGAAGTCAGGGTCTGTCCAGATGGCATCTTGATTGCCTTCAGCCCAGCTGATTAAATTTCTAGGGCTGACATCTCTTCCAAATACACTCTCCATCCTCGAAAATGTGGTTGTCGAATAAGTGCTAGAAGAATCCCTGCACACAGCAGCAAACCGGGAGGCCTCGAATTGGAACCTGAGTGTCTGGGATGCAGACACTGTGCAAACTCCCTGCCACATGGCTGTGGTTCTGGAATTCTTCCTGTTGCAAGCAAGGGAATTTCTGGAAAGCCAGTGTGGTGAGGGGCAAGATCACCACTCTGGGATCAGACAGAGCCCATTAGGAGTCATGGATCCTCCACACTCTGACCTGTGAGCTGGAGCCCATCCCTAAACCACTCTGGCCTCAGTTTATTGGCCTATAAATCTACGATAACAACAAGACCTTCCTTGACAATTTTTTTTGAAAATTTTTGTGAGATAATGCAGGTCAAGTGCCTACAAGATTACCTGGCTTCTTCCTAATAAGGTTTCCTTGCATATATTTTCTAAGAAGCCTTCCTTAGTTTTGTTCCTAGCCTTATTTTGCCTTCAGAGAACCTGCTTCTTAGAAATGGAGACCTGAATGGGGGTGACAAACCAGCCTGGGCACCACATATGCCTTCTGTTAGAAATAATAAATTATGGGTGCTGGGTGGCTCTGTTGATTCAGGGTCTACCTTCAGCTCAGGTCATGATCTCAGAGTCCTGGGACTAAGCCCTGTGTCAGGCTCCCTGCTTAGTGGGGAGCCTGTTTTTCCCTTTCCCTTTGTCCTTTTCCCTACTTGTTTTCCTTTCTCTCCCTCTCTCAAATAAATAAATAAAATCTTTAAAAAAAAAAAAACAAATAAATTATTCTCCGTAGTCCTTTACAGGTTACCCTTCATAAGCACACTTGAGAGGTAAGCAGGACAGATGCTACTCCTCTTTTATAGAAGAAGGCAAGACTCTGAGAGGCTAATGACTTGTCCAAGATCACATAGGTAGCTGAGTCTGAAGACAGAAACCCATAAAGGCTGCTAAATTCCTGTCTGCTGCTAATCGTCCCCTGGGGAAGTCAGTGTTCCACATGGTACAGAGGAACGAACAAAATCTCCAGGCTACCCTCAAACCACCACCAATCCTGCCCCCAACAAATGTCTCCCCTCATACCAATGGAACTTTTCTGGGGTTCACTAGAATGAAGAAGGGATGTCATCCGGCCATTTACAGAAATTGTCTTGCCTCTCTGCTAGTTCAGCAAGTGCTCTCCTCTTGTACTGCACTGTAAAGGGCTATGAGAATTTAATCTAATATAATGCTCACAGAAAAAAGCCTGACAAGAGACAGGATGTGAAAAATGTTCCAAAAGGGCTAAAATAAATGGTTTGATAATAATATGAATAATCCCAGCTCTTGGGAATGTCAGGCTCATGTTGTTCTTTTATATTCTTAAATTAAAAAAAAAAAAAAAATGACAGGTTTGGATTAGATTATTTTAAAGCTTATTTTTAGTTTTAAAATTTCCGATATTAATATACCAATGCTAGGACCACTTTATTTCAGAGTTAAGGGTTTATCTCAGAATCCCAATTCCCAGTCCTATTCTCTAGTCCCTGTATCCCAGTGCCTGTTAATATATTCATTTAAAGCTTGAGAGGAAAAACCCCAAGGACGCCTTTAACATTTATGCCCTTATAAAATATACCAGATGAAAAAAAAAGTTAGTAAATGGCACTGACCTTATGGTTAATTGGAAGTTAAAACTTGATAAATATTCCTACATGTTACACATATTTCCAGAACCATATATGTGTAACCAGGTGTCCACAGATAATAATGAAGCCTTAATTGGGGGAAACATCCTTTTTAAAATATCCTTTTTTAAATGGTTATAAACTTCAAATGCTATAATTTTTTAAATCCAGTTTAAGTGGTTATAAGTCCAGGGAGTGGCTATTTTTGCTATGAGTCATCTCACAAAGGGGTAAATCCTGGGGCAGGAAATGCAAACTGTCCCTAGATTAGGCAAGAAAAACTCCCCCTTTCTCTGAATACAAAGGCGAAGGAGGCCTGGGCTCTGAGATGTGAAAAGGCCTGGGTTAATTTTGTGGAGGAGAAGGGATGTCCTAAGAACTTGGGTCCACAGGCCATGTGAGGATACGGTGTCTGCTTGGTTAAGATGGTGACAACAGAACCATCAAACATGGAGTAGAGAAACAGGCAGTTCTGGAGCAAGAGAATCAAGGGCAGCGTGGCAAAGCCATCAACACAAATGACCTTGAACTTGAGCATATGGTAAGAAGAGCTATGTCTCCGCTCCAGGTGGGGAAGGGGCTCTGTTTAGCCTGGGGACATCACAAGAGCCACCAATCGAAAGGCAAAGGCATAGAGCATGTCAAGACCTGAGGGCTCTGTTCTAATGTGCCCACAAGGCAGAACACCAGGAAGCCCCAAGAGAGTGGTGGGGAGGATTTTAGGAGGTCTTCACCTCTGAGCTTCATCGCTGTAAACCTTAATGGTTTAGTAACATAAACGAATATGGAGAAATATAATGATAAGACATTAAATTGATCATAAGAAGCATTAGAATATTCAAGTTGAAGTAGAATTTTAGATGCAAGTTGATTTAGCATCTGGGGGTGGGAGAGGAAACAGGGGGAAGGTCAGGCACGACCCAAAAGCAGAACAAAAACTAAATGTATAAGAGGAAAAAAAAAAAAAAACACACAGGACAGTTGTACACGGCCTGGTGACCATGAGCTGTACATGGAAATTAAATGTCTAGTTCTTTGCTAAAGGTGGAAGACAGAAGCATATTTGGGTTTGCAAATCCATGAAAAAAGGCATATTAGCCTTTGGGTTTTAGCTAAGAAAGGGCTTAAAGAAGCAAACAAGTTATCCTAGGATTCCAAGTCACTCCCCAGACTATCATCAAATACAAACACGAGAAAGTGAGGTCATAGGCCTCCCAGACATGAAAGTGGACAGTTCTAGGAAGTCACCCATGAGGTGGCTGCTGACCCAATGGACGAACACATGGGAACATGGGGGAATAAAAGAACAATAATTGCTCTGGTTACTTGTCTGTAGAAATAAATGAGTTTCTAATGTCTTTTTTACCTTCTCCTTTCTCTATCCATATCTCTACAAGAACTGGCTCTTTAAATAAGGGACAGCAGATCCATCCCATAATGGCTCTGTGAATCGGTTGGAATCATAGCAGCCGTGATGTCCACCGCTCCAGGCAAATGTCTCTCTGTTTTCTGTTTCTTAAGAAGGGGCAAGCCCACCTGGAGTAAGAAAGAGTCATTGTCAACAAACAGCAAGTAGGAGTCCATTTTATTGGCTCAAGCCAATCAGTTATATAAGTAAAATGGAAACCACTGTTTTGAAATAGACAAATTAGATTTTTAGATGAAGAAGTGCCTTACAGATAAGCTAGTCCAACTCCATCATTTGACAGATGGGGACATTAAGACACAGAACGACGTTCCCAGTGATGCACGAGTTGATGGCAAAGCTAGAACAAGAATTCAAGTCACTGCTTTCCTTAGGAGATTTGGAAAACATTCAGATAGACCGTAAGGGATTCAGATGAATGCAGCTGTGGTCGAGTTGGAGGAACTAGAGATTTTTTAAACCTGGGAAGGTTATGATTCAGAGACATCTTAACTACTGTCAAGTGGCAAAGTACCAGCAATAAAGGCTTGAACTTATTCTGTTGGCCTGAGGAAAGGAGGAGTATTGGAGAAAAGTCAGAGGGAAGACTTCAGTGCTTTGGTAGTTTAGGTTTTAAACAGTCAAAATTTGCCAAGACAATTTGTTGGGGGACAGTAAATTTTCTGTCACCTGAAGCGTTTCAGAATAGACTGGGAGGTAATGTAGTGTCTATGTTTTGTCTATGGAAAGGGGTGGGGCAAGGGGTGCGGAGGGAAGAATTCAGGCATGAAAATCATTTGGATGGGGTGACCTTTAAGAGCCTGTGATTCTTTACAACCTGGTACCAAATAAGGGTTTCATTCTTCCTTTGAACTCTAAAACCTATCTTCCCATCTGTTTGCAATAGTTTAAATTTTAATCTATTTCATATTTCAGGGTATTATGCCCTGAATATTTGATTTGAATGCTGTGGCAGAAGGTCACTCATATTCATTTATTTTCTTTTACTCTTATACACTTGCAGTGAGTCTTTTGAATCCATTATGCAAACATATGCAAATCATATGCAAATAGCATGGCCTCAGAAAATGACAAAATCCTATGGCCTTAACTGAGCCATCAAACCTTTCTTTAAAAAGAAAAGTAATACACCTTTTCCACATCTCTGGGCAGGAAGCAACTTCCTGATAGTGATATTTACATGACATTGGAACTGGTTAATCAGAGGAGTAACACATTCCTTGTATTTACATAGGAGTTAAAGTTTAAGAAAGCATTTTCACAGCTATGATCCCATTTGATCCTCGTAATTACTCTGTGAGGGCAGAACAGGAATGGAATTGCTGTTCTATTTTTTAGATGGGAAACAGACACAGACAAGTGACATGACTTGCCCAAGTTCACTTGGTTGGTCATCAGCGGACTTGAGGCCGAAAACTATGCTCCTTCAAAACCAGAGCTCTTGCCATGCACTGAGATACATGCCTTTAAGGCAAGGTGGGCTGTCATCCCGTTTGCTTGCACTGTGTCTTACCAAAAGCATCTTCAGAGCCTCTTCTGTCAATGAGAATGGCATTTGAGGGGTGAGATGAGAACAGCCTAAATATTTGTAGTAACCCTCGCACGGTGCCTAGGCCACAGTTTCTCCAACCCCCTCTGCTTTTTCTTGTCTGGTCTGACATCTCCAACATTTCCAGATGAAGCACTGTCTTCATCCCAACCATTCTTCACTCTTTCAGGAAGCAAATTTCTTCCTTAAATTACAGAATGTAAGAGCACAGTCTCCACCATGAGACCGTGGGTCTCGAGCCGTCGTCCTCCATTTCCTAGTTACGTGGCCTTGGAGAGGTCATTTAATTTCTCCAAGCGTGAGTTTTTACATCTATAAAGAGGGAGAAATAACAGCACCTCTATGGTAGGACATGGGATAAAGATATAAATGTAAACAAAACAGCACCCTGCCTGGAGTCTGACATAGAACAGGGGCTCAATAAATAGCAGCTCCTGTGATTCTTAATGAACAGTTGTGATGAAGTAGTGGAAGCAGCCTCTCAAGTCATTCTGAGCTCTGCTGCGAAGAACTGGGCTCTGGGAAATGGACTGGGAGAACTGTAATGCCAAGCAGCCCCTCTGATGTCTGGAGGGAGCTCAATTCAGCCCAGTGAGGAATGGCTGAACTTTGACTTTCTTTAATCACTCCCCCATCTTGTGCCATGATGAGGGCAACTGCAATCCTGCTTGAAGCTATTTCTAAGAAGAGGTAGAGCCAAGGCTGACTTCCTTAATCCTGCTCTCCCCACCGGACTGCCCCATATACAGCAGGGTTCCCTACTTCCCCAGATTGGAAGGGAAAAAGGGGGGGGTTCCATTCCACCTGAGCTGCTGTATTCAGCCTGAATCACAGGGTCAAAGGGTGGATGTGTCATCCTCTTGTACCGAGACCAGAAGCAGGAGCAACCAGGAGCCCAGGCAGTAGTGGAGAGGGGCCTTGTTCCCTCCTGCTCCAGTCCCACCTCCAGCAGGCCCCGCCTCAGAACCTGGTCCTTCCCTCTGCCCCCCTGGCATGCCGCAGCGCCTCTCCATGGCGCTCACCTAGGACAGCTAATGAAACGGCTTCCTTTGTGAGGCCAGCTTCCTGCTTCTATGGCCTCTCTTGTGGAAAGGGACCAGAAGCTGTTGGAGTTAGCCAAACTGTTGAAGCTGGCCTAAGTCAATAAAAACCATCACACTGAGAGTCCGGGTGACATGCGCCAGAGGGGTGTTCAACTGATTCATGCTTGCCAGGAAATGCCCTGGACCATTCTGGGGCTGGGTTCTCAGCTATTTTTGGCAAGGATTGGTGGTATGCAAAAGGAACTTCCTCTTTCTTTTCTTTTCTTTTCTTTTTTTTCTTTTCTTTTTTTTTTTTTTTTTTTTAGCAAAGACCTAGCAAAAACTGAGCAATCAACAGCATTTCTTGTTCCCATATCACCCTTCTGAGCATCTCTCTGCCTGCCGAAATACTGAGGCCACTATACTTGGATATCATTTCTCCGCTCCAGGCCCTGGATAAGCCCACCAAGCTGGGGTGGCCTCATTCCAGTGATGGCTCCCCGTGCCAGCTGCTTCCTATTGGCAGTGGTGTTTTCTGCGAGCTGTAAAGCCATTACCTCCTTGAATCAGACGTGCACGGAGGTGAGTCTGAACTGTGTGTCTTTATCTAGATTAAGCTGCCTGGAAATTGTGAGATTTGACAGTCCTATCTGAGCCTTAGCCTCTCAATATCCACTGTCTTTAAAAGGGTGACACGGGGGGTGCCTGGGTGGCTCAGTGGATTAAGCCGCTGCCTTTGGCTCAGGTCATGGTCTCGGGGTCCTGGGACCGAGCCCCGCATTGGGCTCTCTGCTCGGCAGGCAGCCTGCTTCCCCCCCTCTCTCTGCCTGCCTCTCTGCCTACTTGTGATCTCTGTCAAATAAATAAATTAAATCTTTTAAAAAAAGGGGGGGGTGACATGGCGGGTAGTGGTTTTTCTTTAGAGTGAAGGAGACATAGAGCTCCGCAAGGGGATGAACTGGGAGCTTCTCCACTGGAAGAAGTGAGGGTTTTCCTCCTCTGCAAACATTTCCCTCAAAAGGATCCCAACTGGGACATAAGATACCAACGGGGGCTCAGGGCAAAGGGCAGCCCTCCAAACGTGCATCCAGCTTGGAGGTGCTGTTTGTCCAACATCCTAGCATACGGTCACTGCCACAAACCGCTTTCTGGTGTCCTGGAGATTAGTGAAGATGGCCTGTGCCAGGTTTTAGAGCATATAAAGATCACTCGGAATGAGTCTTTCTCCTCGAATCGGACAGCCCTCCATCTGTTTTGTTAACCCACAGGAGTAATACTGGAGAATAGAGCCAGATTGTAACTTCTGTTTTGCCCCATAACAATATTTACCAACTTGTGGGAAGTTCTTGGAGAAGGTGGTGAGAGACATAAAGGAGAAGGGCCTGTCTCTTGCCAACTTCTAAAGTGCTTCAACCTCTCTCCTGCTGAGAAACTTCTCATGATTCTGGAGACCAGAAGTCTAAGATTCAGGTGCTGGCAGGGTTACTTTCTCCTGAGACCTCTCTCATGAGCCTGTAGACAGACACCTCCTCCCTGTGTCTCCACATCGTCTGGCCTTTGATGTATCCATGTCCTGCTGTATTCTTCTCCTAAGGATGCAAGTCATATTGTATTAGGGCCTATCCTAATGATTTCATTTTAACTAAATTACTTCTTTAAAGACTCTCTTTCCAAAGGGCGCCTGGGTGGCTCAGTGGGTTAAGCCACTGCCTTCGGCTCAGGTCATGATCTCAGGGTCCTGGGATCGAGTCCCGCCTCGGGCTCTCTGCTCAGCAGGGAGCCTGCTTCCCTCTCTCTCTCTCTCTCTGCCTGACTCTCTGTCTACTTATGATCTCTCTCTGTCAAATAAATAAATAAAATCTTTAAAAAAAAAAAAAGACTCTCTTTCCAAATAAAGTCACATTCTGAGGTACTTGGGTTAAGACAACAGAATGTGGGGGCAACACAAATCAGCCCACAAAAGAAGGGGTCAAGGAAGAGGTTTTTATCAACCCCAGAAGACTACCTCCTCATCATTCAAGTTGGAAGGCCAATTACACACAGGCACATAGAGGACATGATAAGAGGGTCGGAGTGGGGACACCACCTCTTCAGTGACAACATCCTCAGGTAGGACAGTATCACAATCAAATTCAAGCTCATCTCGAAGCAAACTATCTTAAATATCCCCCTCTTAAGCCTACCAGCTCAACTCTTAAATCCCTGAATGGCTGTGAAGCCCATGCAGCCCTCCAGGGGCCCGGAAGGGAGCCCTGGGAGATTCTGGAAAGCCTGTGGAAATACTATTTACCACTCTCACTTCCTACTGAGGACACTAGGTTCCAGAGTTGTCAGCTCCTTTTTGCAACTGGCCCCAGCTTTGGCAGAGGAGAGGAGAGAGCAGCCGGGCAAACTCCTAGGCCTTGTGTTACCTATTCCATGGGCCCCCTGACACTCAGGTGTCACAAGTGATGCTGAGGGTCTCAGGATCTCTGGGCCTGGTCCTATGCTTCAGCAAGAGCTTTAGCTTTTGGTTAAGTCAGGTCAGGCTGAAACCTTTTGATACAACAACCTCCCTGCATCTCTCCCTCCAAAAGGACCAATTTTCCATGCTTTAGAACCAATGCAATTAACACTGGATCTATACCTTCCTTTATATTCTCTATCACAAATGAGTTCTTGGTAAGAGGATTGGCAGGCTGTTTCCTGAGCTGACACTCTATGAGACTACTGGCAAGTTGCCGGGATACAAAGATGAATGAGGGTTTGGTCCCAAGGTAAGGAACTTCTGGACCACTGGCAAGTGGAATAAAAGTGGGAGTGGTAGGAGAGGAAGCTTTGGGTTGAAGGGTTTGGTTTTTTCCAAGTGCAGGTCACCCAATTTGCCCTGCCCTCCCCCTCACCTTACTTTCCTCTTTTGTTCTCCCCTCTAGTTTAAGCAGAATTAACCACGTCCTGTATACGTGCTCCTGTGGTGGCCATTAGCTCATCAGGCCCTAATCTGAAAACAAGGTTTTTGTTTTGCTTTGAGTTTAATAAACCTCTTATTGAAGTAAAACATACATGCAGAAGGTTCCCCAGTCCTAAGTGTACAGCTCCCTGAGTTTTCACCCAAGAGAGCACATCCATGTGACCAGCACATAGATCAAGAAACACACATTCTCTGCAGCCCCTTCACGACTCTTTCCAGTCAGCAGCCCCCAGGGGCATCTAGTACTCTAACTTCTATGACCAAAAAATGATTTTGCCTCTTCATGAATTTTATATACAGGAGACCACATGGTATGTACTCTTTGGTGCCTGGTTTCTTTTGTTCAGCATTAAACATGTGACATTTACCAAAGATGCTGCATAGAGCAATCATTTTGTTTTTTAATCACATACTGTATATTTTGTATTAGTATATTGTGGTATTCTCTTGTATTAGAGAACCACTATTTATTTATTCATTCAGCTGTTAATGGCCATTTGCCTTGTTTTAGAGTTCTTGGCTATTGTAAATCCTGCTGCCTTGGACATTTATATCTATCTAGAAAAGATATCTAGAAAACAGATGGGCAAATCTTGATTAGGTGTATACCTGGGTGGGGATGCATTTGGTCATAGGGTATATATGTATTTAATTTCAGTAGATATTGCCAAAAGGTTTTCCAAAGGGTTGGTACCCACATATACTCACTGGCAACGTGTATGAGTTCTGATTGCTCTGTATCCCAGGAGCCTCACTGTTGTTTAAGAATGTTTACCATTCTGATGGATGGTGTGTAGTGTATTTACTAGGATTTAATTTTTATTTTCCTGATGATTAAAGTCAGTACATTTTCAACTTCATTGGCCATTGACAAATCCTTAAGTGTGTGTGTATATGTGTTTGTGGGTAAGAGAGAGAGGGGCGGGGAGTGCTTCTTCTAGTCTTCTGCCCATTTTCCCTTGGGTTATTGGTCTTTCTTAAATTGATTTGTTAGGGCACTTTAAGTATTGTGGATATAAGTCCTTCATCAGATTGCAAATATCCTCTCTCACTCCATGGCTTGCCTTTCCACTTTCCTAGTGATATCTTCTGATGAACAGAAGTTCTCAATTTCAAGGTAGGTTAATTTATTATTGTTCCTTTATTTTCAGTGCATTTCTGTCCTGTTTAAGAAATTTCTGCCTACCCCAAGGCCATAAAGATATATCCTATGTTTTCTAGAAGTATGCCTTGTATTTATTTCTGTTGCTTGGTTTCATTTTTACATCTATGGCCCACACTGAATTAAAATATTTCAAATATTGTATTTCAATATTTCAAACCTAGATAAGTTCTAAAAATATAATGAACATCCATAAACACTTCATGTGGAATCTTTCATTGTTATATTCTACATGTTCTGTGTGTGTGTGTATGTGTGTGTGTGCATACATCATAAGTAACAAAATTAGAGCCATAACCAGGTATTTGGAGGCTGACAAATGTGCAAGGCATAACTAGAATAAGTGTTCTGTGATCTGAATTCTGATAACACTTTAGATGAACTCTTGAATAATTACTTTGAAGCGTAGACACGCCTCTTCATTTCAAATGAACTCATCTTGGCGACCCTGTCCCCTCAAAACTATGGTAGAAGGCAGTCCTTCCATCCTAGGGAGGGGTGGAGAGTACTTAGTAGAACTTCTTTTTAGGAGAACTCCAAGTTCACAAGTTCGCACATACAAAGGCTTCTGAAGAGTTGTCAACAATAACACGATGTGATGATCCAGTGAAAGGAACTCCTCTTGTGAGTGCCCAGCCTACATTATCTCATTAATCCTTAGCGCTGGCCCGCAAACAAGGTTGTCCCCCATCTCTATCTGGGGAAAAAGAAGGCTCAGAGAACACAGTTTAGTGGTTGAGAGCTGAAATTTGCCAGACAAATAGAAAATGAACTGCATATCATTGGGACGCACTTTGCCTGGAAGTGTCAGGTAGACAACCAAGTTTTAGGACTCTGCCCTCCTGGGAATATTTTGTTTTATTTTTAGAGAGCAACTGTTACCCTGGAATTTGATGCAGGCACACTGCTATCTCTGGGTAGAGGAGTGAAAAATGGAGGGAAGGTCAGTGTTCAGCATCCCAGACTCCTCATGCAGGGGGAGGCTGGCCACTGTGTGTGCCGAATGTAGACAAGACATTCATTGGAAAGATGGGAGTTGGCACCTGGGAAACTCAAAGTGTTCAAAATTAGAATACTTCAACACTTTCAACAAGAGAAAATACAGTGGGATAGCAGGAAGTTAGAGCTACAGCAGACGGCAGCAAAATAAGATCTTGATTGAAAAAATGCAAATGAATACCTGGGAGGGAAAGAAAGGGATGGCATATACCGATGTAGCCCTTGGAAGTCCTGTTCTGTGGAAAAGGCACAACTCCAACAGGACACTAGAGACGGAGTGGGTGGTGCAAGTCCCAGTGCACGTGGGGTCCTGAGTAAATGTCCCATGTCTGGGCAGCGGGGGAGGCCTGGGACAGCAGCTGTGAAGGTGCCGAATCAAATCAGGAGGAAAGATAAGACCCCAAGTGAGGGACATTCTGTAAGATACGAGGCTGTGTTCAGTTTTAAATAAAATAAGATGAAATAAAAATAAAATAAAATAAAATAAAATAAAAATATATATCTCAATGCTATGAGAGACAACAAAAATCTAAGGAATTTTCTCAGACCAAAGGAGCCTAAAGAGTCATGAAAACTAAATGCAATGTGTGAACTTGGATTAGAAAAACAAAATTACTATGAAGGACAATATTAGGACAATTGCCAAAATGTGAATACAAACTCTATGTTGGACAATAATATTTATCAACGTTCAATAGTCTGAATTTGGTAATGGTACTGTGGTTACAGAAGAGATGTCCTTGTTTTTTGTTTTGTCTTGTTTTGTTTTTTCCTAAAGATTTTATTTATATATTTGACAGAGATCACAAGTAGACAGAGAGGCAGTCACAGAGAGAGAGGGCTTGATCCCAGGACTCTGGGATCATGACCTGAGCTGAAGGCAGAGACTTTAACCCACTGAGCCACCCAGGCACGCCAGAGATGTCCTTGTTCTCAGGAAATTTAGGGGTAAAGGGACATGACATCTGCAATTTACTATCAACAAAAAAGAGAATGAGAAGAGTAAGTGTGTGTGTGTGTGTGTGTGTGTGTGTACTCCTGCCTTAAAAAATACAATAGACCAGAGCACCAGGCTTGCTCAGTCGGTAAAGCCTACGACTCTTGACCTTGGGGTTGTGAGTTTGAGTCCCACTGTGGCTATAGAGACTACTTAAAAATAAAATCTTTACAAAATATATGATAGACTGCAAACGATTTAACACTGCTTGAGTGATTGCAGAGCACAGGACGCTCTGAGCCACCATCCATATAGTAACTGTGATCACACAGGAGTGTGAATATGAAAACCAAAGGGGAGGGGATGAGTGTGTGTATGTAGCTTAGGACATTTTCCAAAATGTGCTTGTTTTTTAAGTTCTCTTACAAGCTGCAATTCTTGTTATTTGCCTCTTTCTCCCAGGAATCAAGGGCAGAGAGTTCATGGTGGCCCATACCTAACTAGGGATTAATGTCTGACACAGACAAGCTCATGCCAGGTTTCTCAATATTCTGTGGTGTGTCATCCACTGGTTCTCAGTTTTTCATTGGGCTGAAACTGAGCTTTTTCATTTATCTGCCTTTGAATTTGCTAGAAGCTCCCTCAAGCCACTGGCTCAGTAGAGCTCCTGCTGGATCCTCAACTTTTTGAATGATATTATTGCAGTCAAGTGCTCAGCAAAGCACAGAAGTGGACTGATTTAGGTGTCATGGGCCCTTATATATTCAGGAGAAGGAGGGACACACCAGCATGGCACCTTTTTCTGAAGGAACAGACGAATGGAGGAATGGAGTCCCTTTCTTTAAGTGTTATGTGACATCAGTTATGCCAGTGGAGACCAGAAAAGCTATTCCAAACCTTAGCAGCTACTGGGTCTAGCAACCTGTATTCTTCCCACCACTCCAATAAATCTAAGTTTTAAATGCAAAATGTGCATTTCAAGGACATTAGGTGGATCTGTGGCAGTCCCTAAAGGACTTTGGGTCTCTAAAATGGGTCTGAAGAATGAATTGCAAGGAAATAGAAATACCAGCATTTTCATCAGTGTCATTTATAACATTATCACTACATAGAAGAAAACTGGTGATTTCCTGTAGATGAGCATGGTCACTCTACATACAAAAATGAGCACCACTACACAGAAGCTGGAATTGAGCAGAAAGCAATGAAAATAGTGACATCTCTACAACATCAGGCTTCACAGTGAAGGAGAATGCGCTCAGTTTTCTGTTTCCAGTAAAGCGGGGCTGTTTGCAAGTCAGTTTGAGGACAGCTGATGAGCTACAGTCTGCTGGGGCAGGAGCTGTCCAGACTGGGGCAGTCTCAGTGGGGTCTCTGGTAGGACCACTGTGTGGTGAGGGCAAAGGCAGGTGTGAAAGAGTGGATGAAATTGCATGCAGTCCGACATGAGATGAGAGATGCCCCCCACCCCGTACACTTTTTTGCAAATCATTTCTTTCCTTCCTGGGAGGCTCCTCATGCAAAATATACCCCATCATAGCTTCGTCCTACCCCACATCCCTTCATTCTAAGGCATCATCCAGATAAATTATGACCAACCCCTTCCCACTTTCACTTAGTTGTTCCAAGATTTGTGAGGCAGGGCATCCAACAAGCAGCGATTAACAGAATTCAAAATACTTGGCTCCCATGGAACTAGGATGAGGCAATCCTCTGAACTTACATGCATGGCTGTTCCCCAATGCTGGGGTCTGGTATCAGTAGCCTGTGGTTCCAAAGATCCAGAACTGAGTCATGCTTCAAAGTTGCATAGTCTCATGACCTACAGGCTATGACACCCTGATAGTTTGTTTAAATTGTGTCTTAAGAAAAAAAAATTCTGATGTAGTGTTCAGTGATTCATTAGTTTCATATAACACCCAGTGCTCATCACATCATGTGTCCTCCTTAAATATTAAGAAAATTTCTAAGCAGATACAGAAGTCATTAGTTACAAAGAATGTCCATGAATATATATCTACATTCAACAATCATCAATATTTTGCCTATTGATTTCACCTAACCATTCCTCCCTTCCTTTTTTCCCTGAGTATTCTAAAGGAAATTCCCAACATCCAGTCATTTTATCCAGAAATACTTCAAAAGGCTTCTCTAAAGAATACAAACATTGCACTTATAATCAACAAAATTCACAATTCCTTAAGATCTTCTAATATCTTATCCTCAAGGTTTTCTTGATAGTCCATAAAATGTCTTTTCCTAATGGTTTATTTGAATCAGAAAAGGTAGCATAAAATATGCAACATACTACATACCATGGTATATGGTATACGTACCATGTATGAGCATTCTGTACCTGGCTTTTTACACCTGACAGCATACCTGGATATCACTCCATGTCAGCATGTGAGGGTTTGCCTCATCCTGTCTTCATCTGCAGAAGGTTCCATCTTGTGAATGTACTGTATTTCATTCAACAAGTCCTGTATTGATGAATAAGCTGGTTATTGCCCATCTTTTGGTATCACAAAAATTACAAAAATGACTACAGCAAATAATCTTTTGCATGAGCCACTTTGTGTCTTTGCAGGTATCTATTTGGTAAAGATCACTAGAAGTGAGATTGCTGCTCAAAGGATAAGTGTAATTTTGCTAGTCGATCAAATTACCAACTCTGTTAGGAATTTACATTGTTTCTCTCATCAGAAAGAAGCCAACAACACATATAACTGTGAAAATTTAGGTCTCACGGGAGTTCCTGACACTCTACCAAATACAACAGAATTTTTGGAATTTGGCTTTAATTTCTTACCTACACTTGAAAATACAACTTTCACCAGACTTGTAGATCTGATCTTCTTGGACTTAACCAGGTATGTATCTGAGTTCCTCATCTGTAGTTGATGTTTTACTTATGTAATAACACAACTTGCATTCAAATTGTTTCCAGGATCTTCTTTTGGGAGCCCAGGGACACTCTATCTATCCTTCATGTTTACTCTTTCCCATGAAATGTTTTTACGCAGGTGAAATGTAATATTTTTAAAAACCCAGTCAGTAGAGAGAAAAGTGGATTATTTTAAAACTAGATTGCATCAGCAGTGTTAAGAAGTTCTAAGGAATACTGATAACAAGAAAAACTGAAAACAAATCTTGTATTAAATCAGATACCATAGTTTATATTGGGTGATGACATTTTAAGAAAAATTTACAGGAGAAACACATAAGCTACTAAATTTTCCCCCCTCTAGATTGAGAAAAGAGTTCCATTATTTAATTTTAGAAGCAGAATCAGGATTCCAAATGCTGAATCAGTGCTTGTGAACCAGTGGGCAGAAGTATCACAAGAAAAAAAGGGAAGAAACCAGAAAGGAAATACAGCATGCACGGGTGCGTGTGTCCATGCCTGTGTGTGTTTGTGTATGCGTGTGTCTGTGTGTGTGTGTAAGATGGGAAAGGGCTTTCCATGTGGATGGGGTCTAGTCCGCTTGCAGCAGCTCTGTTTCTTTGGTGTCTCAACCTGAGCTTCTCCAGAGTGGCAGAGCCTTCAAATCCCCAAGACTATTTCAACTTTATAACCGCCCCTGGGAGGTAGGCATGCTGAATATTACTTAACTCATGTTCAATGAGGAAATGGAGGCTCAGGGAGACTCTGAGAGTTTGCTTAGGGTCACAGAGTAAGGGAACTAGGACTCTGCTCTCCTGATACCCAGTCCAGATTCCCCCAGAGAACCCCAAGCCACCTCCACGGCCAAGATTTCACCAGCTGCTTTGCAATACGTCACTGAGACAAAGCCTTGCCTTTTCAGACAGGGACAGAGATCATTCTACTTCCTACCCTTTGTGCCCTTGAGATATTTACTTTCCCTCTACCTTACCATTTCTCACTTTTAGATGAAATGAGTTTGACTACATTTCTAAGGAATGCATGGGGCCAGGATAGCTTGTCCAGCTAGAACACTCTAGGTTTTCTCTTCTGTTATTTTCAAATGGTGATACAGATAGGACCTCATACTTTCTAAACTCCCTCTCCTTTGCTCTCCCAGCCCCTGCCTCTTACGGGGCCACCAGTCAGACACTATTTTTTTATTACTTTAAATAGCCACTGTTTTTTTTTGTTTTGTTTTAGCTTTATCAACATGTTTTCTGTTTTTTTCTTTGCTCACTCTTCCATCTCACTTTTCGGACTTTCTCTTGGAACAATTTCCCTTTTTTCCTGAGGTACATAACAATTTATTTAGTGAAAGTCTGTTAGTAGTCAACTCCCTTGGTTTTTGTTTTTCCAAAAATGTCTTTATTTCACTCTGATTCTTGAGAGACAGTATCTCCTGACAAGATTCCAAGTTGGTAGTTATTTTTCTCAGCCCGTTGGTGCTGCCGTTCCATTCTCCCGTGGTTGCTGCTAGATAGTTACCTGTCTGTGTAATCACGGTACACATGCAGGCAATCTGTCCTCTCTCAGTGTTTCCCGTAGTTTCTCTTCGTCTTCGGCACTCTGTAATATCAGTCTTACACTGAGTAAATCATTGGGCTTCTTGAATCTGCAAAGGGTGTCTTTCATCAATTCTAAAATATTCTGGCTGTTATTTGTTTGAAACTTGGCCTGCTCCCTTTCACTCTTTCATCTTCTCTGGATCTCTGATTTGACTTATAATGCATCTTCTCATCCACCCTTCATATATGCCAATATGCCCTTCTTGTTTTCCACCTCTTTGGTGTTTTGGACTATATTCTAGGTAATTTTCTCACATCTACTTTTAGTCCATTAGTATCCTCCTCAGCTTTGTCTAATCTCTTGGGTAAACTGTCCTTGGTTTTTCAATTTCATTAACTTCCTACTTCAGTAAATTTCAATGACTTCATTTTATAAATATATCATATCAGTTTTAATAAGTTTTTCCTTCATCATATTATTGGCTTACACTGTTTCCTTTAAACATATCAAACACATGTTTGATAGAAATATATGTATTATATATTCTGATAATATATATCAGGTATATCACATATTCTTTATAAATCATATATATATATTATCAGATGTACCTCTTAATTCTAGTAAAATTCTGTTTGTTTTAACCGGATTCTGTAGAACATTTTTAAAAAGGATTTATTTATTTGCTTAAGAGAGAGAGCATGAGCAGGAGGAACGGAAGGAGAGGGAGAGAAAACCTCAAGCAGAGTCATGCTGAGCACAGAACCTGACACAGGGACTCTATGCCATGATCCTGAGGTCACAATCTGAGCTGAAACCAAGTGTCTGATGCTTAGCCAACTGCACCACGCAGGCCCCTCTGTAGAACATTTTTTTTTTTAACTGACTTTGACTAACTAATTCCCTTATGTCATCAGTGAAATGTTACTTTGAGCTCATTTATCATTTGAAACGATGCAAATCATTGTTTAAAATACTTTCCTGGAATTACACAATGGCATTATGGCTATAGAAAATAAGCCTATATTTTTTGGAGATGCATAATAAAATATGTACAGGATATCTTGGCTCTGATTTAAAATAATTCAGGAGGGAGAGGTGGAAACAGAAGAAGCAAAGACATGTATGTGGCCAAATCTCAAGAACCATTGCCTCTGTGTGATAGATGTATGAAAGTTTATTGTACTATGATCTTGACTTTTATGTAAATTTGAAGGTTTTCTATATTAAAAATTAATTAAGTAGGTATATTACTCCCAAAGAAATTTCTGTTTACTTCTGCCAATTACCTGAAGTCACTATCATCCTGGAGTCGCTTGAAACTCAATTTTCTACACGAGCTTCTTTTGGGTGGTTCACAGACGGAGCATCAACTCAGGCCACAATCCTCAGGAGTGGAAGCTTATAGTTTGAGAATCTCAGAAGAGACTTCTCTCATTATTGTTCCATCCAGAGCTATGGCCAAGAAAAACACATATCCTCGAGATCACCCTCTATGAACTTTTTTTTTTCAAGGTCATCCACTGAAAGAATCCTTTTTGAGGGTCTTGGTGGTTTACAGGTTTTTGATAGAACCTCCTACCCTGCTTGGACCCCAGCCTTTGTCTCCTGCCATGGTGCATGTGGCTTATCACAACTCGGGCTCTAGGCCACCAAGAACTGGCAGACATTGGCAGATATAACAAAACTAGCTCCAGGGCTCACTTGCTCCTAGGGATTCCAACTTTTTCTAAGGAAATTAGAATTCTAAGGAATTTCCTTCTTTTTTTTTTTTTAAGATTTTATTTATTTGACAGACAGAGATCACAAGTAGGCAGAGAAGCAGGCAGAGAGAGAGGAGGAAGCAGGCTCCCTGCTGAGCAGAGAGCCCGATGCGGGGCTCGATCCCAGGACTCTGGGATCATGACCTGAGCTGAAGGCAGAGGCTTTAACCCGCCGAGCCACCCAGGCGCCCCGTAAGGAATTTCCTTCTTGATCTCCAGGGGAGTTGTGTGTGTGTGTGTGTGTGTGTGTGTGCATGCACGTACATGTCTACACCTATGCGTGCACGCATAATCCAGTATTTTCAGGTGCAACACCAGGATGAAAACTCTACTGTTCCATATTTCTATGGAGCATTTTCATATGTATCATGTGACTAACAACTGTTCCTCAAAGTACTCACCATTTCTATACTTTATAGATACAACAAAAGAGGTTGAGATAAGTTATGATTTGCCTAGAATGAGATACATATACTACATATCATGTTTTATACTATACCTTATATATAACATACTGTATATTACTTAAATTAGTAAATAGTTGGATTTTGCCTACAATCAAACCATTAACTGTTCCCTAGAGTCCAAACACAAACCTTGAAGAGTTCAATCCAAAGGGGCAAGATATCTGGAAAAAAATTCTAAATCAGAGTTTTCAGAATTGAGGCTAGCCATTAATTCCACAGGTGATCTGTTGGTACTTAAGAAAGTTTTTTATGTTTTATTTTAAGTAACAACATATAGTGTTTTTACTAAACACAAAAGATGGTCCTGTTAACATAGGTCACTGTGACAGAGTTTTTCTTTTTTCCAATTAATTATTGTTAAATACAATTACCTTTTCAAGGTGCCAGATTAACTGGGTACATGAAGATACTTTTCAAAATCATCATCAATTGAACACAATTGTGCTGACTGGAAATCCTCTGATATTCATGGCAGAAACCTCTCTTAATGGGCCCACGTCACTGCAGCATCTTTTCCTAATCCAAACAGGAATATCCAATCTCGAGTTTATCCCAAGTCAGAATCTGGAAAACTTGGAAAGCTTGTATCTTGGAAGCAACCATATTTCCTCCATTAAGTTCCCAGAAAACTTCCCAACCCAGAATCTGAAAGTTCTGGATTTTCAGAATAATGCTATACACTACCTCTCTAGGGAAGACTTGCGTGCTCTGGAGAAGACCACCAACCTAAGCCTTAATTTCAATGGCAATGACATTAAAGGCATTGAGGCTGGAGCTTTCCATTCAAAAATCTTCCAAAGTTTGAATTTTGGAGGGACTCTTAACTTGTCTGTTGTATTAAAAGGTCTACAGAACTCTACTACTCAGTCTCTCTGGCTGGGGTCATATGAGGACACAGATGACGAAGACCTTACTTCAGCCATGTTTGACGGACTTTGTGAAATGTCTGTGGAAAGCATCAATCTGCAGAAGCAATATATCTCTGATATCTCATCTGCTACATTTCGGTGCTTCACTCAACTCCAGGAATTGGATCTGACGGCAAATCACTTAAATGAGCTCCCCTCTGGGATCGAGGGGATGAAGGCTCTCAAGAAATTAGTTCTCAATGTAAACATATTTGACCAATTGTGTCAAATCAGTGCTGCCAGTTTTCCATCCCTTCTAGACCTCTCTATCAAAGGCAACAAGAGGAAACTTGACCTTGGTGCCGGCTGTTTGAAAAAACTAGAAAATCTTCAGAAACTTGATTTAAGCCACAGTGATATAGAGGCTTCTGACTGCTGCAATCTTCAACTCAAAAACCTGTCCCACTTACAATACCTAAACCTGAGCTACAATGAGCCTCTCGGACTCCAGAGTCAGGCGTTCAAAGAATGTCCTCGGCTAGAAGGTCTAGATTTGGCATTTACCCGCTGGTATGTTAAGGGTCCGCAAAGTCCTTTCCAAAACCTCCATATCCTACAGGTTCTGAATCTTTCTCACTGTCTCCTGGATACCAGCAATCAGCATCTTCTAACAGGTCTGGTGGATCTCCGCCATCTAAATTTACAGGGGAATCACTTTCAAGATGGGAGCATCTCAAAGACCAACCTACTTCAGACCTTGAGGAGCTTGGAGATTCTTATTTTATCCTCCTGTGACCTCCTCTCCATAGACAAGCAAGCATTCCAGAGCCTTGGGAAATTGAGTCACGTTGACTTAAGCTACAACAACCTGATGGGCAATAGTATTGATGCTCTTAGTCATCTTCAGGGAATCTACCTCAATATGGCCGCCAATAACATCCATGTCATCCCATCTCATCTCCTCCCCACCTTGACCCAGCAGAGCACCATTAATTTAAGTCACAATCCCCTGGACTGCACTTGTTCGAATATTCATTTTATAACATGGTACAAAGAAAACCTACAGAAATTTGAGGGCTCGGAGGACACCAAGTGCGCAAACCCCCCATCTTTAAAGGGAGTTAAGCTGTCTGATGTCAAACTGTCTTGTGGGATTACGGCCATGGGCATTTTCTTTCTTGTAGTATTTTTATTCTTGATTGCCATTCTGCTAATTTTTTCAGTTAAATTCCTTCTGAGGTGGAAATACCAGCACATTTAATGCTGAACGCTTCTAGAGATGTCAAGTCAATATGTTTATGAAAATGCCCTAAGTAAGGGAAGAGTTGTCTGTTCCTTTTCAGCCTGGCAGACTTCTCAGACTGGTTCCTGTAGCTGGGCAGGGATTCACTGTGCTTCTCTGAGTCCTAGAGCTAATGAACCCTCCTGGAACTTAAACTGACCAGGGCTAAGGGACCCAACAACAGCTGTGAGAGACCCAGAGCCATTTCTTCACATGGAAGGTGGTTGGAGGACCCGTGGCAGGGAAAGGCCAGGAGAGGAATGCACAGGAAGCCATCTCCCTTCTGGTTGTGGACACCCCTCGAAGCAGCTCCTACCATGACTCTAAGAGGAAATCAACTCCTCCAACTAGGCAGTGCGGACAGCCCAGCCCAAACTCTGTCTCCCACAGCTTGGACATCATGCTTGGCTCTGAATCCTCAGTAAGGCATATTTACTTGAAAAATGTGTTGAGGATAAAGTCTCAAAGCTTATTTTAAATGGAAAAGGGGATACACAGCGAATTTAAAAGAAGAGGCCGAGAAATGAATCTGACCTAAAATCGACTTCACTGATCTCTTTAATCCTTGGTTCTCTAAGCCCTCTACAAAGCAGCTAGGGTGCAAATAGCTACCAAAAAAAAAAAAAAAAAAAAAAAAAATTCACTCCCACTAGCCCCCCCAGCCCCCAACATCTAGGAGTTTTGCTCCATTGGCCACCCTCCCTTCAGAACCCCAGAAGCTCCTTCTACCTATCTGGGGCACTTGCTCTTATGTTATAAATCCTACTTTACACATGGGCTGTGGTCCAAATGCTCTTCTCATTTGGATGTCTGGTCCTTAGAAGCTTCTTTCCCACAGGAGCTACGAAATAAATAGTGCTTCGGTTCCCAGGCCAGCTCTCAAAACTCTATTTACCTGGGACAGCAATCAACACAGCACATTTGCATTGAAAACCGGTGGAAAAAAGCATAGTTGTAGGCTAGCCTTCCAGAACAATAAGCTGGCTTACTGAGCTCCCAGTGAGGGTGGGGGTGTCAGCAATGGTTATACCAGTGGAAAAGAGAGGACAAGATTATTGAATGTCGAGAGGGAGAGAGGACAGGGAAGAGGAAAGTGTTTTGACTTGAGCCTTACAAGGTACAAAGGGTCATTCTCATGTACGGCTTGATCTTCCGTAGTCTTCCTGGTAGACAAGAGCTGGAACCTGTTGCCCTTAGATGTTACGTTTATATGGTCTTAAGTTCTGTAACTAATTTTAGGCTAGAGATGGTAACATAGAGTTGTGAAAATCTGATTGGTTATCAAAATAACATTGATTAACGTTCGTATCCAATGGGAATTGATTAGCCCTTCAGATGAGGGCGTAAGAGTGTGTCATAGTAACAGAGTAGAAACTTGGGGAGCAAGCTCTTTTTACCTCTGTATCCCTGAGAACCGCAGGAAAGACAGGAGATGCTGACGAAATGCCATAGACCTCTACTGCAAATGCTCTGTTAACCTTAGGGTTTTTTTTGTTTGTTTGTTTGTTTGTTTGTTTTTTTGTGCAGTCCTGCATGGGAGGCCCAGGTTTCTCAGAAGTTTTCCTGGGTGCAAAATTTAAGGGGGAAACCAAAAAATTCAGTAAGCAAGACAAAAACATTTTAATGCAGTATTTTAAAAACTTTAATGAAAGAAATACATGGTAAATAAAATATCAACATTTTAAACAATAGGATCCATAATAACAGTCCCATGCTGAACCATATTAGAGCCTGAGGCAAAAGGAAAAATCTGAGCCTGACTTTGTTTAAAATTTTGATATTTTGCTCATGGTTGATATTTTGCATCAGTTTTTTAACTTAATGTTGCATAAAATATTATCTTCATTACTGAGTTCTTGGTGCCCCCTTAAATTTAGCACCCAGGGTGGGTGTCTCACTGGCATTACCCTGTTGCCACCCTGAGGAATGTTAAGAAGTAGGGATTCCCAACTAACTCTCAGGCCACAGTTCACCCAGGGTCTATGAGTGGACATGCTATCTAAGTTTTACTCAGAAGTGTCTGTCCATTTCCCCTCACTTTCTGGAAGTAGCCCAAAGTGTCCAAGAACTTACACCTTGTTCCCCATCCTCAGGTAACTTCCAACTCTTGGGCTCACAGGCATCCTTCCTTCAAAGCCAAGAGAGGTGGCAGAGATGAATGGGTACCTTATCCCCCTGAGCTCTAGGGAACCTTGACCTGACCAGCAAGGGCTGGCTGAGTACCACTCTGCTGATGAAATGAAATATCACACAATTAGCTGGTTTAATGATCTCAAATATCAGCGTTTGGGAAAACAGACGCCTGAAAAGGAAGCTTTCCTGAACTTTCCTGAGGGAGCATTGGAGATGTTGTCATTTAAATATGTGTGTGGAAAGAGAAAGTAAGGGCTGGAAATATGAGGAGATTGGGCCTCACCTGTCAGCTACCTTTCTTCCCTGGCTAAGATGGTGGGGACCATTCTTAGAAGACCAGTTCGAGCCACCATGGGTTGGTATTGATTGGCCTCGAGTCTGGCAGTGACCAAGGCCTTTTTTCACTGAGTCGTGGGCTCAGGAGGGACCTGACACACAAGTGGGTGTGGCTGCCTTGGCCAGGATCTGTTGGTGTGCAGAGTGGGGGCTATTCTGGGCAGCTTCCTAACAGCTGCTACAGGAAAGTCTCCTCATTCTAGGGACATAGAAGCAAGGTTAGTTTAAGAGTTCAGGCAACCAACCTTCTCAAGTCAATAGAGAGCACCCCTGCCGACTCCAGCAGCCTATGTGGCCCGTTGTCGTGCTGGAGCCATTCACCTTTGACAAGTCAAGCGGGAAGGGAACAGGACACACAGTCAATTTGTTTCATTGATTGTGTTCATTTGCTTGTAGCAAATTAGCTGATCAGCTCTGGAAACTCTGGGAGATTTCCCTAGTAGTCACTGTGAAGATGCAAACACCATGCTCCCTGTTTCCTCCCTCCCTCCCTTCTCTCTTTCTCTTTCCTTTTTCTTTCTTTGTGGTTTCTTACCTTCTTTCCTGCTCTCCTTCCCTCACTTCGCTTCCTTCCTTCTTTGCTGGTTTCATGCTTTCCTTCCTCCCTTCATCCATAACACAGAGTGTGGAAGTCCAGGCTCTCTGGATCCAGTCTAAGACAGAACCAAGCCACTGAGTTCCCTGTGTATTCTAGCAAATTCAGGCTCTTCAGGATTTAAGCTGCAGACAGGAAATGCTAACTGCTGACTTACCACTCCATAGCCACACTGTCCTCCACAGTAGTTCATGTGGAAGAACAAAAACACAGTATTCTGTTTGGGATATCCGTGATGCACATGGCATCGCATGAAAGACAGTGGGGTCCTAAGGCCCAACAAAATGTAATTGCCCATCTTGCTTTCATCTAAATCAGGCACGCGCCCCTTCCGTGTCATGCAACTTGCTATTCCATAACTGCACGCTGATCTAAGGCTTTGTGACAGCTCCTCTGTTTTAAGCAACAGTAAATTCACCCTGCAAAGTCAGAAAGGGAGCTTTTTTGATAGCTGCTGTCAATTTTATTGCTTTATCCTGGTTACTGGATAGAATCTGAAGACATGGTGTGTTTATTGGTTTTATGTATCGCATGTTGTTACTGCTCTGACAAGCTACTCCTATAAAAATGTGTTATTATTGCATGTTGTAGCTCAGTGAGCTGACCCTGCATTTCAAAGTGTACTGAAGCAAATAGCATTGAAGTCCATAAAAGCTTACTGGCCTCCATCACAGAGGACTCTTTGTGTGAGCTGCAACTCCCACCGTCTGGTGGCAAATTATACCTTTCCTGTGAGCCAGGGGCCATCATTGCTAACCAAACACAGCACAGACCCAAACACAGGCAGTATCTGTAGAATTCCCAGGCAGGAAACTCTCATCTCATTCCTACTCATCCAATTCCCCACTTAGTATCATTTGCAATTTTGAAGTTTACAAAGTACGAGATAAATGGCTTTTAAATATTTTTTGTATAAGATGCAAACGGGGCAGCTGCCATGGTTTTCTCGCTTGAATGCTGAAGAAAAAGTTAACTTGAGACATAGCAAGAAAGAATGTCATGAGTTCTAAGCAAGTCACAACTGGGGATCCTGGGTGTTTAACCAGAATCAATTGCCTAGAAAGTTATAGAATGTTTCATAGGGGGAAGGTGAGGTTAGCTTGAAGGCTTCAAAGAATGGGCCAGCCAGGTGTGGCTCCCAGATACTGGTTTATGGCCAGAATCATCTGGGGGATTACTTACCAAACAGATTCCTCTGCCTAACCCCTAGATGTTGGAATTGTGTTAGACTGGGTTTGGCTCTAGACTCTAGGCCAAATGATTTCACGCATGCAAAATATCCTTCCCTAATCTTACATTCATCAATAAAGAGCTGAGTCACATGTTAGGCTCCATGAATCAAATGAATTGAAGAACTGCTCAAGGTTCTCCAAAAGGAAATTTTGTAACATAATGGGAATAAGGGACTAAGGAGCCTTCAAATCCAAGAGTGAGACATCCCAGGGCATGCAACCTATTATTTTCTTGCTACAATTGTCAGGCCACAAGACTCCGTTGCTAAACTCTGGTACTCCACCCCTACTACCCTCCACCTGCACTCCCATTCCATCCCTTCTACTTACAGCATGACACCATTTATTCAATAATGCTGGTCTTGAGAAAAGAAAGAACTAATCTACAGATTATTTTAAAAAGTCATTACTGTTCATGAAAAATTAAACAGGGAATTTCACTGAACTCTCATCTCCCCAAGTTGAGATTTCTCTAAGCATGTGACTGTTCAAGACAAGGCATTAGATCCCACAAAAGTTGGCAGAGGACAGGGGCCAACAGAGTATCCATCCATCTCCTCCTTTTCCTTGTATGTTCGTTCTACAGCTTGGTTCTCCCTTTTTTGCTTTCTCTTATCTTTGGAAACAACCTAAATATTCAATAATAGATAAATGACTTAATAAATCAGATGATGTGAACAAACTGGGAGATGTTCTACATTCTTGGGTGGGATAGGAACATTGGAAACTTGTTGGTATGACTAGGAGTTAGAGAAATACAACTTAAAATGAGATAAAGGTTTATATCTATTAGCCAAGCAAAAAGAGCTGAATAATAGCATCAGTAGGGATGTGGGGTTATAGGAACTATGTGCATGGCTTATGGACATAGATGGGTGAAGCCATTCAAGAACCCTGTGACAACAATTAGTCAAGTTAAATATGTGACCCACACATTCTGCGAGGGTGTATTTCCCAAGAAAATCTCACATTTCCACAATATTTAGTGCGGCATTACTTATGGAGGAGGATGTTCAAAGCAGTGTGAGTGTTCATTACCAGGAGAATGGGTAGGTACATGTGGAAGATTCCCACCATGGGTATTATACAGTCATCAGGAACAGTGTTAGATATAGCTATGGCCATGTATTGGAACCTGAAACACACGGTATTAGAGGAGGTCATCCATAGGACATGACTACTGGTTGACCCATGAGCTGTACCTGCGCCATCAGAGGCTCCACACGCCCTCCCATTCTTGGAATGGACATTCTACCCACCATTCCCACAATGCGAGCTGGTTTGAAGGAGCAGTCTGCAGGGAGCCACGTGCTGTTGATCTGGACGGTACATGTACCTGAACCCTATTAAGAGGTCTGTATAAACTTTAAAGATTCTGGCACATGGGCGCAGAGATCTACCTGTCTGTGGTCACCCAACACAAGCCTCAAATGCAAGTTTCCTTGTTTATTAAACCTGCCACCTACCAACCTGGACTGACCTGCCTCTTCCTTCTGCCTCTCCTTCCTCTTCTGGGACAGGGGCCAGTTTGTGAACCAGAGAGCTTGATGGGAAAAAAACAAAGCCCAAATGACACATTAACACAATCATTTTTAGACATTAAAAATACATGGATACAAAACCATACCTGTTTTGTAAGAACACAAGAAGATAAACCATTTAATTCACAAGGCTGCCTGGTGGGTGGAAAGAAGTGTAGGGATAGAGTCAATGCACTCTGGCATAAACTGGCTGAGAACTGGAGAGCAAGACGACCTCAATCGTCTGCATCTGAGGCTCTCTGCCATGAAGGAAAGCAATACGGCACGCCCATAAAATGAAATGCCATGCAGCCATTGTGAACAATATTGCAGAAGCGTATTTATAGATATTGAAATATATTTGTGATTTAATACTCAACCAGGGAGGTCAGCCAACATCATGTCCCCTGTTACTTAAGTTTTTTGAAAAAAATTAAAAACCTATATAAATTGAAGAATGACAGAACACCTGGTAGGATCGCAGCAATCCCTTTTTCTTCATCTCTGTACTTCGAATCTGCCTCCTATGACCATGTTAGGCACGGAAAAGGAGTTTTGTCATTGAAGAAAAACTTCTTTTGTTTCTACAAACAAGGGCAAGAAGAATAGAGAGGTCACGGGTTGTGAGAATTTACAGGAACTGGAAAATGAGGCAGCCTTTTCCTAAGGCTCTATGTGTTTCCTTGAAGTCAGGGAGCCATAGTTGTTCTAAGGATGCCCGTGTGGACAGAGCAGGGGGCTGAGGAGCTGGGGCTCGCACTACAGGCCAGCACCACCCTGAAGGATGTGGGCAGGTATCTGCAGGAATCACCCTAGTGCCCCAAAGAGTCAATCTGTCTCCAGCCTGGGAACGGCACTTCATGGCACTGTGTAACATGGTGTATGTATTCCAGAGGGGACAGAATTTTCAGGCAAAGGATTTTTCTTTAGACAGGTTAGGGCTGGAGGTTATGGTGTTGGCAGGCTGACATATGAAGCCCCAGTCAACGCAACATGCTTGCTTCAGGCCCCACGAACATCTTCATCCTTCACCTCCTGGCTACTGACAGCCGTCTCCAGGCAGTGTTAATGAAACAGGAGCTGAGCATTTGTTACAGGCTTTCAGCTGCACCGTAGTAATAGACGTTCTGCAAAGCTGTGTGCGGCAAGACCTAGTAACCATAGACAGCAGATCTTTCTTTTCTCAACATCAGAACAGACTTGACTGGCACATCTCGGAGGACAAAGGGAAGTCAAGTTTGGGAGCTTTTGGAAGGCACGGTTCCAGAAATCAGTGGGATGTTGTTACATGTTTTTTTCCTTGAGGACTGGTGCTAAGATCCCAGCCTGTGGCCCAAGGAGTCTAAACGGCCAGAGAACTTGAATCTGAGCCAGACTGACTGACTTTCAATAGGCAAAAAGTAATGAACCCGAGGTTCAACAAAGCCATGGTCATTTCTAGCTTTTGTAGATGGACAAGATGTGGAGAATATTCATGGGCACAGACCTAGAAAAAAAGAGGACTAACACAAATCACTGCTTTTAGAATGGGTTAAAACCATACTGGTAGGTGGGAAATTAAATTTAGAAAGCTGCCCTACCCTTGAGTTGCTTCATTACTGGCCTGTATAGAAGGAAGCAGATTTCTGTAGTTAATATTAAGCTATACTTCTTCATGTTACACTTTTGTGCTACGAACCGAAAATGCTAGATGGGAAATTGCCAACTGATTAATTAGAATTAATAAAGGAGCCCTATTACAGAGAACGATTAGCTGCCTTGGCTTGAGGTCTCCCACCAATCACCAAACATGTAATTTTGCCCCATATGATTTTTCTGCATGTAAACAGACAGTAAGATGGCTTCGAGCATTCACAGAGGGGCCCAGACCTGAATGCAACCACATGACACCTGGAGATGTTTAGAAAGGTCTAGAGCTTTAGAGCCAGGAAAAACAACAACAACAACAACAACAAACAAAAAAAACCTGGATGCTAATATAGACTCTCTTCACAGCGTGTATATTAAGTGAATGACATCATCCATCTGGGGCTATTTCCTCATCTGTAAAATAGGGATGCTGCTACCATCTGGGTTGGGGCTCAAATGACATGGAAGATGAAAAGTATCTTGCCCAGCACTATGCATGCACACACACACACCTACATATACAATAAATGTTAGGCTGCTTCTTTCATTTCTGGTGGTTTCCAATGGCTTTGATTACGAGGAGGGAGAAAGGAAGAGAGGAAATGAACGAAGACAGGGCAAAATGCAATTGATGGAGGAAGGTTTCTGGAGAACTGAAGGAGCTGGTGTCCCTGAGAAGGAGACAGTATGGAGACAGTGACTGTGGTGTGGAAGCTGTCAAGTTCTGCAGGCAAGGAATAAGGTTGGTAGAAAACATAGTAAGGCGTTATAGGAAGACTTAATCTTTAAGAAGAAAGTATTGGCTCAGGTCATGATCTCAGGGTCCTGGGATCAAGTCCTGCATTAGGCTCCCTGCTCAGTGGGGAGTCTGCATCTCCCCCTCCCTCTGCCTCTCCGCCTGTTTGTTCTTGCTCTCTCCCCCTCCTCAAGTAAATAAAATTTAAAAAAATTAGTAAACCATTCCCCTCCATAAAAGCCATCTGTAAAGCTGCATACTTCCATAATATACAGTTATATTCAGTAACATTTTAGAGATGTATGTATACACATAAGGAAAGAACATATTAGTCATTATCTTTTCATGCTAAATTTTTATTTCAATGTTATGCAACTGCATAAGTATAAATATTTGTTCAATATACAACAATTAGGACATCCATAGGGAACTTCTTAGAGAAAATAAGACTGCAAACACTTTATTGCACAGATCCTAACAGACTTTGAAGCTGGTCAACCCACAGCTGGGAGTTCTACCGAGGAGCACATCTTACAATCACAGGAGACTGACCGGAGAGAACACAGGAGAATTCCTACCAGCTGATTGGAGAGGTTTACAACAACAAACAGGTATTACATGAATGCAACCTGAAGTACTCTTTACTCATCCAAAATGCAAAAACGTATTTGGCAAAAATGATAATACACTATACAAAATATACATAAAAATATCATTTGTAAACGAGCAGCTAGTTGTGCTTTAAAGGAAACTGGACAGTTAAAAAGCAAAGGCTGTAAACCACGAAATACCTCCCCGATAGATTTGTCGAGGTGTCTGGATACAGAAGACTGGGTTATGACAACCACCAAACACAGATATGAATTATAAATGTTGAGACCACTTTGGAAACCCATTTGAGTTCTTTTACAATACTTATTTCTTCTACAATTTCACAACAGAGCGATGGGGAAGAGCTGAAACTACATGGGGAAAAAAAATCAGGGGCAAGGAGGAGACTTTTTAATTTTTATTTATTTTTTTCCATTCCCATCTCATTGTACAATGAAGGACAACCAAGCAGTCAGTTAAGTTATGCCTTTGTTTTTGGAGCAGGGTTTACAGCCTCGCTAAATAATTTACAATCCAGAGGCTGTGCTTAGAGGAACAATTTTATAGCTTGAAGATACTAAGACATCCGAGGGGGTTTGGGTGCTGAATTAGTATTTATCGGTAATATTTTTTTCTCTTGAAAAACAAAACAAAAAAAATCCTGCTATGGATCCCAAACATCTTATAAAGACTTATCTGTGTGTATTTTCTCTTAGTGCCTTTAGTATTTATGTCAGCAAGTGTCGTCTTACAATACAAAACAAGCCACCAGGACAACTGCAACGAAAACAAACAAAAAACCCCCTCAGCACTAAAATGATTTGACAAATTCTACATATTCCATGGTATACAAAATTTAAATAAGGCTTAGCAAAAGTAAAAAGGACACATTCAAGCACCAAATAGCTCCACCGAGTCTTTTTTTTTTATTAAAAAAAATGCTGCTTTTTATTAATACAGTATTTTATTTATTTTTTTTTTGCATACAAATAAAGAGATCGTGTTATGTAATGTATGGAGCTACTCGATGCATCAGAAATGAATGTGAAACCCAGGAACTTGCTAAAAACAGCAAGCTTCATCTACAACATAAGGCCCCAGCTATGTATTAAAATGTATCTGATGTCCTGATTATTCATTAATATATATGCTATGATGCCAAAATCCACCCCCTTTTTCCCCTCAAAAAAGCAAAATTTAAAACCTCTTCCAATGCCTGATCCTTCTTACTCGATTTAAGCACTGTCAGATTCATGTGCGGCCAGTAATTTTCCTTTTTGTTCAAGAGCAGGGCTGGTGCAAAAGTCCTACGAAATGTGTGCTTCTTGGACTAGTGACTCATAGCATAAAGGCCTGAGTTTAAGAGTGTGGAAAGAAAAAGAAGGGAAAGTAAGAGCAATAAAGTTGACGTGTGTTTATAGCCCGCACTCCAGTGAGGGTGAAGACCCCACACACACACTCACAGACAAGGACAACTGGCCTTTCAGATAGTTGGACCCAGGATCAGAACGTCCACTGGGATGGCTGTGCAGTGACAATGGTTAGCTCCCTTGGTTCTGGCCATTCCTAACGGAGGAAAGCTTCCAAATGCGGTGATTAGAGTAGTTCTTGCTTTCGGATCTGGAAACACAGGTATCTAGATACAGTACTACCAAAATCTCTCCTGAAAAGTACACACAAAAACTCACGATCTACTGTATCTAGGACTTTCTTCCACCTTTAACTCTACTTAGAATGCTTTAACTTAGAAAAATGTAGCCTTGAAATATTCTCTTAAACCACAGACCAAAACATGTGGGTGGGTGCGTATGTACACGAATAGGAGCGTAGCTCTACTTTTCAATACACCCAGTTTTAACCGTTTTGCTTCATTACTACGTTATGATAAGTGGTAAAGTAAAAATCTTAACTGGGAAAAAAAAACAAACAAAACAAAGCTGTGGTAAACAACGCAATCACAGCAGCAAGGTACCGACTCTCAGTCCCAAACCAAACACATCGCTAGGTATTTACAGAGAAAATCTTTTTCCTCAGCAACCCTCAACTGTAAAGGTTATTCCGTTGTTGTTTGTACAAACACTATCTGGTAACAGTTTTACCGGTAACGATCGGGAAGGCAATTGGAAGAAGGTCCCCTCTTTCTTTCCGACTTTCTCTCCCTCTCCCCGTCCATCCGCAGTGAGGCTCCAGGCTCTGCCCGGCGGGCGTTGCCACACAGTGCTGGTTTCGAAAGGTAGTCAAGACTCAGGTACACATTCAGGTCGGGTCTCCCCAGTCCGGCCTGAGGCCTGCCCCACTATGAGGCCTTTTTGTGAGGGCTGCTACGCACACTCTCTTTCCCCCGCCTCTGCCGGACCACAAAGTCCTTCTCGGAAGAAAGGGCGATGGGCCGGTCAGGGTTTGGAGCTGGGGACGCCTTGGTGACTTCTCTGCCCGGGTTCTGTTTCCGAGTCTGAGGGGGCTGGGTTGGAACAGGCTCTTTCCCTTTGGTTTCTCCTGCGGGGGCAGTTACTGACAGGGCCCTGTCCCGGTGGCCGGCACCTCCCGCCACACTCGGGCCAGGGTGGTGCAATTCCAGAGTGACGGTGGGGCTCCGAAAAGATGGCAAGGAGTCACTCTTGGTCATGTGGGTTCTGCCATCCCCCCCAGGCAGGGCCTTAGCCGCAGCCCCGCCAGCCTTGGTGGAAGACGCGTCACTGCCACTCGTGGTGGCCTCTCGTGCCCCCGGTCTGGCTTCAGGAAAGCTGGAAGAGTAACTCAGAGACTTCTCCGGGAGGGCAGTGGATCGCAAAGAGCTCTGCCCAGTGGCCGAGGGTGACCGCTTCATGCCACTGGGCTTGCCCGCCTCACTCAGTGGTTTCTGGGCACTCAGCCCTTTCCCCTTGGCCTCTGGCAAGCCCTTCCCAACAGCAGCTGCTGGCCTCTCTGTGCCTTTTGGCCTGGCCTCGCCGGGTGCCAGGGGAAGGCTGGCCTCAGGCTTCCCACTCTCTGTGGCGACATAAAGTGCTTCAGTGCATTTCTTGCCCTCAGACTTCCTGTCAGTGGTAGTGGCGGCCGGTGAACTTGGACTCGCGTCTGTCTGTTTGCACAGAGGTGGGCAGTCTTTCACAGTGGATGGTTTGGGGTGCTTTGGAGACAGGTTTTGCTTTTCACTGACAGTGGCGGGTTTCTGGTCTACCAACTCGTCACCTCCTGGGCATCCTTGCCATGGCAGGAGCGTGGGCTTCTCTAGCCCCTCCGGGGGATGCCCACCACTGGCGGGTTTCAGCCTGGTGTCTAGAAGACCCCCTTCGGCCTGCAGTGGGACTGAGGGTCTGCCTCCTCCCTGGCCCATCGCATCGCTAGCTGTGTTCTGGGAGCCTGGGAGGGCAGGGAACACATCCAAGACGCCCTTGATGCAGCCCTTCCCCTCTCGGCTGGGGCCAACAGGGGGCTGAGAACCAGGTTCTCTGCCCACTGCAGGCCCACCGCTTGGCTTCTGGGAGGAGAGGGCCCTGTCTGGGTGCTTCGACTTTGGAGGGCTCGGGTCAGGGCCAGGCCTGGGCTTGTGGCTGCTGCTTTCACTGTGCGCTGTGGTCGGCTTGGGAAGGCCCTGGAGGCCCAGGCCGGGTTCTGCAGCACAGGGCTTGCCCCCGGGCTCTCCGCCTGAGCCGTGGCTCAGAGAGCTGCTGTGTGGCCGAGCCGCCAGGCCGTGCAGTTCTTTGGTGACTGGGACTGGCTGAGAGCTACCGCTGACATGTTTCTGCGGAGGCTGTTCCTTCCCTTCCAGCTCCTTGGGACTGTCTCTCGGCAAGACGGGGAAACCAGAGAGGAGGTCTCCTTTCCCATTCTCAGGGCTGGGTGGCGGCTGGGACCGCCAGGCAGGAGGGGCTTCTGGCTGGGGCTCCGTGCCTCCTTTTCCTCTGCCCAGCTCCCTCACCTCCACTCGGCCATCTCTGGGGCTTGCTTTGCCGCAAGGCCCCCATGCTTTGTCTGTGGGGTGGGGCTGTGTGTAGCAGTCAGGGCGGGGCCTTCCCCCAGAGGGGAGGTTTCTGGAATCCTCACGGGTTTTAGCAGCTTCTGGAGGACACAGCTCGGTGGAGGGGTCTCTTTGGGAGTCAACCCTCACAGCAGACCGCTCGCTTCTGGCTGCGGAAGGGCCCCTTTCAGAAGATTCCTTCATGCTCAGCTTCTCTCTCGAGGGGGTATTTTCAGGGGGCAGCAGGCTGCGGGACCTGGATGGGTCGGTGCTGTGGGGGTTCTGCCCCAGGAAGGGGAGGAGTTTAATGTCAGGGCTGTGGTCTTGGTGTTTGCTGGGGCCCCCCTCCTTCTGCTGGGGATTGCTTTCCATGACCGTCACTGGGCTCCTGGCAGCATGGGAAGCTTTCCTGTCCCGCTTTAGGTCTGGCTCAGGCAAGGAAGCTGCTGGTGAATTCTGGAGAGCCCGGCTAGAGGATGGGAACCGGGACTCCAGCAGGTAGGACTTACTCATCCTGAAGCTGGCAGGGGAAGGCTCCCTCTGACCCACTGTGTCACCCTTCATGCCCCCGCCGCTGGGGAGAGCTGGTGGCACAGAGGGCCCCACATCGCTGGCTGGGCTGGGGCTCTGTGCAGGCTCCGGGGATGGCAGCTCTGTCTTGGAGGCCTGAGGTCCAGACAGGAGCGCAATATCCAAAGTGCCCTCAATTGGCTTCAGGCAGGACACGGACCTACCTTCCATCTTATACTCAGAGGGGCTTTTGCGGACAGGTGACTCAGGAGCGACCAAGCCCGGCTTTTCCCCTCCACCATCCACCCGGCTGGCGAGGGCCTTGAGAGGGACAAAAGAAACAGCACTGATCTGAGCCGGGTGGGCACTGCTGATGAACGCTCGGCTCTCAGCGGCTGGCAGGGCCTCCTGCTGTCCACCCACAGCCCGGACTGGGTTCCCAGGCAGGCTTTCGTGGGCACTAGAGGTCATCTTGGGCTTGAGCACAGAGCACGGGCTGTCATCTTTGTCTTCAAGTGACACTTTCTTTCGGAGGTAATCGATGTTGGCCAGTTTGCTGTCTAACTTCTCACATCGGAGACAATCCTTGGCCTGGGAGGCCTTCTCCACGTTCTCCCCCTTCATGGAGCTGGACCTGTCTGTGGAGTGACAGAGACTGTCCTGGAGGGTGCTGGCAGCAGAGGTGCGCTTGAAGTCACAGATGCCCTGGCTGTGGTCCCCGGGTGCCAGGACATGGCCCACTGCTGCCCCTTCTGAGGTCACCCCCTCGCTGACCCGAATGCTGGCCTGCTTGTGAAGAGCCCCCTTCAGTAGACTGCCCAGGGACTGGGTCTCCTGCAAGGCCCCTTTGTTTTCAAAATGGTTTGACCTTTCTAAAGCCTTTGGGTATATTTTCTTCTCTCTCTCTTCCAGCCTCAAAGTCGAGAGGTTTTCTAAATCACTACCAAGTCCATGGGATTTCTGGTGGGGTTCCTGTTTCTCCAGGAACCCATCCGGTTTCTTCACTACCACCTTGGCCTTCAGCTTCTCTCGGTCTAGCTCGTCCACAGACTCCTGTCTCCCCAGCTTCCGGGAGACAGGGCGCTTCAGGCAGCCTTGCTCAACGGGCCTGGCGCGGCTGAGTGAGGGCGCGTCACACACGTTCTCCTCCAAGCTCTGCAAGGTCACTTCCCGCTGAGGCTGTTCCCGCTGCACTTCCTCCTGGGTCACCTCTAGGCTGTGCTTGCGGGAACACAGGTGTTTTTTGTCACTACCATAGGAGGGGGAGAGCTTCTCCTCCGACTGCACGCGCTTGAGCAGCGGGGACCTTGGGGGCTCTGCGCTTTTTGGCCTCACGATATGTCTGACGATGGTGGGCGGGGAGTGCATTTTGCTGGGGAAGGCTTGAGCGATCTTGGAATTGCCAAGCGAGTGTCCCAACAGAGGGGATGGTGACCGCTGGGGGGAGGTGGGTTGTGGCGTTGGAGAGGGGGTCCTGGCCAGTGGGGAGAGGGGGATGCTACCAGCTGACTTGCGCCTTCCTGACCGGTAGCGCTGTCCGCTGAGTTTGGGGGCCAGGCCATGAAGGGTACTGGGTCGGATGTGTCCTGACCCTGCTGGGGAATTGGGGGCACTAGAGCTTGGGGAGCTGCTCTGGGAAGAATTAGTACCTGTGGGTAGAAAACAGAAAGCCATGAGCAATGGACTCCTTCCCTTTTCTTTCCATGCTTCCAACCCAAACTCTTTTCGATCAGCTCAGATAAAGGTCAGCAAATTGTCTCAGCATTTAACTCTAATGAATACATGCTTTTCAGATACATCTTCCTCACACCAGGGTACAACCCAGTACTTCCTGCCTTAATGTTCTAAACAACCACATCTCACAACTGCCCTATAAATCCTGTTCACTACCATCTACATCCTCAACCATCTTTCATTAAACTGGAATAAGCCTCCTGTCCCTCAGGAGCTCACAGGGTGATTCTGACCACCTCTCAACTCTCCCTTGCTGTGTGGGCCAGGAGACTAGCTCACCTGATGGGAAGTCGGGGGTGGAGCGATAGCTAGGCGTGGGGGACCGGGGAGACAAGCTGTGTGTGGGGGAACCCGGGAGGCTCTCCCCTGATGACAGGGACCGGTTCAAGCAGGAGAAACTTCGGCTGGTGTGGAGCAAAGGAGAAGGCTGCTTGGCTAGTTTTTTGAAAAGGGATCTTCTCCTGGAGTGAAAACAGGAGACAACAGATTAGATTCTACATTTGGGGCCTCCCCGTCCCCCGCAACACCTGTGTAGTCAGTTCACACCTCAGCAGCAGGGACAGCGGTCCCGGGGCAGATCCTACCCTAAGGTGCAGGTTCCCACTTTCAAGTTAAAAACCTTATGACTTAGAAAGGAAGAGTCTTTGATAGTATACAGTGGAAGCTCTCCCAATTCTCCAATACTTCAGGCAGAGCTGAGAAAAAAGGAAAAATATAAAATACATGCGACATTTACTCATTTCTTTATTTGTCAGGTTTATGAGGAGGGCGTTCTTGACCTGAAAGCTTCTGAGCATGTACCCTCAGATACAATAACACAATTTAATTAAGAGGTAAAACCACGTAAATCTCTGAAAGAAAAACCATTATCTTAGATACAGAATTCTGTAATGGTGATATGCTGGGCAGCGGCTTTATCTAGGAGGGGCTGTTTGTGGTGCTTATACCACAGTGGGCTCTTGAAAATTCCTAATGACAATGTAGGCTGCACATTAACATAGAAAAAGTGAGAAAGGTAAACTGAAGCTTATCGTGTCAGCAGGGCACCAGACGCTATGCTGCAGCAGAAGCAAATGTGTATTTAGTGCTCAAAAAGCGTATCTTAAAGCAAGAAAAAAAAAAGCTTCTGATGGCTTAGAAATGAAAGTGGCTCTAGAAAGTTCCTTTTACCTTTGCCATTATGCAAGCCTCACTCACCCCCACAGTGAGCTTAAGCACAAGTTTAAACACTGCTACCCCTTGGAAAAAGTGTGTTCTGTCTAACTTAAAGCACAATCTAGATACAAAGCACACATTAAAAAAATATAGAAATCACTCATTTATCTAATATCTAATAGACTACACATCTCAGAACTGGTGTGTTTAATTTTAATCAAAGCAATAAATGTAGTTGGGTTAAATAAGGACATCATCTTACACAGTTCATAATGAAGAACAGCAACTGTGCTACTCTGTCCTTGGCGCACTTGGCTGAGAAACCACTTTCTACTCCTTGAGCTGTTTCTTCTATCTGTCTGCACATTGCTACAGAATCTCTTTATACCATGTTTTCGTTTTTCAGTTTTAGAAACTATCTATTGACTTCCCAGCACAGAAGATGAGGATTAAGCTCCTCCCCAAGCACCCTTCCGCCTTCTGACCAAATACACTTCCCTTTTTCTATTCTTCCCTCTACAGCTAAACCAAAACTTTCAGTTAGAGAAAAGGGTGGTCTTTTTTCCTCTCTATTTTTATATTATAAATACTGTCCACAGCTGGGCTAGGCAAAGCATGATTCCATTTCCTTTCCTGTATGCTTTTGTCTTTCCTGGAATTAATAAGCATTCTTTTTTCATTTGCTTATTTTCCCACATTTCTATCACTAAAAATCCTCTTAATACAATCAGACACATTAGATCTAAGTAGGCAAAGGAGGGATATTGCTGGGACATCACGCAGGGAGCCCATCCAGAGAAATGTCCCCACGGCAAGCACATACACGAAGCTTGCCAGTGTGCAGAGAGCACAAAAACACTCCCAGTGCCTCCCAGATTGCAAATGTGTACCCCAGTTAGATCTTCAACCAGTAAAACAAAACCTCTTTATTTTTAGGCTTACTTGGATGCTTTTAAGATATAGTTATTTCCAAATATCTGCCATTTAAAAAATTGTATGTTTTCAGGTAATGTAAAGGCTATTATTAAATGTAGATTTAATGCTAAAAACTGCCTGAAGATCCAACGCCTTAAATCCAACTCACCTGAAATGAATTCTAGAGGCTTAAGAAACAGTAAATGGCTTTTCATGGTACTCACACAGTAAAAAAAAAAAACAAAATAACAACAAAAAAAACCCCAATCTGAATTCTCCTACAATGTAACTCTGTAAATCTTTTCATTGTGAAAAATAATGCTATTATGAATATGAACTTTAATGTACAAATATCTGAACCACAGCACGAAATTTCTCACAGAGCAATGGATCTTTCTCACACAGAAGTGTTTAAATTAGGTAAGGAGTAACTTTCCTCCAACAAGGGTATATACCAAAATCGCAAAAATACTGCTTTAACTAACCTTTCTAGACTTTCTTTTTTCTTAGATTTCTTGCTCCGCCTCACCATCCGGCTCTTATAGCTGTTTCTCCTGGCTGGTCCCGTTTTGATTGATGTGTTTTCAAACGGGGTAGTAGTGACTGACACCTTATTTCCACTCTATAAAAAAAAGTGGGGTGGTATTAAAGGGAAATTCTGGGAGGAAACAAAATTTGGAACTGGGCTAGGAGATTCAAAGACAAATAAAGATACCTAAAGACATACGTACAAAAGCCTTCCATTTCTAAGTAACCTTTTAATAAAGCAGGGACATCCTAATAGAATACAAAGGGTAGACAGCAAAATGACAGGTTGCTTTAAGAGGGCAGGGTCTGGACTCCACAGATGCGAGTTCAAATCTGAATCCTGTGACTGCAGGAGGTTGCTTCTCCTTTCTGGGCCTCAAACACCTGCCCTATTTACCAGCGGAGTCAGACCTATCTCACAGGGGCTCATGTGAGGACTCCACAGGATGGAGTTAAGAAAGGCTTTAGCACCAAGTGTGACACGTGAAAAGTGCTCTATAAATAAGTTACCTTCATCCATAGGTATGGAGTATAAATGTGCCCAGGGGCTATCTGTTCTTGGTTGATTTATTTTACTTTTTTCTCCTTTTTGTGTTTTTCCTTTGACCTAGAAATCATAGACTAGGAAAACTGAAAGAGACTTTTATTTTTAAATATTTTAAAAGATTTCTTTCCTGTCACCCTAAGACTTGTCAGCTTGCAGAACTGGAAAGTTGATGCCAGTGAGTATAAAACAGCCTCTCTTTAACTGGGTCATGCATAGGGGGGTAACTCCTGGTGGATTTCTGGGTATTTTATTCACTGCTGGAACAGGGCTTGCTGGGAAGGCCCTGAGGTTAGAGAGGACAGTGGAGTCAGAAGCTGGGCTGAGGGGTGCCAAGGGCAGATGGTAGGACTAATTCCCTTCACTCCCACATCAATAACTTCTTCTTGAATTTCTTAATAATTGGGGGAGAAACATACCCTTTCAAAGCCACAGATGGCCCTGATTACCTCGAAAAGACAAGAAGTATAAGGAGAAGGCTCTTTTCAAAGGCCTATGCCTGGGAAACATCTAGCAGTTCAGCTCTAAGTGATAGGAGAGTTGAGTATGGTGGGGTCAGGGGACTCAACCAAGGAGGACTGACTGCTTTCATGTTAACATCTACTCCGCCGCTCCAATTTGGGAAATAATACATGATATTATAAGAAGTAATTGTAGAGTATAAGTAAAAATAAAAATCACGGAGAAACCTATCACTCAGCTAACACTGATAATATTTCAGCATATTTCTTGATCTCTTTTCGGGTATGTATAAATTATGCACGTATACGGACATACTTCAGAAATGATTTTAATCTTAGTTAATCTAATATTTAGCTTTATGTTGTTTTTCCATCTCACATTATGTAACTTGGAAAACATTCCCTGCATCATTGAATGTTCATTGAGAACATAATTTTTATTGGCTGTATAAATAATATTCCACGAGATGGGTGAATCAAAACTTATTTCCATACTTTTCTACTTTTCAATTCTTTTAAGAGTTGTCATAAATACCCCTATCTATAAATCACTTGTTTTAATCTCTGTCATTTTCCTTAGATTACATAATTAGAGTCAATGCAGCAAATCAAAGGGTCTTTCCAAACTTTTTAAAGACTCTTGGTACAAACTAATACACTATTTTCCAGAAAGTTTACATCAACAGGTATATTTGTGGGTAGCACATATATACCTGTTTTTTTTCTTCAGATTTATTTGAGAGATAGTCAGACGCTTAACTGACTGAGCTACTCAAGTATGTCCATAAATACATTTCTTACCACAGGTTTGTCAGAACTGAATATTAACATTAAACAAATTTCCTGATACAAATAAGCTGTATCAAGTTTTCATCTTCCTTCTTTAATGGTGTCTCATTTATTTTGGTCATTTCTATCTCTTCAGGAGATAATCTGTCCAGGTCTTATATCCATTTAGAATGAGCAATGCTTTGTAGAGTTCTTTGTACATTTAAGACATGTATTCCCATACCTAATGTCCTAATTGTAAATATATACATATATATATGCATGTGTATATATATGTATACATACATGTATACACATATGTATATATACATACATACATATATATGTATATGTGTATATATATAGGATTTGAACTGAAACAAAAGGAAAAAAAAATTATTCTGAAAGACTAAACTATATGTTCTGCATGCAAATGCCAAAACTTTAAGAATAACTCTTTATCTGATGGTAAAGACTGACTGACTATTTCTTGTTTCCACAGAGCGTTCAGCTTCTATGTATGAAAGGCCTACCAATGCAGGTTGTTTAGAACAGGATCTTCCCTTCACAATTGCAGGAGGTCCTGCGAAAATAGGAGTCTGTCCTGCATGCCTTAGGTGAACGAAAAGAGCAACCAGGATGGCTGGAGTTCATCTTTCACTGCCATTCTTTCAACCCTTTTCCATATTCACATACAGACAGGACAGAGAGCCTTCGTGACCACTGAGGCTCTCCTAGTATGTGAGTCACTGAACCTGAGTCCAGTTCTACCCTTCCTAACATAATTCGCCATCACCTTTCCTATCTTTATCTACAAGCAGTTAACAATGCCATGCAGCCTTTTTAAAGTGCGTCTTGAGCATTAAAGTGTTTTTCACATATATTCTCTTGCTTTATTTTCCCACCACGCCAGGAGGGCTGTTTTATTTTTTTACAAATAATGTAAATATTTTACAATAAATATTTGTACATATTTAATATATGCTAATTATACATATTATACCTATCCTATATTTAAGTTATACATACTTAATATATTCTATACAACATATATTTGTATATAATAATGTAAATATTTTACAATATTTTACCATTGCACCTGATGAGGTGGGAAAGAATCGTTATCCTTGCATGAAAGATGGGGAAAATAGATTCAGGGACACTGGGGTTTCTTCTTCCCAAGGTCACAGAGCCTAGCAGAAGAGCTCTGGCTCTCTGACCCTTATTGTCTGTGCCACTCATCATGGGCATGGCACACCCTGGTCCTTCACCTCTCTTACTCCCCACAGATTATGGCTTATCCTTAGTGGGTGGTGGTGAGGGAACCAGGTACTGGATTAATATAGGGAATGATCAACACATCAGACTGCCAAAAAGAAAATGAAGAGATATAAAAATAGCATAAACATTTTAAGAAATAAACATAAATGATAAGCATACTCATCAGAAAATAGTTATGACCACGGTTTTTAAATCAGAGCACATCACTGAGCTCTCTACAAATGTTCCCTTCCCCTATAAAAGCCAGCTCTGGTTTTCTCTTCCTTGTTTCTATATGTGACTTGTTCCAGGGGACCGTTTGCTTGACTGACGTAAATACACTAAGAGAATTTCCCTAAGGAGGAATTACAGATACAGAAGATACAGACTCCAAATATTTCACCAGGAGCATTAATGACAACGAAAATGGTAAACAAATAGAAAAACGACATTTTCCGCCAACAGGGTTAGGAATCGTAAAGCCTGCCACCTGGTGGATGCATTGGCCACACGGAGGGCTGTCTGAGCTGTGTGCAATTTGTCTTACTGGGTCAGTTCATCCTCAATACTTTCTTCCAAAGAACGAGTGAACTCTTCTAAGAGAAATTCTGTGGTACTTGTTTAAAAAACAACAAAAAATGGGGCCACCAGACTGTTAAATGTTCAATTTGTTTACTTTTCCTATTAACTATTTGTGTAATTGTGCATGGTGGGAGGGAAATTGCTTTAAGCTGGCTGAACTCAATACAACAGCAGGCTAAGCGAGCTGTTCCTCTCAGTCTGGCTCCACGTGAGCTTATCGGTTGGCCTTGGATAGCCTCCTGAGGTAGACTATTTTTATATTCCTTTCTCTGCATCACACACACGGGGACTGTTGCGCGTTCTGTAGGTCAATGTCTTTGCTCTGCTTCACATCCTCTACAATCCAGCTCCAACCAACCTGCACACCCCAACCCATATACAAACCCAGGCTCTTGCCACGCTCGTTTACTCATGTACCTCAAGCACATTGAGTTTTCTTGCCCTTCTGACTGCACACACTCCCTCTGCTCTACTGAGACCATAATGCACTCCCTTCCCATACTCTAACTCTCCACCTGTAACCTCCAACTCTTCCTCCCTGTCTACCCTAGTTTAAGTTGTCTGTCCTATGGACTTTGGGCCATATTTACAGTCTGTGCCTTTGACTGCAGACTGATATTGGACTGTTTTTCCACGTGAACACTGTACTGCATTACTGGCAATCAGAGAACCTCAGGTATAGGGCACTCTGGTTGGACTAACGCGACGCACGTGCTTTGACACCACACAGCAGGGTGCAAACCCTCTTCTGCTCCCTCTTCCAGGTAACCTCGGACTGCTCAGCTAACATTCTCCTGCTTTAATTCCTTCATCTGTGAAGTGGGCACACACTGTTATTTACAGCACCTACCTCCCAGGGTGTAAGGATTATGAGAGTTTGTCTGTGACCTGTTATTCCTGGAGTCCTCTGCTGTATGACCCTTCAGGACTTAACACAATGCTCTGTACATTTTCTGGGCTCGGTGAATATGTAGGGAGGGTAATAATGATACTATCTTACGGTCTTCATTTTAGTATCTAAAAGTTCCCCAGAGTTCATAGAAAATAAATTTCTGAAGCAGGGGCTGATGAAGTTTTAGGGCTTCTCTTATGCACTGGGCATTTAAACTAATGCTATTCTGAAAAAGCAACCTGGTTGAATTGGGAGTTTCCTATTAGGCCGGTAAAGCCAGACACATTGTTATGTGCCTCAATAGGGACTTCACCTATGACAGCAGTGGCTGGAGAAAGATTTTATTGCTTTGGCGAAGTTCTCTGAGAAAGCTAACCTGAAAGCCGAAAGGAGGTGATTAACTCCTGGTGGCAGGAGAGCGGGGGAGGCAAAGGTGAAGGAGCACACTTTAAGGAGTCAGAGAGCCAGTGGGGTGCTGACCTGGAGAAGCACAGGATTCTGTAATTCCATGGATCTGCCATGTGAAATGACCGCGGACCTAAGTCCCTGCTCCCCCAGCAGGTTTGCCTGCAAGTTGTGAGAGGCAATGAGACCAAAGGTAAAGATGGTAAATGGAAAATGCTTCTGGCGTTCACATTCCAAAAGCTAAGTAAGTACTCTATGAGCATTTCTAAACAGACACACGGCAGCCCCCCCCTTTGCCTAAGGGTGCCACGACATTTCACGAAGTAGCCTGCCAAGTATAAACCGTCAAGGAAGCAGCATCCAAGGGAGCGAAACAGAGCTGCTACCCTGGTGCTCCACGAGCGACGGCATGAGGGAGCCCAGCGTGGGTATCCCTCACTTCATGCGTTGTCCAAGAACCGCTACTTAAATTTGGAAGAAAGCTGCATGATTACACGGTTCACTGGGAAGATAATTAAATCCCTTGTATCCTTTTTATTTCATTACACTGGTTGCTCCTCTCCAGTGCTTCCTTTATGAACCAGAGGCAGGATCCTCGGGTTGGCTCTGTGACAGAGATGCCAGGGCTCTCCAACACGCTGCGGGTGTGTGTGCGCAATTTCAGAGCCATGCTGACTAGATCCAGGAACGAAGGTGCTCCATGACCAGGGGAGGACACACTGTTACAAATGGGACTGGATTCTGCCAAGAGGCTTTGCCAGAGACCTTCAGGAGAAATATATATTCAAATTCCACAGAAGCAAGTTTTAAAAATCCTGAATCATATCAAATATAAAACAAATTATGAAAATCATCAAATGTCTCAGCCAAGGAAACAAATGCGTATTTTCTAAAGAGATATATATACACACACACACATTTATATATATGTATATATGTACATACATATTTGTTTATTATTTCTTGTGATTTTATGAGCAGATACATGAAATGATAAAAAGATATGCTGTGGCTGGAGCCATGTGGCATATAACACAATGCTGTTACAAGGAAGGCAGAAAGCCAAACTATGTTACCATTTCAAATCCCTTTGACCTTCTTTTAAATGCTAATGCCAAGATCTGAAAAAGCTCTAGCCGGATGAATAACAACTAAAAGAACTTCACCTGTAAAACACAGACTTACTATCTAAAACAAAAAGTGAGCTCCTAGAGAAGAGCAACGAGCATTTTAGAGATAGATAAACAACACCTCTGTCTCTGCCTGCCTGCTTCTTCGGTGGAGAGGTTTCTATATTGGATATGTAGACAGTGGGGCGGGGGGACCCGAAACAACTTCCCTGGGCTCTTCCTCACAAAGGGTCAATCTGTGAGCCAGCAACGGAGGCAGCCTTGGACCACAGGAGCAGGGACTGTGACAGAAGCTGCTGGTCAGATTCATGAGTCTGTATATCCCTTCTAGAATTTTGTCCTATAGAGGCCAAAGTCATTCAGGTGACTTCCACAGCCAAAGGACCTCCAAGTCAGCAACACTGCTGTGCCTCCCATTTCTTGGACACTTATTAGGAGTGAGGTGTTGCACACCAGGTGGACAAAGAATATTATCAAGGATAGATGGGGAAGGAAATGAAAAAACTCAGGTCTTACCCGCCATGTCTTCTGTTCTGTTCAGTAGGCACATTGGAAAGCGGAGCCTAACTCGAGCCATTTAATGTTGAATGGTGAACTGAATGGCATGTACCCCAAAGACATGAGTCAAGACATAACAGGAGCAGAAGTGTGGTACTTGGCTCCTCCCACGGTAACTTTTGGACAGCAGGAAAAGGAGAACCCCATTGTTCACCTCAACCCCACAGTTACTGGGTACCCATCTATATCCAGGTATGGGGTGCATGCTGGGATTATATGGAAAGCTTTAAGAGTTAAGATCTGCCCTGCAGGGCTCTGTCGGATTTGCTATGTGTTCAGCACGACCTTCAGCTGATTTCCAACACTGCCTATGGCCCTGCAGCATTCTCTCAATATTGAGTCCTAACCCTCCAGTGACCAATACATGCATTTGTGAGAAAGCTGGCTAGTGTTAGGTAACAATCTGTAGGAATTTATGACGGCAACGTCAGGCCCCAACCCTTCAGACTTCAATTTTGAGCCCAAGACCCAAATTTCATTAATAATGTGAATTAATCAATGGCAATAACTTTCTTAAAATCTGCTACTTTACAATGGAACTTGGGATATGCCTGCTATTAACTACTCTTAAAAACCTAGGCCAGACCCTTAATTTTTTGAAGAATATATTCCTATTAGCTGTGGGAATGACAAAAAAGGAGAAAAGTCATTAAACTGCCCTTATTTTGGGGAGGCTTAGCACACCCACTTCTCTGTAGTGCCTTCTAGATTTCTAATTTTCTTTCATGTTTCAATTCAATGAAATTTCTCTGTGATGTCTCTCTACTCATAGAATATTCTCTGAGAAAGTATGACAGCCCTCCCTCTGACTAAGTTAAATTTTACGTGCTTCCATACATCTCCTGCATCTCCCATACTTCCCAAGGGCAAGGACTATAACAATTCCTGTGTTATCAACATCTACCATCTATATCCGGCACTGGACTCAGAGCACGTATTCTGAAAATGGTCTAAATGCACATTATTTAAATACCATATACAAATTTATGCTCTCTCAACACCCTGTAGGTTATTTGAAGCTATGGCTCATACCTCTCTGTGTAGAAGTCCCTTACAGACCCCTTGGTGCTCAAAAAGCAAGAGATCATCCATAAATCTGTGGACGTGTAAAATAATCCTCCAAATAGAGATTGTATTTCTGATCATAGACTTCTTTTTCTGAACAGATTTTACAGGCGAACACAAACTTCATCCTTGTTTTTACAAGATCCATATTTGGAGCTCTAACTTTATATTCTACAGTCAGCAGGTGACACAGCAAGTAACTCAACAGAAATGAGAGGATCAGTGTAGATTTTCTCCCTCCTCTCATGTCCACGCTTCTTGTGATCTTAACTCTACAAGCTTTATTCAGCTTACATTCGAAACAGAAAATGATTTACGTTCAAATTCATTTGTATGAGGTGGGGGAAGGCCTTATGATTGCTACCACCCCCTCCTCCATTACTACCTATTTCTGTCATGTATGGTATATGTGCTTATTTTCACAATTCTTTTTTTTTTAAAGATTTATTTATTTGAGAGTGAGCAAGCGTGCACATGGTGGGGGGTAGGGGGAGACAGGGAGAGAGAGAATCTCAAGCAGACTCCCTGATGAGCCCAGAGCCAGACGTGGGGCTCGATCTCATGACCCTGAGATCACGACCTGAGCTGAAACCAAGTGTGCGATGCTTAACTGACTGAGCCACCCAGAGGTCCCTGTATTCACAATTCCATCTTTCAAAGGAAATTCAACTACTAGAATGAACCTTCATATCTGAACATCACAGTTTAATACCACTTCATCTTCCATTGTACTAGAATAAAACTTACTTAATGTTCCTGAAGAAAATCACCCTTAGGATAGGTGATTTCCAAACAGATTTTACTATGGAGGTTCATAAAATGGGGGGAAAAAAAAACCCAAAAAACAAACAAACAAACAAAAAAACTTTTGTTATCTGTGATTTAGAATAAGAAGTTCAATTAGGAAGTGACTGGGCAGATATAAGAACATGGTTTTCATGATATAAATAACCAGAGAATTCATATTCTCTTCTCCTTTATATTAAACCTTAGACTATTAAATAGCTTTCTCAGTGATAAGACTGAGTATGTACCACAGAGAAGAACTACAGAACTTGAGGAGAGAATTCTTGGTACCAGTTCTTTCTGATGACCTGCTTTCCCTGTATGGCATGGACATAAAAAGATAATACCTTTAGCAAGAGCTCTATAACTTCCGTGTGGACAAGTCCATGCACCGGTTCTCCATTGATGTGTGTGATCAGATCCCCAGCCTTCAGTCCTGCCTGGCATGCTGGACTTCCTTCTTCTACATTCTAAAGTCCAAGAACAGAGTACACATTCATAAGCCAACAAATGGCAACCCTAACATCTGCTGTTTCTTCTGGGAGAATATTCTGAATTTATCAGCAAATGATCCTAAGCTCCTAAGAGGAAATCAAGAAGGCACGGTTATTATTCCTTTTCTGTCATCATCCTAAAATAGGACCATTCCTTACAAAATTTCAGGTGAGTGGAGAAGGTGGTTTTGTTTTAAAATAAAAGAAGACCAGAAAAAAGATTACAAAAACAAAACCAAAAAGCCCCGAAAAAGAAAAGTGGCAAGAGGACAATCTTTGACAATTTCCACCAGCTTGTTATGCAGAGTGGACAAACAGGAAAACTGGACAGAATTATGAGAAATTATTAGTTTTTGTTAAATTCAATGCCCCCCCCATAAAGGGAAAGGGCATGAACAGGTCCCCAATGTCAGCTTAATGGAAAAACAGCTCGTAGATAGGCCTCCCAACTTAATTCATTTTCCAGGATGGGTGGGAGTGGAAACGAATGAGGATGAGAGGCTGATGGTCTTACCCAAACAATATGGTGCACCGTGTAGATGTCACTGTCTCCCACATACACCCGGATGGCTCGGATGGTAAAACCATAGTTCTTCCCAGAACTGTGGATCACAACAGGCTGATGTGGACTGGCAGACGCTGCTGAAGAATCTCGGCTGGGAGAGGAGTCTCGTGAAGAAGAAGGGTCCGAGGACAGGGAATGGGGGGACATTGGACTTCCCAGTGGAGAAACAGCAAACATATCTGCGACACAGAAGCCAGGCATCAAAGCCGATCCTGATCACACAGACGTCCGTGCAGTCAGCCCACGACGCATCAGCCCTGCCATGACTAGGAGCTTGGCTGTAAGACTAACCCATTCATGTCTCATAAAGAAATAATATAAAAATATTTATCTAACTAGCATGGCTTTCTGAACAGAGGCTATTAAGAGAACTTCAAAAGTGTCTATTTTAACTCATTTTTCAATGAATTCTCTGAAGTTCTAATTTCTTATTTCCTTACACTAATTAAAACACACCCAAAACCTAGCTCCTACCTGGCTGTGATAGTTCTAGTTAGCATGTTTTATTTTAATTACAGAAACAAATCACAGATGCACAAATTTCAAGTACGCCTTTACACAGAGAATACTGTGTGGCCCAGAGTAAGAGATCCTTGGACTTCAAATCTTGCCTTCAACAACCTGAACACGGTTCTTCTCAAACATGCATGGTTAGGAAAGCCATTTATCAACACCCCAGTTGCTTTCTACAGTATTACTGAGCTAGTACTCATGATGTCAATTTCTCAACGAATCACTCCTCATTACTCTGACTACAACTGATTGTCTTCATATGTTACCTACAATTCTAACAATGATTCTGAGAGGATAATGCAGGTGAAATAGAGAAATTTTAACAAAAACTTTGTTCACCTTCCACAATACCAATTCTACTCTGTTCTTCTTGTTTAAGAAGCAAACACACTTCTAATTTAATTGTTGCCATCGCTGTTCCATCTATGTGAATCTAAACAGATCTTAACTGGTCACGTGAAACTGGGTGTGTGTTTGACAAGAAGAATAATCTAGAGAAGACACTGAGGTTGCAAGGTGAGCCCCATGGGAGCCAGGCGACTGAGCCCCAGGGCTGCTGAAGCCTCACCAGGTGCACTGAGTCCCCTGTGGACACAGAGAGCTCAAACTATCCACACTATCATTTCTTCCCATTCTTAGGTGTGGCCAAAGTAGGACAAAGCTAAGTGTTTCACTACCATGCTCCATTTTGTGACTGCACGTGGCATCTTGGTTCTCTTTTGCTGGCTGCCTCTTCTCTAAAGGTCAAAAGACCAGGTGAGGAGACACACACACCAGTGGGCAGTGAACTTTGAACCAAGCAAGCAGGAACAGGACAGAGTGGACACACACACACACACACACACACACACACATTGAAACTGCTGGAAAGCCAAGTCCCCGATCCCTTCCCTCCCAAATGGAACAGCTGCTCTACTTGACCAAGATTTGGGCCTTCTCAGCACTTTTCAAAAGCGGACTTACCTTCCCCACCACAGCTGCTCGGGGGCCACTGCCTTTGGGTTATGAACAGTCATTCCAACAAACTAGGTGTTTGTTTTATGGTACTAAAGAGGATGTCTCCCAGCAAAGAGTATGCTAGAGGGAGCAGTACCCCCACGGGAGCAGTTGTTTCTGTCAAATTTCTTTCTGCACAAACAGGAAAATTTTGAAACAGGAAATTTTGAGAATATCAATGATTCCTTTTAGACATGGTCTGTATTCTTCCCAATGCAAGCCGTCTGCAACAGAATTCAGTTGCTACTTGCACTCCCTTGCCGCCGTTGGAACAGTAAGTCACCAACACTAGGGTGTGTATTTCCTCTTTTCCAGTGGAATTGCTGTGGACTTGGTGATTTGTGGAGGCAAAACCCAGTTATGGAAAAATACTGCAATTCCACAAAACCATAATTAAGCTCTATTTTCCAATACATGGAAGAAAATGATTTGACTGCCAGTAGGAGGAAGCATAGCTCAACAGACAGCGTTGGGAAAAAGTAGAACTTCAGGACTGTCTGTGACTCTCTGCATCCCTGGAAATGAAAAACTTACATCCTCCATGTCTATGTCCTCATTAATTAGATGAGGAAAAACTATTCTTAGCTTTCCAACACAGATGCTATAAGCAGCTCAGTAAAGTATATAAATGATGCCCCGTCTCGAGAAGAAAAACTATTCAGAGGAGGTAAATTTACTACTGAACTTGGGGAGAGGGGAGCAGAACAGGAAAGAAAACAAATATAAGATGGAAGGCATTGTGGGAAGGAAGCCTGCCTCATCTCCCAAAGCAGAAAGAAGCCAGAAGAAATCAGCGACACATGCTGTCTGGGAGGCCCGGAGCTCCTGCAGGGAGAAGCTCCCGGGACAGCTGGGTCAACCAGCTAGCACTTGCTATTGCCTCTAGCCATCTTGCATCCCCACCAGCATTCCGAACCCGGGAAGGAGGGTCCCATGCGCACATCACACAATTTCATGCGAGTAGATATCTCTCTACCTCCTGGGATCATGAGGGACAGAGCACTGGCAGAAAGGGACTTTGTGACTTTCCCCGAGATTTTCTTTTTTTCTGTGCTTTCTAATCGCTGCCGCGCCATGTGAGAAGCGGGTTCGTTGGATGGCTTTGCGGAATTATCTGTACTGTCCACACACTCGCTTCGTCCATTTATCTGATCCAAGTGCTCTGAAAAACTGCCAACTGCACAAAGAAGAAGGGATAAACACGTTCAGGGAAATCTGGGACCGGAGAGGTGGGGAAAGGGGAAGAGAGAGGGAAGGAAGAACAAACTGGGAAACGTCCTCCCCTGTGGCTCACGGGCCTTATGGTGTCAGGCAAACATTACAGACATGACCAGTTGGAGAAAGGGGACGTGGAAGAGAGGGAGAGGAAAGTGGCGTCCATTCAGGTGTCACTCTACCTGTCCACGAGTCTGCTTATTCTCAGCCCGTGACTCCCCTTACCTAGAAGACTCATTCCTTTCTAGAATCTCTATCTTTCAACCCTTGTAGTGACAACTCCTCCCCCTCATTCCCAACCCACGGAAGGCCATGCTATAAACCAGCACCACCTTATCAACACCATGACCGTCTGCTGTCTAATATGATTATCATGTGATATTAGTGATCAACCTTAGCAATGCTCTTAATAATGTGGACAATGCTGCTTTGTGGTAAGTGGACATCACTTCATGTCTTCGTGTAGACTTATGCCTGTGTCACCTCGTACCATCTTCCCAGAACACACCTTTACTAGGCCCACACTTAAACTGATAGAAGAGTGTCGGAGGTGTCACCTTGGACTTCTCATGCCATATGCCCCCTTATGCTCTCCACTCTTTGCAAACCTCACAGGATGACAAAGCCTATTACCCCCTATGTTACTCAGTGGCTCTCTACATCCTCCTGGCTTTTCCTCTAGGCAGTGTGTCATTGGCTCTGTCCTGAAGTTATGAGACCCGTGGTAAGATCCCTTCTCCTCTAAGGTTGCTGTGCCTTCTTTATTTTTGTTTATTAACCCTTAAGAGACACTGGAGGTGTTCTTTTTGTCTCCTTGTTTTTAGTTAAAAAATTAGGACTCCCCTCAGGAGGGGATCCCAAGGGAATATAAACATGTAGGAGGCGACAAAACTGGAAAATCACTGACGTCTGTCTGGGCAACGGCACACAAAGAGTAAAAGTTTCTGAGCAGAAGTCACATGTGGAGTTCCCGCAGAGAACAGGTGAACAGCCTCCCCTTTTGGTTCTTTCAACTCTTGCTTTTGCAGACTACCAGTTTTCTTTCTTTTTTAAAAATCATTGATAGTTTATCTTTGTCTACCCAGAAAAAGCAATGTTTATCTCATTTCGACTTCTAAATGCTGTGTTACAAGGCCTCCCCCACCCCGTGCTTTAAAAACCGTCAAGACGATCATCACCTTAAGGTTTGCAATCCATGCAGAGAATCTGATACAAATGACCATTACAAATGACCCTTTGAAAGCCCAGTCGACAGGTTTTAAAGGACATGACACTCTTGGCCGGGGAAAGGGTTAGACTGGATAAGACTTAGCTCACATCGCTGTTCTGCTGCTGACCGTACCACTCAATGGCATAGCTCGAGTTTGGCCTTTGTGTACAGAAGGGGCACCCGCCCTAGAGGTGGGGTCCTCGCTAAGGGAAGCTGGGATCTGGCAGAGTGCTGTGGGTGCAGAAAAAGATTCAGACATCCATGTGACATCCACGTGAACTACAGAGGAGGACAATCCTAAGGGAGGTATCAGCAGCCCTCCTGCTCCCATCCGCTCAACACATCTACTCTGCGCTCTCTAAATAAAGGAATCAACAGCTCAAGGACTTGATGAATACCGTGTCACGAATGAAACACCTCATCTCAAAATCCGTAAGCTTCCTTTCGGGTAAGTCACACGCTCTTCTCTTTGCTAATCGGGGTGGGTGGGATCCCTGACAAATGCAAAATGAAAAGCTGAATCTCTTCACAGCGAGTAATACACCCAAGACCTCAGGACTTTTACTTTTCACCCATTCAAAAGCAACAGAGTCATGAAGGAAAACAAAGAGGTGTAAAGCTCTACTACCCTAAAGGTCTGCACGTGAATGTATGGTATTCTTTTCTATCATCCCTCCCTCCTGCATCCACCATCTCATTTCATAGCCCTGGGTATAAGCGTGCATTTCTGTTCTGCCAATGGTGGATAATGTCACCTTAATGTTCTGTAAATGTCAAGGGTTCCTTCTTTTTGATGGTGGAGCAATATAAAAATCAACAAATTTAATTTTACTACAGTCACGGTTTTCAGATTTCCTAATTACCCTTGGCCATGAGCAGATCAGCTCATCTCTCTATTCTGTATAGCCCCCAAGGTCTTTGATTATTTTTAGTGTGTATATGGGGGAGACAGAAAGGTGGTTTGAATCAATTAATCAAAATGCACGGCAGGACCTAGCAGTTTTTTTTTTTTTTTTAATTATGAAAGTAATCAATCAACTGCTTAGACACCATCTCCCTCCCTTTCCCTTCGACATTGCTGATGGGGACCAGGGCACGGAGACTAAGTGATCTACTGTATTAAGAAAAAAATTTAAATGGAGCTAAGTACACTCTCTTCAGAGCATGATCATAAACTAGGAAACAGAGACCTTAGTAACCAGAAATACAAAATACTGAGATAATTCCATTTGGCTTGACTACCTACACAAACAAAAAAGAATTAAGAATCCTGGACCACTAGGTTGTGTCTACACTACTTCTACGTCGCTATTCCCTTGGCTTTATAAAAAAATAAAGATAAGGGGAATTATTCTACATGGCAACAGAACTGAGGGGAAGAGGGAGAAAGAAAGAAAGAAAAAAAAAACAAACCCACATTATTTTTCCCTATGATAAACCAGAAGCACATGAAAAGCTCCATGGAAGCAAACTTTTCAGCGAGGCTGAAATAAACCTAAGTTGTAAGGTATGTTTTCTTGAAATGATTTTAAAAAGAGTTATGCTGGGAATATTCAGTTAAATTAAAAAAAAATTCATAAAAATTCTTGGAATCATTCATGGTTATCCATACAGTATACTGAATATAGCTTAATGAAAACATTTATCATAGCAACCCTAAGCCATATCCACGTTTCATTTAAAAAAAAAAAAAGCATAAATGCACACTTCTTTGTGGAAGGATATGCTGTGCAAACAGTTGTTGTAAACCAAGTAATATTTTAAGTGCTCTTGGCTGGGTCTGAGGGAAATGCAAGTTTGATCACCTAATGACACAGTAAGCCTTTTAAAATCCTTTGAAGATACTGTCTCTGCTGTCAGGAATGTTATGTTACACAAAAGTGACACTGTAAAGCACTCTCCAAGAAAAGCCCAATCTCCCTGGACTGCCTCACCAACAGTGACCCATGTCTGTGGAGTTTTGGTAGGACTGGAATGGTAACTTGTGCCTGCAGCAGGATCCTTTCATATGTGCATGAAACACCAATTTGAATTGTGTTGGTATTTCTTACTCTCTCCTCCTCCTCTTTGTCCTAGATGCATGGAGATCACCTGGGAATCTCACAGAATAAGTATCTTGCTGTGCTAAGAGTCTAGTGTGGATATATGGAAGTTATCTGGCACAACATGGCCCCATGACCAAAACCAACTCTTTCCAAGAAACCACCACCCACTGCAACACCGGAAGGAAAGCTGCCTTTATAGTGTAACTTCTGGGTGACTGAAGCCATGTTTGAGGGTAATTTTGAACATGTCACTGTCTGATACAGTTCCTGATTCCCAACTTTGACTTACACACCACTGTGCGAGACCTGCTTTTGCATCAACAATAGAAAACACAACATGGTCCTAGGGTGTTCTGACTGCCATCCGAGAACCCCATTGAAGCCCAGCTGTGAAAGCGAAGGCTGGCTCTTGGGCCAAACTGAAGTGAGGAGGGTTCACTCTCTGGCCATGTGGTCGGGAGGGGTGACCTCAGTTCATAAGAGCCGATGCCCCCGAGTCCTAGACTTGGGGCCTAGGAGGGAGCAGAGTGGCACAGAACAGCCATCATCACCGCCTAGGGAAGTCGCCTGGGATTCCAACCCTAGCCCTGACCCCTCCAGCTGGTGGATACTGGGTGGACGGCAGGCAGCACGCCCAGGTGCTTACCCGACAGTGTGGAGCTGCTGATGGTACTGGCTGGTGTGGTGACCTCGGGCTCCTCCTGAGTGCACTCTGCAGGAGGAAGGGATGGCTTTTCTGGCTCCTCCAGCAGGTCTCTGGGGCAGGGAGCAGCTTCATCTTTCTCTGCCTCTGTTGAAATAGCCAGTTTGGGAAGTGGGCCAGAACTGAGTTTATGTCTGTTGCTTTCAGTATCTGAAGAGTTGGATGTGGATAACTGTTGCCTTAATTAAAAACAAAACAGAGGCATGTATGCATACACACTAGGAAATTGTGTTCGAGGAGACTCTGGGAAGAAATGAGGTAAAAATCGAACTGAGGGCATGCTAACCAACGCGTGTCTAGTGCAGTGGTTCTTACAGCGCAATCCCCAGACCGGACGCAACAGCATCCCCTGGACCTTAGGCCAAAGGCACTTTCCCGGCCTCCATCCCCAATTTAGGGGAGCAGACATGCTGGGACGGGCCCAGCCATCTGTGTTCTCACAGGGTTTCCAGGAGATTCCAATGCCCGCTCAGCCTGAAGAACCACTGCACTCGTAGCGACCGCTTACGACCCTTAACAGGCATTTCACGTACATTTCAGAATATTCCGAACTCCAGCTGAACGTCTCTGTGGACGGCAACACAGTGCTTTTGGTCTTGTCTCCGGGGTCTTCCTTCTCTTCTCCAGAATTCTGAGTTATTCGGTCTATGCTGCTGAAAACCTGTGAGGCCAAGTGTTGGGGTTTATTACAACCTTTTCGAAAGAGCTTGTCAGAAAAACCCCAAACTTGGGGAGAAAATCTGAGAGCACGACTAAAGTTTCAGCTGGGACTGTGTATACAGAAGGTACTTTCCGATGCTATTTACATGAGTCCTGAGATGAATGGGCCGTGGATCTATTTTTTTCTCCTTGGAGTGGGGAGTTATGAAGTCATCACCCTCTCGCCCTATCTCATTATGGACTTTGCATCTGCAAACACAGTCCACAGATGCTTTGGGGTTTCTAAGTCCTGGGATCAATGCACAACTTAGATGACTTTTTAACCATGAAGTCTATCAGAAAAAGAAAATCACAGAGAAAAAGATTTAACGACCACCAGTCAGGAGCGGGAAGGAGAGAAATGAACTGGAATTGAGTGTGAAGAGAAGAATAAATTACCTGGTTCAAGATGTATGTGTGGGGGAAGGCAGTGCACGTTTGGTTCTGAGTCAGAGGGGTTTGTCTGGATTATAAATCACATGCACACACAGGCAGTTTCCTAAGACGGGACCGGTGTTTCTGAAGGGGAGCAGAGCTTAGGGAGACCTGAGATCTCTGCTGTCCCACAGGAAAGATGGAAAGAAAAACTGGGAGCAGAAAGCCCAGGGCAGGAAGCACTCCACACCATGCAACACAGCCCCTTGCTGCTCTCATGGGAGTGGCCCTTAGATGGCATATCATGTACTGTGGTGAGGCCCAGGGTGACTAACGCACAGGAGACAGCGGGAAGGGAACAGAGTCTAGGGCCCAGCTTGGATGGGCCAGAGCACAGGCACGGGGGAAAGCCTGTCCTCAGGGTAAGCAAAGCTTCAGTTCTGGCTCTGGACGGGCTGGCCAGCAGACCCTGCAAGGAGACCCCTACCTCTCCATGGCCTTCCTTTAAACAGTGAAGGCAGTGCCGGCCCATTTGCAGATACGCTCTATCTATCTATCTAGTAGTCATGTACAAAAAAGGACACTTCATAAGCCCTACATGGTACAGAAGATCTGAACAATCAACACGCAAAACGCCATGTAAACAGGGATTGCATAGTTACTGAAAAGCACAAAAGGGAGAAGGGGGCCCTCCAGAAGCCCTTCCATTTTCCTAGGGCCCTGTCTGGTCTCAGGACTGTCCAATTTCTTTGTGAGTGGTAAGAATTTTTTTCACATTACCACTCTCGGGAAGAAGTATCCTTGTTGGACATTGATTTTTTTACCTTCTCCCATTTCCAAAACTCTAACTTGGCTTTATCTGGCCTCTGTCATGTAACTTAACATTTTCTATTACTGACTACAAGACTTTCCCATTCCACAGCAACTATCCCCAAGGGTCCTAGCTGATGTCAAGGACTCTGACTGCTCCCTTGCGTTGTATTCTTGTGATAGTAAGAGGGGGCTGTGTACACAAGGACTCTAGCTCAACATTCTTCAATGAAGCATCAGAGAAGTAGGAAATTCCTCTACTGCCTGGCACTGAACTAGACTTGGTCCTGCAGGGCGAGGTCTGCATATATATGGCTATGGTGTTCTCTGAAGATAGTACTCCAAGTCCAAATCTGGGCCTCCAAAAAAAACCATACCCATCTATGGAGAGTGTGACAAGCTGGTAGGAACTCTGGATTATCAGGATGGTGGGGTCATTCACTTTTCCGAAACTCCAAGGAATTTTAAGTATAGGAGACCCCAAGCCCAAAAATGCTGTAGGTGGTTTTTATGATCTTGTCCAGCTGTTTAGGGATGCCCACTATCGGGTCTGAGGGAGATTCTCTGGGGAGACCTTGCATGTTTATGCCACATCTCACTTACTTTTGAAAACCTGTGTGAACAGGAGGAAAACTGCCTTATTTCCACATTAAAGTCTTCATCATTCGTGTCATCCTCTTCCTCTGTCTCCATGTGATGATACTTCTCTGACCGAGCTGCAGGGAAATGTTTGGGCATGGTTCCAATTACTCAGCATTTCAGCTTTTACTTTAGATACAGTAATTAGGAGCTCCTATATCAAAGCAGCCTTATGTGTAAGAACTCACAGGTTCAAGACTAGAGGGTTCTACCCTAAGTGGAGATAATTTTCTACCAAAGTAAAGGTCAAACAATGTTTTATGTCAGATAATTCACGTACTATCAAAATAACTTGTGTCATCCTCGGATTCCAGCTGGGGAATAAATTCTGCCTTCTGTCTCAGCAAACTGTTCCAGTCTAAAGAGCGGAAGAATCGATGCTGTTTGACTTCATAAGCACCACCTTGGGGCGGGGAGGGAGGGAAAGGACAGAGAGGGAGATGTTAAACTACCCTCCAGCAAAGCTTTTAAGAACAACACCCACCCCACCCCCCAATTTAGCAACAGAAAAATCAAAGAATCATGGAAACCTTACTTTGTTATTCTATAACCAACACGCCCCATAAAAGAATCTCTTCCCCATAATTTATCAGCAGAGGATTTGATTTTGCTAACAGCAGTTGTTACAGCACACGTTTCTTTGTTAATTTTTCCATGACTTCCTCCATTTTTCAAAGGTTAATGATGCGGCCACTTAAAACCACATTACGTCGAATCTGGGGATGTGGACGCACACTGGCTCAAAGCAGACTTGCCCAGTACAAAACCAAAGAAATTCTAACAAAGCGCAAAATGTGTTCACAGCAATATTTCCTCTGGAGGCGAGGTTAATAAAGATGAATTTTTCCTAAAAAGTATATAATGGTTTCCATTCAATTTTACTGGCTTGCTTGTTAATATAGGTAGGACTTTGACGCTGTGGGTTACAGATTTTTAGGTAAGAAACTGGCAAACCTGTTTGATAGATCTATAAAGGATGGGATGAAAAGCAGGCACAATTCTTAAGTTTAGGCTTTTTTTTCCCCCCAAGTCAGCATGACTACGCAATTCAGTAAAATGTTTTTAATTCATTCCACAGTTTTATTTTATTATTTTTAAAAGTATCTCTCTTAAAAAAGTATTTTATTTATTTATTTGAGAGAGAGAGAGAGAGAGAGAGAGAGAAGGGGAGAGAGACCATAGCCATGGAGGGAGGCAGAAGGAGAAGCAGACTCCCTGCTGAGCAGGGAGACCAATGTGGGACTTGATCCCAGGACTCTGGGATCATGACTTGAGCCAAAGGCAGACGCTTAATCAACTGAGCCACCCAGGCATCCCTCAGTTCATAAAAGAGGATTTGGAAGGGGAAGCCCCACCAAATATCATACTCTACCCCAGGAAAGAGAAGAAGGCCCACAGTCACAGTGTGAGCATCAGGCCTCTGGCCTGCCCATCCCCTCAACCTCCCGCCCGCCCACACTGTTGAGGAAGGAGAGAAGGAAGACTCTATCCTGAAAAAAACACCAGGAAGAGAGATTTCACACAAGACTAACAGAGGTTCTAATCGCCTCCCTCCCAGGAGACACCCTGTAGGGGTGACTTAAATGCCTCTTTCATGCCCTTGTCACCATGTTTCCCACCCTGTTCTCTGTGCAGTATGAGAAAAGAGGAGGAAAAATGCAAAGTGAAGGAGAAATGGCTCTGGGTATTGGGGTGGGGGAGCTGTCTACGTGGTTCAGAGATGGGGCCGTGTTCCCATCAGGCTGCTGTAGCACAGGGGGCAGGTCAGGGCCCCAAACCCAGCCAGGACCAATCGGTGTATGGAGAACAATGGAGAGAAAAAAGCAAAGTGGGAAAATCACCCCAAGAAATGAAGAAGAGATTTTTTGTTACTAAGCATTCCTCGTTTTTCCAACACAACACTGGAGTCTGACCTCGACCACAGCGGCAGTAACGCGAGCAACTCCGGTGGGAGGGCTGACTTGGACAAGGACTGCACTACACGCTAGAGGCATCTAGTTTCCTTTCATTAAAACACTGAAAGCAACCCCGCAAAGTAAGCATTGTGTCAACTCCATGTGTGGATGGGGAAACAACGTGTAAGGGAGAAAGCATACTGGACCACGAGTGCCTATTAAGTAAAGCGTGGAGAGGCTGAGCTGAAGTCTGTTTAAAAAACAGCCAGGCGCGTCCTCGGGGTCACAATGCCAACACACCCACACAGAGCTGCCAGACACACTCTCTTCCAGCGTTCTTATCTCAGAGAAGCTGAAAGATCTTCAACATCTATCCAGCTCCCTCACTGTGCCTACGACACTAAGGTCCACAGGGTCAAGCCCTACCAAGCGGCGTACCACATACCATGCTGCAAGGACTCTCACTTCCACTCCTGCTCATGGGGACACAATGATGACAGAGGATACTCCCAGGTCACTCAGCTTTACTCAGAGAAGCACAGTTCTCTAGATCCAAGGGCTCACAGGGCACTTCCGGACCATAGCGGGAGGACTGGGGTTCTCATCCCTCCACCTGGCACTCTTTGGAAGCCAACTTGGGGAGGACATTCACTTCATCTCTGTGGATGACGACAAGGGGTCGTCCCCACAGGGTCACAGCCCACGGGTAACCCAGCTCACATTTCTCACCCTTTGGCCTTTGTGCCATACCCCCTACTCTCCCACCCCTGCCCCAAGAAGAGGTTCCTTGACCACGGAGTCCTGTTTCTCGTGCACTTTTGCCGAGATGGGGAACAAAAGAATTAAAAGGACAGAGTGGGGAGAAATGACCTCTGGGCTAAGCTGCTGGGGCAAGGCAGATGATGGCATTATGAGCCTGAAAAAAATGATCGAGCCCCGGAACTCATGCAGGGGACAGTGCTCACTGTAAGGATTCACCACGCGGGGAAGGACAGGGAACGGTTATGTCTGGAGCTCCTGTGATGCACTACGTTAATGTACCTGGTCGCTTCATGACCGTGTTCGCCTTCAGTCCTCGTAATCATCCTGCGAGGGGTATGGTAACATGCCCATGTCCCTAGATTAGGAAACTGCGACCTAGATCATGAAGAAACTACTCTAGACCTCTCAGCTGGTACACGGTAGGGAGCCAGTCACCTTATTAGACCTATAAAGTCCAATAAAACAGGCTGCTGCTCAATAGCTCACAAGTTCAAAAGTCTAGTCCAAGTAGGCCTAGTTTCCAAATTCTAAGTTATGCTTCACACTAATGTTCTCCCTTACGTTTTTCTCTCCTTTCATGGAAGTTTCTTAAACATCCATTATGTTCTTCACACTCCTTTTCTTAGCCTCTCTAGTCTCTCAGGCAAATGTGAATTCACACATTTTCACGGTGCATTATTTTGCCTGCTAAATATGCATTAAATCCAAAATGCTGTCACTGGAAGCAGCATGGCAGGCCTGCGGGGTTCTCAGCCTCATTCTCCGGGCCCTACTGGGATCTGTCACGTTGGACCCGCCTGTTTGGCAAGTACTTCCTGAAATGCTAAGAGCTTGGGCAGGGTCTTTTAAATGTCTCTTTTGAGCTTCTGCTAGGAGATTCACATCTCTAACTGTCAAGCCCTGAAAAGAACACAAGTAGCAGTCAGGAAGACAATGCACAGAGAGATAACTCACAGCATAGAATATAGAAAGACGGGCATGCTGACCAGCATCATGGCCCTGTTTTGTTGAAGTCAAGATTCCCGGTCTTCTCCGAGGAGGGAAACAGGCAGAAGACTCAGTGGGAAAACTCTCCAAACTGACCCAAGAACACTGAAGAGAAGCGGGCTCTTGGGAAGGCACGTGCCAATTCTATTGTTATCTTTGGTCATATCTCAGGACAACGCTTGTCCAGGACAGCTGAGTAGGACGCGGACATTGATATTTGTGTTGTTGCAGGACAAGGTGGAAATGCCACTGCTCCTCCTATTTGGCTCAAGTGAGTAAAAAATCACTCCTCCAAACTCTGCCCTAGTCAAAGCTTGGCATGGATTCTTTGACTGCGACTCCTCTCTCTGGGGCCAGAAAGCAACTGTGACTGCAGGTCACAGCAGGTAGGGAGAACAACTTTGCTAGTTGCTTCAGACAAAAGGAACACCAAATAGGGTGGGAAGAAATATATTCTGTCCAAAGAGTTCAATCAGCTCAAAGGTGGGGGCACCACCACCATTGCTGGATCTCAGACATCCACAGGGGAAAGTACCAGATTATACGGGCAGGAAATTAAAATGACAGTACCAGTGGCAGCAGTGTCTGACCTGGTGCTAAGAGCCAGAATGGGTGATCTTTCATCCTCACGGTAATCCTGTTAGATGGTACTTCTCTAAGCTCCATTTTACAGATGAAAAAATGAGGCACAGGAAAGGAAACATCCTGCCCACAGTCACACAGCAGAGATTTAAACTCAGGCAATCTGACTGTAGAGTTTGTGCCCTTAATCTCCACTCTTCGCCGAAGGCCCACTCATCCACTGCAAAAGGCATACAGGCACACGGTACGCCAGAAGGAGGCTCAACTCAAAAACGTTTTCCTAAGCGAAGGCCAGAGTTTCAGTCTTCTTTGATTCACTAATGCAGTCAGCAAGATTTTTCTGTATAAAGCCAAACAGTAAATACTTTGGGCTTTGTGGGTCATACAGTTTGAGGATTCAACTCTGCCACTGTACTATGAAGGCAGCTACAGACAATGTGTATGAATGGCACTGCTGTGTTTCAATAAAACTTTATTTACAAGGTAAGAATATGATCTATGGGTTTCAATGCATCATCATCAACTCTAGTAGCACAGCACACTTAAGCAAGAATGGAGCCCTCCATCTGGGGGACGCTGTGAGCAAACATGGACAGTAACGTGTGTATTTGGAGGAGTTATTGGAAAAATTGAGGGAGAGAATGATTTGTTCAGCATTTTCTGATATTTCTATTATAATGAAGTAGAATGAAACAGCTCAGAGTAAATATTCCATCAAGTCAACAATTTTCATTGCTGAAAATTATGGAAACTATCCACAGTGTGCACGTGCCTGTGCGTGTGTGTGTGTGTGTGGTGTTTATATTTATATTTTAATATTTAGCCCCATCTAGATAATACTGGGGCAGATTGGAACTCTATATTGGGATCTCTGTCTATTCAGAATATAAGGAAGAGGAGAAGCAGAAAAAAACTCTGAGTAAAACAGTCGGGGAAAAAAATAAACAGCAAGAAACAAATCTATATTATCTCCTTAATCTTGAAAGCTAATGGTTTTAATCCTCTTTCTTGGGCTAGGGTGCTGATCACCATGATGAGACAGCATGGTTCAACCCCTGACACTCATTTCTAGTAATTAATTAGTTCAAGTACTGATAAACCATTTCAAAGTCTATAAATAGTTAACGGGCTAGGTCAAATCTTTCTGGGAATATATATGTATTTTTTAAAAAATCCAAACAAAAAAGCTCTACATCTCAAATCCTCTGTTTTAATTTATTTAAGATGCATATTTTTCAGGATAGAAGAGTTCCATTATGCGCCCTCAGAGTTTTTCCTCCAGACCAATTTTATTTATTGAAATAAATTAAGAATAACTTTTGCGGGTGCCTGGGTGGCTCAGTTGGTTAAGCAACTGCCTTTGGCTCAGGTCACTATCCCGGAGTCCCAGGATCGAGTCCCATACTGGGCTCCTTGCTTGACAGGGAGTCTGCTTCTCCCGCTGACCTCTCTCCTCTCATGCTTTCTCTCATTCTCTCTCTCTCTCAAATAATAATAAAATCTTAAAAAAAAAAAAAAAAAGAATGGGGCGCCTGGGTGGCTCAGTGGGTTAAAGCCTCTGCCTTCGGCTCAGGTCATGATCCCAGGGTCCTGGGATCGAGCCCCGCATCGGGCTCTCTGCTCGGCGGGGAGCCTGCTTCCTCCTCTCTCTCAGCCTGCCTCTCTGCCAACTTGTGATCTCTGTCTGTCAAATAAATTAAAAAAAAAAAAAAAGAATAACTTTTGCTTTGCAAAAAAAAGACGAAAACAAGAAAAACAAAAATCAAAGACAAACCACCACCAGCCTTCCTAGTGTACACACTACTCTCAGAAAAAAATCCAAAATATTATTGTTATGATGTGTTGTAGTCATGTCCTACATCAACCAACAGATGTTTCTTATGCAAAAAAAAAAAAACAAAAAACAACCCACAAACAAAGACCTCTGAGTGCTCCACAAAGACATTATTTTTTGCATATTAGCACAATTAAAACATATGTGCTCTAACCTGTTCCCAGTCTCTCCAGGGGATTCTGCCTAAGAAGCAAGGTAATCAGATCCTGGGCATCAGGGGGCGGCGCCTCGTCCTTCTCTGGCCAGTTGATCTCATCTGGAAGGGAGATAGGTCATTTACAACTTTATTGTTCAAATGGCAGTCTGGGTCCTAATAGCTGGGAGGAGGCCTGGGAGTCTATTACAGAAAGAGAATTTCAGGCTCCATCCCAGCCTGAGTCAGAATCTGCATTTTAACAGGATTGTCAGTGGATTTCTGGGCCAATCAAGTTTGAGGAGCATTGTTTCATGAGACATGAACCAGCATAGCTTACAACGAGGCAGGGAGAAAATATTTCAATAACCAGTATCTTCCATTTATTTGCTTTTTTGATGCTTTGAATTTTTTTTTTTTCTTTTTGGCAGACTTGGCTCAAAACAAATTATTCCTTCTAGTTATTAAGAGGACTTAATATGGTAAAAACTCTTAACACCTGTGTTTTAGATGGTTGCCCTTCCAGGCAATCAAGAGAGTATGATTTTTCTTTCTTACTATTCTCAAATGTGAATTTGGCCCTGCCCTTAGAGCTCTTCCGCTTCCAGAAGCACAAATTAATTTTGCAAAAATAACTATTTCTAGAGACAAACGAAAGGCCAAAGTGTTAAGCTTGGAGACAAAAAAATCCAAAGTAATCACGGTAATAATGGAAGTATTTAAAGTCTGTCATAAATATTAGAATATGTTCTACATTCCACAGGAGTTTGCCTGAAGATAAGGTGTGCGTGCTTGTGTGTATGGAAATGCAATAAAAACATGAGTTATTTCTGTGTGTGCCTGCCTCCAGCTTCCTCTGCTGCAGTTTAAATCTGATTTGGAAAATAAAACATGAATATGCATCTGAGCCGTAAGGCACAGAGAACAAAGCCAGCATTTGCTGCTTGTGTTAATTAAACAGTTGATTCCTCTTGCCATTCAGGCCTTGGTCTATCAGAAAACAGCCTAGTTATAAATCCATAAACAGCTCAGATATTGTAGAAAAGGGTTATACACTGCAGGCAACCCACAAATCTACTTTGTTAAAGTTTACAAATATGCCTGGCTTGCAAAGTCAACGATAAAGAATAATGCTGTGATTAAGGGACTCCTCATACCACCACAAATTTTCCCTCTCTTTCCACTGATAGACCTTGTAGCACAGTCCAAAAGGTGGTTGAGTGGGTGATGCGGGTGTCAGCGATAACTGGTAAGCTTTGAGGAGGAGAGGCCTTTCTGATCTATGCTTCGGGGAAATTTATAAAAACAGCAGGTAGGGTAGTAATAGAGCCTATTTAATTATCATTTAGTTTTGCCACAAGCCGCATAACAATAGTGAGGGTCAGCGTGCAGGTTAAGATCTAAAGGTTATTGAATTTTAAATGAAAGATGAACAGCTGTTACAGAAATAACATTACACCATAACAACCACCAATGAAATCATTAACAATCTGTGGATTAAATTTGCTTCCTTCCCATTCTCATTATTTATTATTTGGTAGACATTTGTTTTAGGGTTTATTACATTTTTGTTAATTTCTTCATTGTGTCATTAGCCATTTTCCCCCATTTATGTAAATGCTACCCACATTAACCTTTTCTTCCCTGGTGCAACTTTCCTATTATAGAAAGGAAGACTGGACGGCAATGAAATAATTTACAAATCCCACGTGAATTTCTTTTGCAGAAAAGCACACATAAAAACTGGTCACACTGCTCGTACATTTCCAAATTCCATGTTAATGAAACTTCCTCAGATCAATTTTCAACACAAATTGATCCCCTGAGATTTGTGAAAGTCAGTTATGGGCTATGATGAGTGAGTTCTTTTAATGTGTTGGCTAAACTGTTTGATAAAGGTTAACATTTTAGTAGTTAAAATGGCAGTACTCCACAGAATTGCATGAAATAGCTGTTTCCCAACAGCCACTGGAAGAGAATGCCTGATGATATTTACCACTGATGACTTGTCCAAATAGCTCTTCTGGAGTATCCCCGAAGAATGGCACGCATCCAACCAGAAATTCATAGAGGATAATCCCCATGGCCCACCAGTCCACTGGCTTCCCATAGCCCTGCCTCAGAATCACTTCTGGTGCAATGTATTCAGGTGTGCCACAGACCTAAAAGATGATTGCAATATTAGAATAATTGGAATATTAGACATGAATTAAAATGAGCAAGATGGCTACACACCAATTATTTTGCCCAGAGCGCACCTGCTCAACCACAGAGATCCAAATGGATGAAGAACTTAGGAACAGCAATTACAAGTCAGTATCCATAACACCAAAGGCAATGAAATATTTAAACAGCAAAAAAGGGAAATTTAAAATGCTGCTGCAATGTTAAACTATGTGTAATGAGTAATTTTGAATTGAAGGTTTGACGCTATTTGGTGGTTTCACTTATTTCACAGTATTAAAAACTTTTTTTTTTAGTATTAAAAACATTTTTAATCCTCAAAGTTAATATAATGATACATGTTTAATCAGTCACCACCACAGATAATTTTAGTATTTATATGACCAAAATAGAGTCACATCCTGGTTACTTCAGAAAAGCATGACAGTTGAGATATGTTTACCTTAAGTAACTTTACAATGAACAGATTGTGGGCACATGGTAATGAGGCATGCTTAAAGGGAAATGGGCCATGGCTCGGATTTTAGCACCCGTGATTGTACAATGCATCATGAGTTTCATGAGTACTCTGCTGAGACTCCTGAATTCCTTACAAAAACAGTTTTCCATTTGTCTCTCTCAGATTCTCACTTGTGTGCAATTACATCGTTCGTCTTGCTAATAGACCATAATGCTGGGGGAGGAATGTGGAGGAACGGACAGTTCAAAGAGGCCCAGGGAGAAAAATGGAAGCAATTTGCACTTTATTAAACGTAAGGCTCATACAGACATCTAAACGCCCAGTCCTAATGCAGACCTGGCTTACAAAGTTGATTCTGAATGTCAGTGGCAATAGCGTACTTTTTCTTTCTCTCTCTCCAGCTGAGCTGCAGCCAAGCCTACCTGTTTGTCCAGGAACTCTCGAGCATCCTTCTCGATATGACCCTCATAAAGATTGGTAGTCATGCTCATTAGTCCCACCTTGGATAATCCAAAATCGGTCAGCTTTATGTGCCCCATGGAGGTGACCAGCAAACTGTGAAGCAAAAGGACACATGTGATAACACTTACTTTGAAGTTCTTTTCTTTCTTTTTAGATTTTCTCCTTTTCTTGGCAATTTGTAAGACTATTTACTGTAGAAGTATCAATCTTATTTATTTAGAAAGAGGGGAAAGGCAGAGGGGCAGAGAAAGAGGATCTTAAGCGTGAAGCCCAACATGGGGCTCGACCTCACGACCCTGAGATCATGACCCGATTGGAAATCAAAAGTTGGGACACTTAACCGACTGAGCCACCCAGGTCCCAGAGGTATCAGTCTCAATATAAAACCCAGCCTGGGGGGTGCCTGGGTGGCTCAGTGGGTTAAAGCCTCTGCCTTCAGCTAAGGTCATGATCCCAGGGTCCTGGGATTGAGCCCCACATCAGGCTTTCTGTTCAGCGGGAGCCTGCTTGCTCCTCTCTCTCTCTCTGCCTGCCTCTCTGCCCACTTGTGATGTCTGTCAAATAAATAAAATTTAAAAAAAAAAAAAAACCAAAAAAAAAACCAAAAAAAAAAAACCCAAACCCAGCCTGGGAAGAGACGGGGTCCCATTAACATATTACATATGTGTATCTGGCTCATGAGTGTGATTCACAAGGGAGGGCCAGACACCTGGCCTGGCTAATCTTTGTTGGAGCAGCTACATACAATATCATTTACAGGTTTAAACTTAGAAAAATATAAGCATGGGACTCTGATATCTTTCTATTTTCAGAATAATAAAATAAAGAAGTGTTCTCAATAATCCCATGCCATACATCAGAAACAGATAAGCAACCATCTGTGATTTAAGTGACACATAAGATAAAGAACTTGGACAGAAAAATGAACTACTGTTCAAGATTTCAACTTGTGGATCAATTATAAATTTCTGCTCATTAAGCACAAAATGCAGATTTCTTATATAATGCAAAGAATTCACATGTGACAGTCTTATGAATTTAATCTTTAAAGTTTTCATTTTCAAAGGAAAAATCAGAATTTTAATTAATTAAAATGTTAAAGGAAGAGAGGATGTGAAAAGAGAAAAAACAGCTACTGAAAGAAAATAGTCCATATTCTAACAGTTGTTTTTGTTAGGTAATGCTGTGAATGAATTTTTTCATGTTTTTCTGTACTTCAAAATTTTCTGGAATGAGCAAGAATTAATTGTAAATCATAAAATTTTCAGCACGCTTAGAATCTTTACATATTAACATGTAATGCTTTTAGAGGTGTATGAAATTAGTAGAGAAAGCATAAAACATTTAATAAATGGTGTCAAGATGAATAACTTAGTCATTTGAGGGGAAAAAAGTCTATCTGTATCTCAAATCAGACATTAAAATGAACGTCATAAAGATTAAAAATTAAATTCAGTATTAAATGTGAGATAGAATATAATACCAAGTATATCATCATGGCATAGGGAAGGAATAGGAATAGGAAGGAACAGGGATAATACCAAATGCAGAAACTATCCGAAAAAAACTTGTAGCACATTTCTAGAAGCTATTCAAAACTGAACATAACAAAAAACTTAAAAAATTTTAACTAATCCTGGCTTTATATCATCTTTTTCTTTTGTTCCTTACAAGCTATTATTATAAGCACCAAAGCCTTTAAATTATTATATAAATATTATCATATAAACTGCCAAAATAACTCACTTGGGAACATTATAGGAGAACTTCAAAACGTGCAAAGCAACATTAAAAGAAAACATTTTTAGAGACAGTAGACAACTTTTTGTATAGTGTGGAAAAAGAGATGTGTTTCCTCGGTGTACATACTTGTCTGGTTTCAAATCCCTGTGTACAATTCCATAATTATGTAGATATTCCAAGGCCAAGACCGTCTCGGCAAAGTACATCCTGGCCATATCAACAGGGAGAGGCCCCATGTTCTTCATTAATGTAGCACAGTCACCTCCTAGAAAACCCAAGCACAAGATTTAGCAGGTGGAGTTATTAGCTAGGATTGAAGAAGACCATCAGTTCAGATTAAAGACCTTCAAAGCAGAATGCCCTCTATCCCCAGACACAGCATTTCAAATTCCTAAGTGGAAACCATGCACAGAGTAATCACGTCTCTAAGATGTGGTGTGGGGGAAAAAAACAAAGTTTGTTTTTTGTGTTTTTTTTTTTAAGCAGGAGTCCTTCCAAGAGAGCAGACTTGCTCTGAAGCAGAACTGAAATTTGAAGAACAAAATACACCAGCATAAAGCTTGGGTTCTGGAATCAGGCTACTGAGTTCAAATCCTACCCCTGACTCTTAGAGGCAGGTAGATCTTAGTCAAACTAGACCTGGCTCTTTCCTCTAATACTAAGATATAAGACTGTCATCCCTTTTCAGGTTATTATGAGGACTAAATGAGGTAATCTATGTAAAGAATTTAGGATATTGCTAATATTTATTAAACATGTGACAAATGTCAGTTATGGTGAACACAACCAAGGTTAATAAAGCCCGGCGCTGGCATGGGGGGAAAAAAACTGGGTGGAAATCACGTAAGCTATGCTTTTATCCTGTGTCCACAAGGAAAGTATCTAGTAAGTTTCCCCCCTTCCCGGGTTTCAGTTCACTCATCTGCAAAATGAAAAGGTTGAACTAAATGATATTTAACATTTCTTCGAGTTTTATTGTTTTGGGGTTCTGCTCCTATAAGTTTTAGAGCTTAAATTAGATGCTCTGCAGATGGTTTTGGCCCTTCCTGAAATATTCCTTTTATTAACTTAGTTTATGTCAATAAGTCATGGCCAAAAATGCAGAAATTGAATGTAAAATGGAAGGAAATAAAAATATTAAAAAATATTTAAAAGGTAAGCCATAAACATAAAAAAAAAAGTTAAATTTTCTTGACTTGTATGTTCTTTTCCCCTAACTCATTTTTAATTTCACACCATAGACCAAAAATGGATGTATTTTTAATTCATTCTTTAAGAAGATCAATTGTAATGAATGATATGCTATGTGATAAAAGTAAGTAGGAAAAAAATCCCATCACCTACATTCTAACTTTAATGACCAATTGAGAGAAGGTAGTTAGGATTAAAAGCTATTAAAAAAGAAAAACAACCTTCTTCCAAATAGCACTAATTTTCCCTTTGTTATAGTAGAGCAGGCACTCTACGAGCAATTATCAGAAGATGATGATTGGGAATACAGCCATCTCATTGCCTGGCTTCAGTTCCTAGGCGGCTACAACCATTCCGCTGCCCAACAGGGAAGGCCTCCACCGCACAAAGGAGCCAGTGGTTTCTGGGTACAGGTGTCATGTTTTCTGTGTCAGACACTGATTTACCTTCCACGTATTCCATGACCATGCATAAGTGGCGCCTTGTTTCAAAGGAGCAGTACATGCTGACGACAAAGGGGTTCTCTGCGAAAGTCAGGATATCCCGTTCCACGAAGGCCTGCTGGATCTGGTTTCGGAGGATGAGGTTCTGCTTGTTAATCTTCTTCATAGCAAACCTCTGCCGGGATTCCTTATGCCGCACAAAGTAGACTGCCCTGAAAAGGAGCACAAGAGTTGGGGTTCATGGGAAGTGATGATGCTTCTGGATAGGTAAACCATGTGATGGCCAGCTTTTCTTTTCTTCTTTCTTTTCTTTTTTTTTGCATTCACATGGCCGCTGGAATTCAGCTCACACACACTATCCTAGCAGCTACAAACATCCCACTCCAGGCCAAAATCTTATGGCTACATTTATTTATTTCTTATTCTTTCGCTAAATGTCATTGGTCACACATAAGGCTTCAAATTCATCTTCACCGCAAGGACAGAAATGGACAGTCTCTAGAATGGGCTATTTTCCAAGAGCTAACCGATATTTTCGGTTCTTCCACAAACAAAGCAAAATTCAATATATAAGTCAGAGCAGGAAAAGAATTTTAAAAAGGACATATACAACCATGAGCTATATCCTTTCAGGCATTAGATATATGTTAGGCATTTTTTCTAGACTGACTAAAGCGGTAATTTTCTATATGGTACCCTTGGGATCTACAAAAAGGACCAAAGCTTCTTAGGGTAGGTGGCTTCCAACTTGAGGGTAATTTACTCCCCATGGAATTCCAGATAAATGAGAAGTATGTAACAGGTCATGTAAGGCTGTCCTGCAATGGAGAGTAGTGTATTTCCTCACTACACACATCAGTATGATTTACACCTATGGCTGTTTCAACAAAAAATGCATTTCCCAACATAAAAGGAAGCCAATAATACACTCGTCCATCCGACCCATGGCCAAGGTGACAGCCAACTTTACTGTAAAATGAGGAGGCTGCACTCATGCACATACTCTAGAGAACCAATTCTGGCTGGGTAAAGACAATGGACTCTTTGAAGCTTGATGTGGAAGAAATCAGTCAAGAGGAGGAGGAGGCTTAAAACCTCACCTGGCAATGATGAGCAACAAGGAAAGTATCTTCCACTGGCTCATTTTCTCCTAAGTTACTCCTCACTTGTCCTTATTGTGGAACAGATGTGAGCTCTCAGGTTAGGAAATGCTCAAATAAATAATAATTTACCTAAACAGCAATCACGCACAGTAAAGGATGTCCAACGTCTGTATCCTAAAACAAGGGGTTATCTGATCTGAAATGCATATTCCACTGCTCATTTTCACTGCTCATGAAAACTGAAAGCAAGGAGAACTATGACCCTCTAAGTCCCTGCTGAACCAATCTCCCAGAGTAAAATCCACTTACATAAATCTGAAGTATATTCAATCTCAGTTTAACTGATATTCACATGTTCCTCCCAATTGTTCAATTAGAAATTCTTTTTTTTTTTCAACTCTGTTTGTTTGCCTTTTCACTGTATCCATCTTTCTCCTTCACTTGCAAAATCATTTTTTTTGGGGGGGGGGGTCTTTTTTTAAACCTTACCTTTTTTTTTTTTTTTTTTTTGCTTTACTTCTCCCCCCTGCCCCCCCAATATTTCTTTGGTCTTCTCTTCTTTCCTTCACTGTATAAAAAAATCTCTTTTACCCACACTTTATATAACCAACTCAAGGAAGAATCTAGCACTGTTATTTCCACTGTACCACATACTGACAGGGGAGTTGGCCAGCTGGGTGGCCAACACTTTCTACACAGGCTAGCAGTCTTCTTCAGGATGTCAAATGCTGGGGCTCTCACCAGCTGGGTTTATTCCTACACCTGTTTTTCTGGTGAGGCTTGATGTCAGGATTAACTAATTTAAACAAATATTTAAACCGATGAAACAGGAGTGTGAAAAGGAAAAACTTCGTTGTTTATTAAAAAAAAAAATGGAATGCTTTGGAAAGTACTGATAGATACGTTAAATATGAGTTACTAAATAAAAATCCTATTGATTTAGTATGGGTCAGAAGGTTTTCAAAAGTGGGAAAAATAATACAGTCTAGATTCCTACACGCAGATTGCTTCAAGTTCCTGCTTCATATTTAAAGTAGCAAAAAGTAGAAAACAAAAACAATGTATTAGAAAGATGGTTTATATAGGCTGTCCTAAAAAGGCCTTATATCAGAGGACTACTAAAATTATATATATATATATATATACACACACACACACCACACACACACACACACACACGTGTGTGTGTGTGTGTGTGTGTGTGTGTGTGTGTGTATGATTATCATTTCTTTTTTTGAAGAGAGAGAGTACACGAGTACACGAGTACATGAGTGGTGGGTGGGAGGGGTGGAGAGGGAGAGAGAGAAGCCCAAACAGGCTCCATGTCCAGCACAGAGCAGGACATGGGGTTGGATCTCACAACCTATAGATTGTCACCTGAGCCAAAATCAAGAGTCGGATGCTTAACTGACTGAGCCACCCAGGCACCTCTGAATTTATATATATTTAGATTACACTGAAATGTTTAATTTCAGGATGCATCTGAAATTAAAAGTATGTTTAAAGTATACATCTTTTTTTTAAATGATTTCTGACTCTGACCAATTTAATTAACCAACCAACTACTACTTCTTTCTGGATCAAAGACTTTTACACTATTTTTCTTTTTCCAAATACTGACTGGATAAAATCAAGATCCCCCAAAAACCTTGAGCTTCCCCTAATCAGATGTTGGAAGGTGGACAGACAGATACAAAGGGAGCACAGAAAATAACCTGACTTACTCAGAAACAGAAGACAAACACTGGAGAACAAATATTGTTACTAAGAGGAATTTCTGAAATAGGGAATTTACCTTTTAAAATGAAATTTAGAATTTGAAACGTTGAAAAAAACAGTATCTTTACATAAGTGCTTGCCTACTACCGAGAGTCAACTGGAATACAGCTCATGTTCTCTCTCTTTGAATATTTCACACTGAGTAGATGTTGCACTGAGGACCCTCCAGACATGATACTAGGAACCTCACTTGTAGACTGTCATAGGGCTGCCATGGGATTTTCAATCAACTATCAGTGTTTCTCACATAGAAAACTGCTCAGCAGTATGTCTGTTATTCTCAGCAGTATTCCTGTTATGTCAATTACCTTTAACTTTGATTTCTTGGATCAAAGATCACAGTCATTCTGTTTCATAATATGTTTTGTATCCAGCTAAGGTGTGTGTCTATCAGCTCTGAAAAAGATTTGCAAAACCATTTTTGAGAAGAAAAAAAAAAAATCACCTTTGATCTCTATCATGCTTCTAACTCATGTTAATATCATCCATGGAATGAGTAGCAACCCTTGGCCAAGGACCACTGAACCCAGGACAGAACTGAACCCTCTGGCTGTAGTTTAAGCCCACATTCTGCATCATCTTAACAACTGTGCCAGAATTAACCCCAAACCAGTGTTCAGAGGCCCTGAGAGGAGGGACTTGGTGCAAAGAAAGGAAGGTCTCCGAGATCAATGGGCATCAGCAAGCGTTATGCAGGTTTTCTTTCTTCTAAGCTACCCGAAACAGCCCTGGTGCCTCCCTAGCCGAGCGTTGCAAATCAGGGACAACCAAAGAGGTAACGTTTTAAAACTCTAGCTTCTGCAGTCAAAGGAAAAATCAGCATTTCATGAAAAATCTACTCAAAAGTAATCCTCCTTCAGTCTTTTCTATATGCTAAACTGGAACCCTGGTTCCTTCCTACAAGTGATCTAACCCCAGTGTGCATGCGAATTCATCAGACTGCACATTTTCTTCCTTTTTTTTTTTTTTTTTTTGGTTGATGATGAGAAAAAGTTACTATTTTTATTGCTTACCCAGTCCGAGCGCTGAAGGCCCTTACAAAGGGCTCGTGAGCTATCTACATTTCAAGCCATTCTCTTAGATCAGATTTTCTCTTCAATTTCAATAGGCCATACACTCCCCTCTACCATCCCCTTTAAATGGACAAAGTCCAAGGCCAGGGTCCATTTTGAGTGCCTGCAGTTGGAAACCTTTCCTGGGATTAATTTCTTACAGGGAGTGACCCAGCCTTCACTAGATAGAGCTTCATCGGCGTCAGGAGGTAAACCAGGATGCTCTTTAAAACAAAACAAAACAAAACAAAACAAAACAAAACAGGATAACAGGAAGAATAACAGGAAGTGGGGAAGGAAGAACAGCCTTCCACCATTTAATGAAAGAGCAAAGGAGAAAGAGGCTTCAGGCCCAGTTTGACTGGCATCCGGACTAGGTTTCCCAGGGGCACTCTGTGAATGGGGAAGGACCCATACCTTTACTCTCAGACTTGCAATTTATAAAACTTCATGACTTTTTGCTTTGCCTTACTAGGATGTGCTTAACATCATCAGTCAATGCCTAGGGAAATTTACCTACACCCACAGAAATTAATCCTATAGGTAGCTTGAGATATCACTGCCCAGGGACGTTCATATCTTAATCAAGTTGCAAAAGTCAACTAGGCTTCTTAATTAGAATCTGCTGTAGCTACTTATCTCTTTGTTTTATGTTCTTGTTTTTACAGTTCTTTACTGCCTTAGGAATAGTCTTCTTAATGCTGAAATCTGGTTGTTGAGCAGTAATTGTCCTCTCTCGTGTACACCCTCCTTCCTCTCCTGAAAGCTGATGTTCCAAATTGACTTAATTCAACAGAGAGAGGGTGAAAGAGATCGAAACAAAGAGACAGACAGAAGCTGGCTGACGGACAAGACATCTAACACTGCTAAGCACAGCTACACACCATCCAAGGTTATAAAACTGGACTGAACTGACTCAGCCCCTCATTTCTCTGCAGTTTGGCCTGAAAGAAAGGCTGCTTTCTTTCAAAAGGCTGCTTCTGTCTCTTTTCCTACACTGATCTGCCTGGTAAATAGTAGAACCCAAGGGTGGGGGATGATGCACGGAGCCTGGTACCTGTCCTCTCTCAGTCAAGCTTTTTTTCACCCCAGGCAGAAGTGAGGAGTGGGAGGGTAGAGAGAGATGGAATCAAAAGCTGATGGGATCTAGAACAGAATGAATCAGTCCTCTCCGGAGTGTGAGTGTCTCATGCGTATAAAATAATGCGTAAACCCGAAAGTCCAGGACATGAATCCGTGCGAGCAAATCTGTACATGCGAACAAGAGTGAACGTGTTAGAGGAAAGGCTGTAGGGAGAGAGCTGTAGCCACCAACCTACGCACATGCGTCTGTCGCATAAATGACCCCATCTTTTGAGGCGTCAAAGAGAACGATGTACCACAAAGGTAGAAACCAAAAGCAAAGTGGGACAGAAATGTTGTGCCTTTCAAATTTGATTTTTTTTTTAATCAAGTTAATTTTACTCTTTCACTCTGAAAACATCCAAAGCTGTTGTTTAAAAGTTCAGGTGGAATCAAGAAAAGACAGCTCCAAGTTGCAACAGCAGCATCGGAGAAAGGAGGAACACTGCTTGGAATCAGCACACCTGTGACCAGCCGTGCCTCTGAGCCCCTCTTTCCCCATGTCTAGGCGGAAATAACATCAACAGCACACGGGGCTCTTGCGAGAAGAAAGCATATATAAACCAGCACTCAGTGTCCGAAACATATTCAGCAGAGGAGACTGGATGATATCAAATTAGCAGACTGGGTTTACAACATGAACTGTCACTAAGTATGATGTTGAGAAAACCCTGATGTGTTATTTAGCTCCTTCTAATGACAGGGTTAGTTTCCAGCACAGGCGATTTTCACCAAGTTGCAGAATCAAGGTCACTCGAAGCCACCAAGGTGAGGGACGGACTTTAACACAAACACCAAGGAAACCTCCAACAGCCTCAGTTCATCCACCCAGAGAAGCATCCCCGCGTTCAGCCAGGTTCCGTAAGCCTGCTGTCAGCATCCTGACTGGGTAGACCAATGGGTTTAGGGCCATTCGGATTTTAAATTAAAAAGAATTAAAACGAAGGGGAAATCTGTCAGAAATGTAATGGGAGATTAAATCTGAGGAGAGCAAAAGAGGGAAAGAAGTTTTGGCTGCTGGGCAGAAGTTCCCGCAGGCAGCTTGTCAGCCCATTAATGACTTGGCCTGCATCCGGGCTGTTTACCGATTCACAGCTTGTTTAACTTCTTGTATATTCCCAACCAGTCCCCGAAGTGTGATATACCTCATCTACGAGACAGCGCTTTAATTGCACTACAAATGAGTTTACTCAACCAATTAGAACTCCAAATACTGCTAAGATATATGCCCAAATTTGATAAAAGTGGTGCTTCACAGATCATCTTTTTCTAGAATTCCACTGCCAATAAAATCTATCAGTGCTCCAACCCAGAGACCCATTAAATCAAAGACCCGTTTTTCTTCCCTAATGAAGGAAGAAATCCTCGGAGGATCTCAAGAACCAACAGGAACTACAACCAAGTAAGAAACAAACAAAACTCACAAATGACTGTATGCTAAATCAATTTTCTTAGGGGATAAAGTTTCCACGAGGCCCTTGAATGAAAGACAATGTTGTGAAAATAGGACATCAGAAAACATTTACAAGCCACATCAAGAAATATACCATTTGACATAATCCTGGAAATAAATCAGCGAAGCACAGAAAGGACTCACAACTATTTAAGTTCTTCACGAAGTTAATGGTGTGGAAAATATTAGAGACAAAAAAAAGTCATAAGGAGAAACATCCCTTGTGGCATAACAAAAATCACTTTATCTCATCTGCTCATCTGTGTGATAAATGGCAATAAATGTCTATGGGATTGTTTATTGCTCTCCATATACAGATGGAATTGAGATTAATACTTAATTAAACTAGAGCTCTTGGGCTGTCTAAAACGGATCAGGACACGGGATGTGTATTAATTACCCTTCCTAACTATTTCTTAGTAACTCAGCAGGATCTCGTCACAACTGACCCTTCCTACGCCCTGAGAGGAAAACCCTGTGTCTCTAAATATGAAGCAAGAAGGGGGCATCGCTTATGTGACCAGATTAGAACACGGACTTCAGCTGAAAAGCAAAACAAAACGCTGGTATAATATAAAGACTGAGGGAAATATACTGCTTTAAATTTTCAAGCAGTCTTCTCATTTAAGTACTTCTCTCACCAGACTGACTGGCGGTCAGAGAGGAAGTACCAGCTAACTCTTAAGTAGTGATGCTATATATGAATTTACATGTTTTCAGAGATATAGATTATATATATATATATATATATATATATATATATATATATATCTAGATAGAAATGTGTGTATGCATATATACAACCAAGAATCAGGTATTTCTGCACCCAAAGGGCATAATAAAGGAAGCAGAAACAGGTATATATAAAAATTTACCTTTACTTTATAAAGTCTCCTCCATACCTCTAAAATAACTCTAGGTCACTTGATAGGCTTTCTTGATGGAGTATCTAAATGAAAAACGATGTGGGCTGCATATTATACCCACCAGTGAGGAGCAATGAACTGAAAACTCAAGTCCCTAATGACGTCTATTTGGCCTAGGATAAATGCGAAGAATATATTACTCAGGTGTGTTAAAATACAATAGAGAGCTTTCTTGAATTACTCACCCGTAGGCTCCATTGCTAATCAATTTAATCGTTTCAAAATCACTTTCCCGAGGTTTCCTTTGAAGTTTCAGGGAAGCATTAGAGCTCTTGGAAACAAAATAAGGAAGTTAGGAGAGTTGAGGATTTAAGAAAATGGTTTTAATAGTACCACAAATAACATTTGCATTCTATGCTCTGGTGTTGAATCTGTTGAAGGGCAGTATTCGAGCCAAAGGAAGCTGGCACACAGCTTTCAAGTTGAGTTCTGCAGGGCGGTGCTGAGAGACTGCCTCTCATGACGGAGCCTCAGTCTAGTTTAAGTGAACCCCCATTTCTGGGAGACGAAGGCACCAAGCTTTTGAAAATTTCTAATTTGGAGGCGCCAGGGTGGTTCAGTTGGTTAAGCCTCTGCCTTCAGCTAAGGTCATGATCTCAGGGTCCTGGGACTGAGCCCCAAATTGGGCTCCCTGCTCAGTGGGGAGCCTGCTTCCCTCCTTCTGTCCCTCTCCCTGCTCATACTCTTTCTCTCTCACTCAAAAAAATAAATAAAATCTTTAAAAAAAATTTCCAACTTGAATTTACCTCTGTAAACTATTCAAGCTAGCCTCATCCCAATCTTTTCAAGTTTTGAAATTAAGTCCAAAACGTCAAACCTTAACTCTAATTTCAGTCAGAACAGAAAGGGCCACTGTGGCTCTACATGGAAGGACAGTTGGTGCAGCATTTCTGTCCCTGATCAGAGGATGTCTGTCCTTAGTGGCAACCCTTCTTATTTGGAAAATGTAGTCAGCAACAATGAGGCAATGCGTGCCTCTCCTGACTTCCACATCATTAGTCTTACCATGGTTTAGATATCTATTCTCAAAAAGACATTTCTTTAAAAAGTTGAGTTCAAAGGGTAATAATAAGTAAAATGGGTTTGTTTGTTTGTTTGTTTGTTTGTTTTGGAAATATTCTTTCATACTCCACATATCTTAGGATTGAGAGGATGGACAGCCTCTTTGCTCCTTCTGCAGAGCACCCAGAGTTCTTTCCTGTAATTGTGGAAGAAACCCCATGAGTCTGAGGTGTTTGTCACCCTCCCCCACTGGATGCTGTCATCAGTTGACACACTGTCCCATTTATTGAAGGAAGACCTGGGTACCCAGCTTCCCACCTTCCTCTATGCTTCTCTCACTATCCTGGATGACTTCAGGGGCCATGCAGTGGCCTCTGGGCTTCTTGTGTTGCTTAACCAAACCACTCTTCTTCTTCTCTATTTCACCTAGGTTTCTGGCCACGGGCCCTGGGGTTTAGTCATCACTGCTAACGCCCTCTCTCAGAGGACATAATTCAAGACTGGAACCACTCACTTGTCTCACCATTCCACTCTGATGGGGCTCTGCAGCTTTGGACTCAAAGATCCTGTCCAAGGCCCACCTGTCTCATTAACTCTTCCCCACCCAGGGGACCTCATTCATGCCCATGGATGACTCCTACCCCATTCAGAACTCCACCAAAAACCCTCCAAGTGCCGGGAGATCCCACACCATGTATACGGATGCTAGTGTGATGGCTCTTCTTGAATGTCCCTAAAAAACTTAAGTCTACACTTATTCAAAATTATAATATTATAATTTTATTATTATTATTATATTATTATTATAATATTATATTCAAAATTCAAAGTTATAATATAATTATATAATATATATAATGTAATATAAAATTCAAAATTATAATAATTAGGATAAAGTTAACAAAACTATCATTTATTTAGCATGTAGTAATGTTGCTGATCTAACCATTTCACATAAATTATCTCATTTATTATTTTGTCACCTTTTATATTTATTTTACAGAAGAGGAAACTGAGGCACAGAGAAGATGCCCACAGTTAGTGAGAGATGCAGCCAGCTTTCAAATCCAGGCCATCTTACTCTAGAGCCTTAGCCCCCAAGCTACACAGCTGCCTCTCTTTCCTGACCACCCCCAACTTGCTTCAGCCTGGTTCCCCTTCTGGTGTTCACAATTAGGGACAACGGCACCAATATCCCAGAACTCTTCCTTGTGCCACTGCCAAGCCTCTTGAGTGGCTTCTCCATGGTCACCCCTATCTGCCCCCCCTCGCCCCATCTGTGATCTATACTGCCGTTGTAAGATTGTTTTTAAGCTGTAACTCTGACTGGGTCATCTTCCTGTCCGTCTGTCCCCACCCCACAAACACATACATTTCTTCCCAAGTTCAATAGCTTCTCACCATTCTTTGAAAGAAAAGATTTGACAAAGATGAACAGTAAGGACCTCTATGTCTGGTTTTGGCTCCCAGCTCTCCAGTCTCTATGATCTCCTTGCCCTTACCCTCAGATGCACTCTGATCCCTTGTGACACAGTCTTTGTGCAGGTTGTGCCCTGGGCCTGGAATGTTCCCTCCACGCCCTTCTCACCCTAGTAACTTCTCATACCACAGGTCCTGGGCCATTTCCTCAGGAGATCTTTTTGGATTGGGAAGACTGAGGTCACTCTCTGTCAATGTTATGTTTTAGTAGCACAGGGCCCTTTTTCTTTGTACATCTTCTTCGAGTTTAAAATTTTTATTTTTTGTGTATGGTTTCTTTTTATTAATCTCTCTCTCTTTGGAAAGAGGGGCTGAAATTATATGCTTACTGCCTTGCATATAGAAGCACAACACATGTTTATGGAAGAAATAAAGTTATTGACACACTGCAAATCTCCAGAAGCTGATAAACAGAAAAACCAACACCGTATTTCATCGAGAAAGATACTTACACTCACTGACTCATCTGTTTCTGGTGTTTCTGCTGTCCCACTATCATAGTTTCCCAACTGAGCCATTTCTAAATTTAAAAAACAAAACAAAACAAGGTTTAAGAGAATAGGACAATTTCAACTAGACAAGAAGTAACTTCTTCAATACTAAAAAAAAAATTAAAAAAAAATTACTCTATACTTCAATGTACCCATGGGAAAATCTCAAATCAAAAATGGCAAGACCTGATAACTGACATTCTGGAAATTGTTCAGGACATGCCCTTCCCTGGAACCCCATTTCTCACGAACACCTAGATCCTAAGTACTTCAGAGCTGGGCCTCTGCTTGAGCTAGCAGGACTGATTGGCCAACACAAACTTAGGGTTGGGGGGGCAGGGGTGTGTATGTAATAACTGTTCTTATCATCGGGTTCTCAAGAGAGGCACGTCTTCCCAGGCTCAGACAGGCATCGAAGACGCACTGACTCCAGCTCAGAGATGATCCTCAACTTGAGGTTGAATATTCCTCGTTCTGTTTCTTCACAGCCACTGAGCAATATCCCCTGCCTAGTACATGAAGAATTTGCAATTTTTCACAAACAAAGTAGTAGTTGTTGAGAGGGGCTGGACAACAAAAAGACTCAGCACACCACCATGATCAGCACATCCTAGGGACCTTTCACCCACAGGCTTTCCCCTCTGTAAAATGGGAACAACGTATTCATGTCTGAGAGTTTCTTGTAAGTATGACACAGGATATTCCTGTAGGGCTCTTAGCATATCGACTAACAAAAGTGAAGTGTTCACTTAATATTGATGGTTATTTATGATTATTAGTTACATCCTGTAAGTTAGTCAATCCTGGGCTGGATGCCACATGCCTGACACCAGCTTAAGTACTATCCTGGTGGGCTAGTTAAAAGAGACAAAACCAAAATAAAATTAAAAAAAAAAAAGAAAAAAGAAAACGAAAACGGCATTTAACTGCTCAGTCTACAATGGAATGCATCTCTAAGTCTATATAAGTAAACGAAGAAACCTAATTCATTTAATTGTTCATTTTAATTTTTATTTTTAAAGAAAAAAAGGTGTTTAATTAAAAAGAACATGAAGGAATTCTCTCCAAAATGCTGACAGGGAGTTAGTTATCTCTGAGTGGTAAGATCATAGGTACTTACATTTTCTAATTTTTCAAAATTGAACATGTATACTAAATTATATATATAGTAACTTATGCAAAAGTTATAGTTTTTAGTTACCTATTTTTGTATGCATCTAAAAGTAGTCCTTAGACTCTCATTTCATGTATTCATATTCTTAGAAATATCATTATCCTTTTTGGGAGAGATTACCCATAAAAGATATGAAGCAAAACAACACTGGAGTGTTGTCTTCGGATAAAAACCAACAAACTCCAGAATCTAAAATAACTGAAGACTGACACTAACTTTCCTAATTTACCAGTAGGGGAAATTCAAAAATAAAAATGAGCTTAGTACAAACCAGGTGATTTCTTAGTGTCATTCAAGCGATGTCAACTTCCTGTATGATGGGCACTTTAGATTGGGGGACTGGGAGGTGGGCACAAATGTATTCACTCTCAGGGACTCTTAAGGATAAGATGGATTTTAATATCTTTTAAACAAAAGAGCAACAGTACCTAAAATTTATTACGCATTACTGCATCTTGGGGGGAGAGATGAACTCCTATAATCCTAAAAACAACTCTACAAATAGGTCCCATTTCCCTGGTTTTATGGAAAGAATACTGAGGCACAAAGGCTCATCAGCTGCAGGGTCAAGGTCATGGCCCACAGGGCTGGGGCCAGGGTGCAGACCTGAGCTTTTCCACTCCCCACCCTTACCCCCAACCTTCAAAGCTCAGGCTGTAGGTCTGTTAGTGTAAATGTTGACAAGAAGGGGTAATAAATGTAGATGAGAGTCTAAATAATGGCATGTTAAGGGGTAACAAAGAGATAAAAAATCACCGTCAGATCGGAATCAAGAATATGAAGCATCAAGAGTTAAAAACACGACTCCCAGCGATAAATTTGTATCACTAAACTCAAAACTTGTCCAAGATCACCATTAAGATTTTTTTTTTAGAGTCTCTATAAAGGCACATAAATGGGCCTCAGATGATTCACCTACCAAAGTTCAGCCCACAGTGATCTTTACTGCCGGGTTAAGAAAACTGCAAAGAGCCCACTCACTCTACAGTTCAAGGGCTGAACCAACCTCAACTCTACCAGCGTGAACAGTCACTCTAATATACTTTGACAGCCTTCCCACTCCAATTATTTTCATAAAAAAAAAAAAATTAAAAGATGGCTGTTTTAAATAGGATTTCTGCTAAATAACTATTATCTGGGAAATACATATTATTTGCAAGCAGTGAGTAGTAATGGAATGGAACCAGGAGTCAGCTTTTGAAGCAGGAAGCTAAGGCATCGTTTTGCAATGCCTGAAGAGATTTTTAAAACTCATCTAAATACCATTAAACATCTGCCCTTTTTATTTCATTGATTTAAACCATTTCTGAAGACTCATGATTCAAAAAGGTAAAGATGGTAATTTAAAAGCCATGGGGAAAATATCTCTCCCCAGGGAACTTTTCAGGAAAAGCAGCCACCAGCCTCTGATAAGTGATGAATCTGATGTGGTATTGCTTTCAGGACAATATAAATTTATCTGGCATTATCTCCCAGGAATGCATGCATCATTTCACTGGAAGCAAAGATCCGATGGCCGTAAGAGCAAACAAAGCGGGGGAAAACAGGAGAGCAGGGCAGAGAGCAGCAGGTTCCCTGGCTTTAGATGGGAAAATATCTGTGCCAACAGTTACCATCATTACAAACAATTGAGCAAGATAAACGCTGTTTGCAAATTCAATTTTAAGAACCAGGAAGAGGATTTCGAATGAAGGAGTCTTTGATTGCTTTTGACTCTTTTTAGGCGGTATGTAATTTAAGTGTTTTAAAGGCTAATCCAAATAATAGAGAGCAGGAAAGGGTTGGGGGCAGAGGAGTAGTTTACTGGTATTAGATTTTTAAAAAACCACTAACAAGGTGCTTAGTCTTCTGTGTATTTAATAACATTAGACCTGTAAGCTTTCAGAAACATTTTCCCCCCACTGGCCTTCCTGTATATTACCATTTTTCACAATTTTTTGTTACATGCAAAAATCTACCTACCACCACTGTGCCTCGTCTAAATCTATCATCAGTTGCATTACTCCCCAATTACTTTAAATGTCACTTTTAAATTAATTATAATTAATTTCTTTAGCAACATCTTCAAAATTAAAAGTACACTTGAGAAGAACCCTACTGAGCTTCGCAAGAGAAAAAATACTCAGAGAAGTCTGTAATCTGAACCCTCTCAGGATGCTGTGGTATTGTCAGGCTGAGAGACCTCTGGGATTTCAAGGCCTTAGCCCCACACTCTAGGTAGAACACAAAATGGGTCAGGTTCACCCGCTCTTTGGGACTCAACGTAGTGAGTTGTGAACCCTATAGTGAAGGGCTGCTTTCTTTCTTTAAAGCACAACTGGTTCCCCAAATTTGTACTTTTCAACAGATGGAGCTAGATCATGTGGAAAAGGTAAAGACTTGCTAAGCTCTTGTCTGAAGTCGTAGTGCACAGTCAAGTGAAAAGTCAGCCCAACCAAGGTACGTACCTTCCAAAGGATCCTTATTGAGCCCCAGCTGGCTAATGATGTACCTGGGAATGTCGGTTTTAATACCCTGTCCTTCTTTTGCATGGCCTTCTGCTGCTTCCAATAGGTAGTAAAATTCTTCAGGATCAAATTCCTAGCAGAAGACAAACACAGATGTATACTTATTTGAGCCAAAATTCTCTGAGGTTTTATTACATAAATTCCTCTCACAATAAAATTTGCTCAATATACACATTTGCGGGTTATTTATGCAGGAAGGAAGTAAATGACTTTTTAAAAAGTACGCAATTCTTATTTCATATGTGAAGGCTTTCATATTCTAAGGCAATGCATGCATGTCCTTGGTAACTCATAGAGGAACCACTTCCAATTTCCTTAAAATGCAACCTTGAAGATATCCTATTGCTATCTTATTGAAAATGAACATGTCTAAAATTCAAATAATGCTTTTTTTAGTAAAATTTTTAAATCCAAAATCTCATCCAGAAGATTCAGTTTCTCTCTTTGCATAAACAGCCTCAAAAGGAGTAATGCTAGAATCCATATTCTCAAAGGTTTTGCAGGAAACTCCATTAGTACAAAAGGGTGCAAAAGTATTTTTTTTTAAATATCAAAATTACCACTTTTTGTCAGTACATTCTAAAATTAAGTTAATATTCATGATATGTGAAGATTAAGAAAGACAAAATTACAAAACTAATGCTATTACCTGTGTCTATTTTTAAAATTTGGTAGCACATTTTGCCTATATATTTTATTCTCTTTGGTTGCTACTTCTAGGATGTAATAAAAATCTTTAGAGTTCTATCACTCTAAATCGATGTCATAGGTTTACTTGTTGTATACAATTATGTTTGCAGATTTAAACCACAGAGGCTATTTTTAGTTAAATTTCCTAGATTTTATCCCCTCAAGATGTTTCCCATTTTGATTAGTACCCCAACTAGACAACTTTAGAATATCAGCATTTCACCTAAGAATCACTCAAGGGTTTCTAAAGGCCATGTAAAAAAAAATCTTGCTGCAAATGGAGGAAAGTCAAAACCAACATATACACTCAGCGCCCTTTTTAGAAACCTACAATGACACAAAGCGCAGGCCTGAAACAGCAGGCCTAACTAAGACCACTGGTTGGAAACCAACCCCTTAAACTCTGAAGCTCCAGTTTCATTTGAGCTTTAATAGTGCTGAGAACAGTAACATTTTCAATTCTACTCTTAAGTTCACCTGTTTCTATCCCTGAAAGGTTATACTTTTACTTTTTCACTTTTGGTGAGGAGGGATTACTGAAAAAATTCATTTCCTCTTTTAAGGCAAAATCTTCTATTAGCATATCTGTGGCTGTCCAGAGAAACAAGTTTTAATGCTAAATGCTATTTTCCCCCCAAATGAAACAAATACAGGAAGTACAAACATGTGGTGCATAATTCAAAAAAAGTACAATGGGAGACGTAGTACAAAATGAGACTTCCTTTTGCCTGCATTTGCCAGTCACACGGTTCTCTCAGAGTATTTGTTCCCCTTTATCCTTCCAGAGACAATGCCAAATGGTGCTTTTGAATCTGTGGTTCTAAGGGTCCTGGCCACTGATGGAAACACCTACTCCGCCATGCCCCTCCCCATTTCCTCAAGATTTCCCCTCTCACATGACTCACTGTGCATTGGTATATATTTATGGGGCTTGTGAACATTTCACTATTATAAAAAGCTATGCATGTTAATCAAAATAAGGTCAAAACCCTAGCAATACCACCCGATATGTATATGTGTGAATGTATCATTCTGAAAAGCCATACTGCATGGAGTGTTACCAATACTTTAATGGCTAGCAGAACTTAAAAGTGAGTGCTGATACTATGTTAAGCCCCTTAAAACTAGTCTTATCTTCAAAGCTTCATATTTGTTCACAGTGTGGACTGAAATTTCAGCCAAAATTACATGAAAGAAAAATTGTAAAGTAGGAAAATGACCAAGGACAATATAATGGACCAAATGAACTCATCTCTGAAAGTTTTTCTTCTTCCAGTCTATATGGGACGCTACTATACTCTCCCAAGTGGGTTGCTGCCGAGCATCTGTTTCTAACGTGCCGCATTTTAAGAACAAATACCAGTAACTGCAGGTTATGATAAACCCTCTCTCTGATTTCCCTCTCTGCATCTTGCCAACTCCAAAAAAGTGAGGCCCAGCAAGTGTTTTAAATGAGCTGTCACACAGTAATGGTGCTGAGATAAGATTAAGCCCATTAGTTCACGATGATATTTCCACTTCGAACAGAATGTGATATGATTATCATTCAATACAGCACAAGTCCTAGAATTTTTACTTAAAACCAGAAAACAAAATTATATGGGGATGTGCTCATAAACATTCACAAGTTGTAGCTCCTGTGCACTCTTTCCATTTAACTCTGGTCTTTGAAGGCAAATGAAACTGGAGGTTTCTGATGGTCACTGCTTTCCCACAGTTAACAATAAATAATGGATTTCCATCTAGGGGCAACTTACCAGGCACTCCAATAACCGAGCTGGGCGGGCAATAACAATTAGGATCTTTCGAACTAGTTGTTTAATAAATGCCAATTCTCCACTTTCTGAACGATCATGAGCCTGTGAGAAAGCAACGAAAAGAAAGGTGAGACAGGGTTGCTCTACTAAATGGAAAAGGAAATCAGCCAAGTACATTAACCAGATAATTGCAAATATTTGAAAATCAAGTGATTTAGAAAATACTTTTCAAGGATTGATAAGCGAACATTATCGCTTCACAAATGGACACCATTAAACTTCTTTATCTACAAAATGGCTCTATTAGCTAAATTTCATCTGTAAAACTTTGATTTATTCTGTGTTAAAAATCAAACATCGAAACTCTCAATGTGAACCATGAATGATGGAGAGATTAACAGATTATGACACATTAAGCCCATGGTACACGTGGAGTGAGGGGCAGATAAGGAGACTTGATTTGCCAGATGTTGCAAAATGAAGTATGAAATGGCTAATATAGTGAAGGTCTGCTTTTGTTATTGTCGGCATTTAACATATTTATGTTATGAAATAGATTTTACATGTGTACCACAATTAGCTTATAAATTCACTATGTTATAATGTGTAAGAAGCATGCATTGCTTACTTCAAATGTTAGGGGGATAACATTTATACTCAGACACACACATACAAATTTGGTTTCATATATTGAATAAATAATACCTAGGCACTCAACTCAGTAAAATTTAACTGACTTTCCATCTTTTTAAATTTTATGTTACATGCTGCCTCATCAAGCACAAAAAATATCCTGAGAATAAAACTCAGTTTGAATCATTTAAATTTTCAATGATATTTTCTTGAAGAAATGAGGTAAATCAGTATCAAGGCAGTCATAAAACCAAAGTTGTACAAGTTTAAACATGTAAACTTTTATGCCAACTCACTTTAAGGCTGTCATAATTTTTAAATTGTCATGATTTACTTTCCTCTAGGGACTAAAAAAACACACATCGAGAAGATGCTGGTACAATAGAACATAATTTCACAGACATACTAATAAATATTTAAAATCATTCTTGAAGGTGCTTTAGTCTAAGAACCAACCCTCTCATGAAAAGAAGTGGCAGACTAAATCTGTGAAAAATTATTAAACTTAGTGGTAACAGGTCTACGAATTTTAAGCCATCAAATCAAAGGCAACTTTCCAAAATGTAGGTATAGGAAACATATATAGGTTAAAGCAAAAGAGCCAACATTTCAAAGAAAAAAAAACACAGGGGAAAATGACCGCTGGTGAATAATTGTGGAACAGAATGCGTTTAAAAAAAAACCAACTTGTAGCAACAACTACAGGTCCTAGCAATTGGTTGGGATGTTAAGACATGTATAAGGAGTTATACGTAATATTTAAACTGCCTTAGGTTTTCTTTCCAATTTTTGTTTTACACCAAAGAGAGACTTTGGAAGAGATAACAAATGCCAAGAAGCATGGTTATATGCCTTCTTTATAGCTTCTTCTTAATCAAAACTAAACAGAAAATCTTACAGATGAAACAAAAAAGCCACCTAACTTCGTGATTGACAATGTGGGCTACATACAGAATTTCCTCTTACTGTACTAATTACTGCTTTACAAATTCAGGAATATAAAGAAAATCTAAAAAGCCCGAATGTGTTTTGCTGAACTCTTCAAAGAGAAAAAAGAACTCTGTATCTTAAAAAATCTTTAGTTAGTTTAGATTACACAAATTCCATTTTAAAAACTGTAAAAATAATCAGTTCATTCCTACTTCTTACTTCTAAGAATTATCAGCTGTAACTAAGGCCAAAACACACAATGGGTAATGTTAACTCAAACAACATTTTATCTACTAACAGTATTGGGAAGGGAGTTTTGTTAAGACAACACCAAACAAAATTATACAGTTAGCATGAGAAGAGAGAGAGTTTCCAGGCTGCCAACAGCAAGCGCCAACACTAATGGATACCCTGTGTTTGTATTTTAAGTGTTGGCTGCTATAAAAAATACTGAGACCCATATTTGAGTAGGTTATAGTTTCCTATGTATAGTATTTTCTTTGGCAAATACACCTAAGAGAGAAAACACAGGGAGACATAAAAGCATTCATCTGGAATTGACCTAGACCTGGGGACTTTAAAAAGACATCAGTTAAATCAAGCTGTTCAAAGCTGCAGGGGGACCCTGCCTGGGTCTGCAAAAAACTGACAATGGGGAAAGTAGCCAGGAGATACCCTGCAGGCACACAATGCCACAGCTGGGAAGTGACAACAACTGCATCCTGGGGAAGGCCAAGGCAATTCCCATAATAAGACTCCATCTAAAAGGCACAAGTTCCCCTGTGACTGTTTAGCTCCAAACCCTGGAAGGACACTGTTGATGCGATTCTGAAGACTGTTTCAATTTTCCCACAAGGGAAAAAAAAAAAAAAAAAAAAAGGACTGAAGGAAATGTTTATCTGTGAAGATAAATAAGAAATTCCTATTCATAACCAAAACTTGCTCTTCATACCACAAATATACATGCTTCTCTGCTGAAAAGACAAATTTTCCTAAAAACCAACAATTAATTAACTAATCACTTTTTTTTGAGAAAGAGAAAGAAAGAGAGCATGTGAGGGGCAGGGAGAGGAGAAAGAATCTTAAGCAGGCCTCAACCTGCTTGGACCCAGCGTGGAGCCCAACACAGGGCTTCATCTCAGGTCCCTGAGATCATGACCTGAGCTGAGATCAGGAGTTGGACGCTTAACCAACTGAGCCATCCAGGCAACCTCAAAATCAACAATTTTTGTCTCTTACATGGTGCATTCACATGATTTTTGAAAGCTATGAATTTTTTTTTAATAACTGCCATGAAACAATCTGCCAGGTCTGTTAAACAGAAATAAAATTCAGTGTGTGTGGGGAGGGGTTAAAGATTTTATTTATTTGTTTTAGAGATACAGAGAAAGAAAGAGAGAGTATGAGCAGGAGGGAGGGGCAGAAGGAGACGGACAGGAGACTCCACGCTGAGTGCAGAATCCAGTGTGGGGCTGACCCCACAACCCCAAGATCAGGACCTGAGCTGAAATCAACAGTTGGATGGCCAACTGACTGAGCCATCCAGGAACCCCACTGGGGGCAGATTTCAAAGCAAATCACTCTGGACATTGATTCTATCCTTTTCAGAGAAAGCCTCTGAAGGCATGAAAAAGGCAGGACTAAACTAGTAATTTTAGTAATATTCTGGGACATGTATGTGGAATTACAGGAGTATCTCACAGAAGCTGACTATACAGATACTCTCTTATCTGCTTCTTCTGTTTAAAAATGCACTATTTGGGGCGCCTGGGTGGTTCAGTTGGTTAAGCATCTGCCTTCAGCTCAAGTCATGAGTTTAGGGTCTTAGGCTCAAGTCCTGCGTCGGGCTCCCTACTCAGCAGGGACCCTGCTTCTCCCTCTGAGCCCCCTCTCCTTTCAAAGAGCCCTCTCATGCTGTTTAAGTGAAACCCCAAAACAGATCATTACAAAATGCATTGTGCTCAATGGGCCATGTTAGGGTTTTTACTTGTAGGCGGAATGGAGTCACTGAAGACTCTTAGATAGATGTTCTTATAGCCTCATAGGAGCAAGAATGTGGGGGTTAGGATTACCGCCTTGGTGGAGAGATACTCAACAGCCAGGCAGACACATGAATTTGAAATCTAAGAGAGAGCTGCTGATCTGAGATGCAGAATGGAAGCCATTAGAGTTCATGGGTCTTTAAGATAGCCAACAAGATATCTCAAGTGGGGAGGAGCCGTGGGCCACCAATCAGATATGGGAAAGCTAACTTCCAGAAAACACAAGTTAGAAGAGCCCTTGGAAGAAGCAGAGAAGAAACCGAGGTACCAAGAATAAGAATATCTTGAAAGGAGGGGGAGGGGTTAGCAAGAGAGAAAGGGAAAACTTTAGTATTGCTAAATCTAATAATATTCAGTTAAACAGGCTGCTCTGAGAGAATGTGTGGTGGATAGGACAATAAGGAGGAGAATCGACTTCAATGAGTTCAGTGAGAGGAGGTCAGAAGCCATTCACTCCACAAGCGTTCTCCTATGAGTTAGACGTTATTCTAGATGCACAAAACAGACAAAATCCCTGCCCACACGGCCACTATAGCCTATGCTGCAGGCAGTCCCTGAGCCATCAGTCTGTGATGACGTGAGTAAAGTTACTGAGAGTAAGCACTTAGCAGCTCTTATATTTTTACATTGCTTATACATCCAAATGCACGATCATTTTCCTATACATTTATTTTCATTTTAATATGCGGAAGAACAGGTGCAAGACAAATTGGAAATGAACACCAAAACCCAAAAACAACGTATTTACCAGCCCTAAAATATGGTGAGAAACACTGCCTTAATGGACCACGATAGGCTGAAATATGAGTAATGGGAACAAAGTACAGAAAACTCTGTCGGGATGTTGGGATGGGGAAGAAAAGAAAAATAGTGGCTGTCGGTCAGAGAGAGATCTCACCAGAACTAAACTCAGTTGGGGCAGACTGATAATTTCCAGAAAACTAGGATGCTACTATTTTCCTTCAGGTCCACGCAATTATTTACATATTCACGGTTAGAGAAAAACACGTACAATCATGCTGACATGGGCATAGCTTCTGCCCTGTGAGGTAGAGAACTACAATACCGAATATATAGGCTAAACAGGTTTTACTTATAGGTTGTGGCTGATCAATTTCAGTCAGTAGAGCAATATATACACTAATTGCATTCTACCATACACATTCCTTCCTGTCCTGGTTGTTATCAGGAGCTAAGCAATCAAGGGGTTGGCTCAGGCAGGCCCTATGTTTATCTGTCTTTTGGAAATTGGATATTTCGTTAGAAGAGGAACTGACACTAATGAAAATATAAGTTACCATTTACTGCCCAATACCACGTGCAGATCAATTAATAGGACACAGGCCTGGAAGAAGCCAGCCGTTTTCCATTTAGCTTTTTCAGATATTAGGACTAGATAGCATCCTCAAATAACACACACGTACTCAGGCAATTTATAACTTTATGGTTGGGGGTAGGGGGAAAAATCACTGCCTCAAAATCCTTCACAATCTACTTATCCCAGAGCCATAGATGGTTAGATCCTGAGGTTCCTATAATGGTTATTACATTAACTTTCTATTACTATAAATGATGATGACAATCAATTTATAGAAAGTAGCAATCAGTTTTTTCTTCTTCTTCGCTTCCCTCCAAATATGAACTCTATCTCACGGTTAAAACGTGTAAGCAAATGCACTCATGAAATTTCTCTTTTTTCAGCAGAAAAGCAAAACGAATCAGAAAACTTTACATGGTATGTGGTTCATACCTCTTGTAGCAATTTATCTAATTTGTGCTGTAATTCAAGGAAGTATCGTGAGGTGATGAGACCCTGGTGGGATTTATCCAAGCAATCTCGAGCCAGTTCAATAATCTGATGGTGAGTGAAACTAAGGACTCCATCTGCTAGAGGAAGTACGTGGTCAGGGGAGTAGCTGGTGATAATTTCCTTCAGACGTTCTTCCATCTGAGCTGTAGCCTAGTTAGAGAAGACGTGCACACACAGATGAAATACAACAAAACACACATACGGACAATCATCACATTTATGTAGCATTTTCAGAGGCCTCCACAAATTATGAAACAGATTTCTCAAAACTAATTGTGTATACACAACATCCTTATATACTTGTCAAAACCCACAGAATACACCTCCAGGTGTGAACCTTAAATGTTAACTACGGACTTGGGGTGATTATGATGTGTCAAGGCAGGTTCATCGATTGTTAATAAATGGACCGCTCTGATGGGGGATATTCCTGGGGGGAGGGTATTTGGATGGGTGTGCTAGAATGGGGAGGGTGTTGCGGAGGCATGGTCGGGGGTATATGGCAATTCTTGGTACTTTCAGTTCAACTGCACTGTGAACCTAAAACTGCTCTAAAAAATAGTCTGTTTTTTTAAAAAAATTATGTAAATTCAATTATCAAATACTGTATGTTAGTTTCAGAGGTAGAATTCAGTGATTTATCAGTTGGATATAACAACTAATGCTCATTTGAATTTTTTTTTTTTTTTAAAGCAGCAACAGCAGCCTTGTCTCATGGAAGAAAGATGTGAAGGGAAACTGACTATCCAAGGGTGATAATGATTTTTTTTCTATCCTATCAAATATAAAATGGTCTATGTCAGCTTCTTCAAATAAGCCAAACAATACTGTGCATTGTTATGTTTTCATTTTAAATCGTGGGCTCTTTCTTTCACATGGATGTTCAACAATATCCAGTTAAATTTTTACCTATTCAAAACTCAGGACTGTTGCTGGAATTCCGCAGGGTGGGCCAAGAGTCATTTTGTTCAGTAGGTTTAAATGCAGCAGGAACATCCTTACCCTTCTCTCAAAAAGCTACATCTTGTACAAAAGGCCAAGGAGATTCCTTGGGTACATCTATCAAAAATTTCCTTTGCAACTCTGATTTCATTTTCTGTGATGCCCTAGTGTCTAATCAGTATCCCCTGGTTATATTAATTATCTATGCAGAGAGGGGTGCCCTCTGCCTCCTGCTCCTCTCTAAAATCCCAACCAGCACTGACTATGAAGAGTCAGGACCTATTTCTCCGGTGACAAGGGACAGGTAATTAATAGCTAAGATGGCTTTAATCAATGACATCAATGTTGGGTTCATTACAAATAATAAGTACTCTACTTGTGATTTATGAAACCAGAGATTTCCTTTCGTTTTCTTGCCTAGGGCTACACGAGTAGCTGGGGAGGAACAGGAACACAATGGAGAGGTAGTCTTCTCCTGACTGTGCAGGAGCACTAGGGGAAAGGTCATGCAAGCCAGGGACGGGGAGCGTCAAACGGCAGCTTTCCGCAGCTGGGGCGTCTGTCAGCAACTCTTCAGCAAGTCTTTTCGGGCTCAGTGTGAATTCCCTTTGCCATTCTATTGGGGAACATTGCAACTGCACCTTCTCTTCTAAATTAATAGGGTTAGACATATAATTGCTGAAGACACAGGAAGTCACGGAAAAGAAAAATGAGGTTTTTGGGAGGTTGTTTTGTTTTTTAAGAAAAAAAGACGTTCATCACATACCACTCTCCAGGCATCTAAGGAAGGAAAAGGATTGCCCTTGACGCTATACAGCAGGCCCAGACAATGGGCAAGCGAGCATGTGGGAGCAGAGTTTCCCTCTCCCTGTGGCACCCCACCAGGCCCACCCCGTGGGTTGGGCAACTGGCAGGATTTGCTCTAGAGGGAGTTCAGCACACAGAAAGTGTGGTTAGTGCTCAGCCATTTAAAGAAAAATTGTTCAGTAATTTTTACCTTTCTTAGAAGCTGTGGTGCTGTTCTATACAATAACTCATTACTACGGGATTGGCCCATGCCTTCCCATAACAAACCACCTTATCCCATAACAAACCACCTTATACAGTAACTCATTACTACGGGATTGGCCCATGCCTTCCCATAACAAACCACCTACACCCATATTGCCCGTTGATTTAGATGCTAGACATCTTCAATTCAGTTCATTACCTTTGGGAACCTCTCTTTGTAGACATGGTTCATCATAATTATTTCATGGTCACAGCAGGCGGGAGAACGTCCAGGGCTGCAAGCAAAGCAAATTACCCTTTGAAACTTGCCTCAGCATGAAATGAAAATAAGCTTTTTATTTATAAACAACTGGTTGGATCAAAGTACTATACAACCTTTGCAAGAAAAGAATATTAGGTAATAAACTACAAAATCAGTCATTAGTACATACATAAATACCCACAAACAGTGACACCCTGAACAGGATTCAAAAAGGAAGCTCTAGAAATGGAATGCCACGAAGTAATGAGAGCTACAATATAAAGGAGTTCAGAAACGTTCTTAAATCGAGATTATATTCTGTATGTAGAATGCATTTCTATTGTTCTGGAAACCAATTAATGAATTGCAATATAAAACAAAATAAGATCGTTCCAAACAGCAACATCGAGGACACACTGAACAGTGCAATTTCACACTTTTTTCCGACACCTGCGCTCTGCCACGTGCCACTGAAGAGGTCTGACGGTCTTCCACGGCACAGGTGTCACCACTGAAATCCATTTTCTAGCCTCACAAAGATCTCTCTGGGGTGCTGAAGTCAGCATTACGTACAATATGAAACAGAGGCATGGAACTGTTGTGTGCTCTTCTTCCTTTCAATAGCATGTTTCTTCCTAGTGTTACAGAGTTGGGCAACCTCAGTGAGGATGGTGTTTACCCTTCTGGGAGAATACAGCCTGTACTAGATACCCAAGGAACTCCTTTCATAAAACCATAAAATGGGCACCCATTGGTAAAACACAATGTCCCTAAATGAATTCATAACATTGAACTTTTATTCCCTAACTCAAAATAACAACACGTTGCCAAATCATTCAATGTGGGTACATTAACTATCAGTTTATTATCCTAAATAATATCCCAGCCAGGGGCACCTGGCTGCCTTAGTCAGTAGAGCATGAGACTCTTGGGCTTGGGGTCATGAGTTTGAGCTTCATGTTCAGTATAGAGTTTACTTTAAAAAAAAAGAAGTACAAAGGGGAAAACCCTTATCAGCAAACTTTGATATTCAACTGAATACCTGACAAACTATTTTTACAGTAAAATCTTCAACAGGAAAGTATATCAATTCTACAGCTGCAAGCTTCATACTGTGGAGATGGACTGCCTTGATCATCCTGCAGAGAAGGACCTGCTGCCCCAGCAGTTGGGACTACAGAAGCCATCAGCCATCAGTCCCTTCAAAGATGGCCTCAGCTGCAGTCACCTCACCCAGGCCAAGTCCTTCTCAGGGTACCGCACTCAGCAACTGAGGTAGGCATAAAAAGTAAGGGCCATTTGGCAGAGAGGGATAACTCTGACGGTCATGCCACACCCAGAGCTCCCTGTGGAGTCAGCTGTGTGGCACCTAGAGTTCTTTCTGCTCAAGTCAGCTTGCTGGCCTTCCTCACATGGGATAAATCCTAAGCACCCCCTAATGAACATCCTGAACACAAATCTGTTTTAGAGTCTACATCCTAAAAAAAAAACCAAAAACAACAAAACCCCAAAACAACAACCTGTAAAACACATCAAACTATCTCTCTATATTTCTGGCCCTACTCAATGTCAAAATTGAAGGGACATAAATTCCTAATAATTTATTCATAAGCTTGGAAAAAGTAAAAACTCATGAAGGGAAGAAAGATGAAAAATATAGATGAACTTTTATAATGTGGAATCTGAAGGAAAAATCTTTTTTTTTTTTTTTTTTGCTGTCCTTCCTTTTTAGCCAAGCTTACTCATCTTAAAATAAGCACACTAAGTGCTCCTGTACCACAGTTAGATTGACTTGAAATTTCCAATGCAAGAAGGTTTTACAGGAGGTCTCTTTAGTCCATCATGATTATTGCTACTCTCCCAATTTACAAATTGAAAGAAATTCAAAGAAAAACAGAGGGCCGCCTGGGTGGCTCAGTCATTAAGCATCTGCCTTGGGCTCAGGTCATGATCTCAGGGTCCTGGGATCTAGACCCGAATTGGGTTCCCTGCTCAGCGGGGATCCTGGTTCTCCCTCTCCCACTCCCCCTGCTTATATTCCCCTCTTGCTGTGCCTCTGTCAAAAAAATAAATATTATTTTTTAAAAAATAGGAAAAAATAAAGAAAAACAGTAAGATGCCTTTTAGTGGTAATTACCAATATCACGTAGAGATTGGAAAAATCACACGATATTTGGGGTAGTGCACAAATCAATTCACACATAGATGAAATAGAGGAAAAGACGATTTCCCTTGAAATGGTTAAAAACAGATAATCCAATTAAGTAACACTTTTCAATCAGGTCCACCTACCTCAGACTTCGGGAACGGGGGCGCATAGGCGTGTTCCTGCATCTGTTTTCTGTGGCAATGCTTTCGGTAGTACAAAAATGTTTCGACAGGAAGTGCAATTCATCTGGCGTTGGCTGGTAGGGTAACTGATGCAGCTTCTCCTGGGAGGAAGAGGAGGACTACAACAAACCACAGGGAGGTTAGAGGACCGTGTGAGAAAGTGAATTCAAATTCAAGTGAATTCACAATCAAAGCAGTGAACCTGGGTGACATCACCATTTTATAGTTTCCCTTTCACATTATAATTATAATAATTAGTGTCTAAATGTATACCCTTACTGCTTTCTCTGTGAGGTCAAAATGCCCTCCATATTTCGTCTCATTTGTCTACATGACCATTTCCCAAAAGATAGTTTCCTCTCTTGCAGAAAATCCAGGCTCGGAAAATGGGGAGGACTTGTTCAAAGCCAAGGCAAGAAAGTGATACCTGGATAATCTGGGTGCATGAAATGACAGATTAGTTCTCAACTGAGTATGGTACCCTTGCTTGGAACACTGCTCACAATTAAATACTGTGGCTTTCTGGTGAGTAACATAAAATGACTTTTATGATGTGTGATTATAAATAACATAATGAGATCTTCCTTTACAAGGCATGCTGTCGATACATTGATATGTGCCTTGGGTGAAAAGGTGAAGAGATGAAGATATTTTTCTCACTAATGCCATTATTTTAAAATTTGGAATTTTTTTTCTTCCTTTTTTCCTTTGGCTAAGACTCCCTCTTTTCTCTCTCTCTCTCTCTCTCTCACTCTCTCTCTTTCTCTTTTTATTAACATATAATGTATTATTTGCTTCAGAAGTACAGGTCTGTGATTCATCAGTCTTCCACAATTCACAGCACTCACCATAGCATATATCCCCTCCCCTCTTTTCCTTTGTTAAAGCAGCTGCAGTGGTGGTTTTTTAAATTTCTTGCATATAGATTTGCTTTCTGAAAACTGTCACTTCATACTTAGAGAAAGGTAACATAGAAAAAGAGAGTAATTAAATAACACTGTTTTTAATCAATCTGAGAAATAGAACTATAAAGCAAACAGACTTTTCTTTTTGTTTTCACTGGGAGGTAAACTCTATAAGCAATTCTAACAAAAGAGACTGAGAAATTTTTGAGCAAGAGAAACATGATTAGAATAAGCAAATTTGTAAAGTTAACACTCATCCGAAATCTCAGTTTTAAGTTTTTTTTAAAGCTGTCATTAGTTTAACAATAAATGCACTTCATAAACACTGAAGCATCACAATGCAGTAACACTAGAAATTAATGACTAAAGCTTAAAAATACCCTCATACCTTGAAATTATAAAACACCTTATAAGTCCATACAGAGACAAAGAGGAATTTTTGTAATGTAATGAGATTGTTTTATAAGCCATAAAAATGAAAACGCTACTGGAAAAACTTATGAGTTAAACCAAATCTCTATTCAGAAGAGTATAAGCACAGCCTTAAACACTTTTTGCTGGGGAAAAAAAAAACAACAAATAAAACACAATCTAAGTCAACTCAAGCAATCAGGAAAAGAATAATAAAATCACCGTAAGCAGGAGAGAAGCCTTAATGATCAAAGTGAAGATAAGGAAATTAGCTAATAAAAAAATGTAAGTAAGAATCTGTACATAGATCTCAGAGGAAAATCAATGTCCACAGTTCTGTATCCAGGACTGCAAAACCCTAAAACCCTGAAGTTTATTCTTAAGACTACAGGAATCCCTTCCGATGGCCCAGCATCAACTGAGCTCATGGAAAGCTATTTAAAATATGCATTCAATCCACTTAGTGGGAATGTTGATTCAGGCTTCTATAGAAATATTGATATATTTGATTGTGAGCCGCTGGCCCAGGTGCTGCTGGGCTGTCAGGGAAAGTACAGGGATCCCGTTACCTTTCTAAAATATGAAAATTAATTCCCAAACACACTGGGCTCTAGAATTTCACATAAAGTATCAGAGGCCTGCAGTGACATGGAAATGACAGCAAGCGACTTTGAAGGGTAAGTTCCCTCTCTGGAGGGAAGGAGCAGAAAGGTACTGGGGTGGGGGCAGTGTTTTACTTGAACCTTTAACATTTATTAAACAAAATAACAATTTATTTTAAAAAACAGCCCTAGCAAATGTAACAAAATGTTAGCAAGTGTGGAAAATTCTGTGGTTCTACCATATATGCAGCCACAGAACAAAACTGCCTAAGGAATGTGCCCCAGGTTTAGTGATAGGGAATAAGGCAAAATGAATGATGCAGTGGTGTTAAACGTTCCAACCTTAGCACTAGTAAAGAAGAGAGGAGGCAAGGACTCCTCTGGGGAGAGAGCCTCCTTCATCTCAGTTGGAACAAGCAAGGTACAAATGGGAGGAGGGTGATAACCTATTCAAGGGACAAAGGATGGGTTCATGGCATTGGGGACCACTGCAGGCCAGGAAAATGGGGCCCCAAAAGGGAAATGATATTGGACAATCGAAAAATCCAAGGTTAGGTTTTAGCAAAGATCAGGGACTCATTCAGTGGAGAACTTTCGAAGCCAGCGAGAAGGACAAGACAGCAGAGGTGCAGGCTTGCCCCAAGACCGCACATCATACTTCCAACCACCTCCACTGGTCAAGGCATCCTGGGAGTCCCACTTGGAGGAGAGCTTCAGTAATTGGTCTGGGAGTTTCCGATAAACTGTGTCTGATTACTTTACACTTCTAGCATATTCTCTATGTGTGGTGTCAGGTCTCCTCACCCAACTGGTCTGCACATGACTTTTGATAGCATCATAAATCAAACCCACATTCACAGAATAGAGAGTTACATAAAAAAGCTGTACAAGACTTTCCCAAAACTGTTCTGAATATTGATATCATTTAATCTCTCCAGATAACCATTTTGCAACAGACAATACTCATATGAATGCATAATTTCCTACTTCTTATTAAATGTAGTATCATTTTATAGTCATACCTCACATATGTATAGGTATTTATATTCTTATTTCCATTTCCTCAGCAGAAAATAATTAATCTGTTAAGAAATATGGGGGAATGACCTCCTCCTACTGCAGTTCTGTATTACTTATTTTGAAATTAAAAATTATGACCGCAATATTATCTTGGAAAAGTTCCCCACTTATTAATTTTAATGGAAAAATCTGGAGTTGAAAGAAGTTGCAAAACCAAATATTTTCTGGAGGGACTGATTAACTTCCCATGACCGAATCTTTTCAATGTTAGAATACAGCATTTTTAACACTTGCCAATGGTACAGTTGCCATATATCCAAAGGATAAAGATGTGATGTTTACATTTCAATAGTAGTAGCGCTGGAATTCAGCAAACAACACAATTACCTGCCAAACTTAAGTTGTATGTTCCAAGTGTTTGTAATTTTGTGTTCTGTATGTTTACTTTTAAAAAATAACTAAAATGCATTTTGATTGGCCTCATGACTAACAGTTAACCCACAAAATGAAAACCGGAGAGTGCCTCAGATAAGATTTAGAAAAGAAGAAAAAGAGGGGAGTCTGGCTGGCTTAGTCAGTGGAACATGTGACTCTTGATTTCAGGGTCATAAGTTCAAGCTCCACAGTGGACATAGTGATGAACTTAAAAATAAAATATAGTATATCCTTTTAAAAAAGAAAGAAAAGAAGAAAATGTAACTACTAAGCAGTTTTGGGCAAATTTTGCCCCACTATGTAAAGGACAAGAACCCAAAAACCCTGAGAGAAATGAAAAGTAGCTTTTCAAATTTTCACTCCTTATATTTATCAACAATCAATAGGGAGACTAGTTAACTGAACTTTTTATATATGGAGCACCTACACTTCACACACTTAACAGTTCTGTGCATCTTTTGACACAAAGTAATTTGAAAGCTAAAATTTTAGAGGCGCCTGGATGGCTCAGTTGGTTAAGTGTCTGCCTTTAGCTCCCGTCATGATCCCAGTGTCCTGGACGGAGCCCTGCATTGGCTCCCTGCTCGGTGGGGAGTCAGCTTCTGCCTGCCACTCTGCTTGCCTGTGCTCTCCTTCTCTCTCTCCTCCTGTCAGATAAATAAATAAAATCTTGAAAGAAAATTTTATTTTGAAGGAAATAGTAGGAACATGAGGTCAACAATTGTATGTACCATCTTCTTTAATAAACATTTAAGAGAAAACCTAAAAGCTATCTTAACGCTGGTCAGCAGCTGTCAGAAACACAGCAAATGTGTGTGCGTGTGTGACTAAATGCGGTCTCATGGGGCTTCTTCCTTAGACATATATGGAAGTCAAGGATGGTGATAATTCATTGTCCCAGAGGGCCAGGTCATGTTTATTAATTAACATATTTATTTTAAGAAATACCATGTAAATTCCTTAAAAAGAGCCAAGAGCCTGGAGTCTAGACCTGACTGTATCTTCGAGAAAGGAAGGGGTTGGTCAAAGCCCCTCAGTGTGTCATTCCCTGTGTCTTACATTTCTGATAAATAAAAGGAAGAGAACGGTAGCAATTGTACAACACAGTGTGTTGCTGGGATTAAACAAGACTACTATGTCACACTGGAAGTAGTCAGGCTAATGTCCAGCACATAATAAATATTTCTATACTGGCTTTTAAAATTATTTGTACCAAATGAGGTCTGATTGTACCATATGAGAGACTGGCTTTTTAAAGTGGTGTATGATTTAATAGTTACAGATGGAAAGATCTTGTACTCTCCCCTATTTTTCTTGCAACAGTCAAATTACTGTATATATACGACACTAAAATTTGACTAAAGGGCGAAGCGAGGTCATAGAGCTGAAATGAACAAGAATCTGGAGACAAGAGACTTCTCTGAAAGTCTGTAGAAAATTAACTTCCTACAGACTTCTCTGAAAGTCTGTAGAAACTTAACTTTCAGAAATTTACCCTTGCTTTTCTTTTCATTTAGTTTTAGTATCCATTTTCACACTGGAGTTACCCACATTTTCAACATCTAAAATCAACAAATGACCAGTAATGACTCTGGACACAGCAGCCCAGGGTGGCGTCACTATTTTTTAGTGACAGTTTTATCCACTGAAACCATCCATGAGTCTGAAGCATCCTCTCCAGGTGCAAGGTTTCTGCATCATTGAAATGACTCAAGGCTGTCAGGACGCTTCACCAAAATTATCGAATTGGACAATAAATTCACATACTAAACTAAATGGAACAGAAGATATGAAAATAAATTACCTCTCCTCAATAAAATACCAGAGAGATGGTAAAAAATAATCCAATGAATTTTAACAAGGCAGTATTAAAGTGCTCCAGAAAATTCACATTATATTGCATCTGGAATTCTGGAAACACATAATGTAAGGCAGCAATGATACCAGTTAGTTTATAAACAATGATAATGTCCTTTCTTTTTTTAAAAAAGCATTTATTTGAGAGAGAGGGAGCAAGGTAGCGGGGGTGGGGGTGGAGTGGGTGGGAGGAGAAAGAGAATCTCCAGCAGATTCCCTGCTGAGTGAGGAGCCTGCTGTGGGGCTCGATCCCACAACCCTGAGATCCTGAGATCTTGACCTGAGCCGAAATCAAGAGTTGGACGCTTAACCTACAGGGCCGTCCAGGCGCCCCAGTTGTAATGTCTTTTCCATATAAGTACGTGCTGAATGTGCGTGCTTAGCACAGAGCTAAGGCCTGTGAAAAACCAGCAGCACCAGCCCAGTGGAACAATGGATGAATAACCCTACGCAATAAACCACAGACTTTCACAAAATGAAGATGGAAACAGACCAAAAGGAAATCTAAAATCATCAGGTCCACATTTCTGGTTTGTCCAAGGGCATTCGGGCCATTCCATTAGGTATGTATTGAACGCCTACAACAGACCTGGGGTTTCTAAATGACCTCCAGCTTCCAAAGCTCTGCAGAGACAGATACCCCACAACACCACTAATTTAAACTGAGAAAGCATCTATCTAAACTTACTGAATTGTTTCCATTCGTTGGTAGAGCTCCTGTTGAAATGTTACAGTTTGGGGCAAGAGCATCCTTCTTTCTTTATCCTACTTCCATGGCTTCATTTTGTCTCTTTGTCTTAACTTACTACGAAATTCTTTTAATCTCTCCTTAAAAAAAATGTCTTACCTAGGAGGTACAGATTTAAGGCTTGACATTTTTTTTTTAATTTGAAGGAAAAAAACAAAGAAACAAAACAGCAAAAACAAACAAAAAATCCCTGCATCTAAGCCACACAAGAGGAAAAAAAAGACCCGGGCCATCAAAGTTTAATGGCGTTTTCAGTACTGATATCACTGGTGTGGAACCAAAGCAATAAAACCAGATTGCATTTCCCCCCTCCACCCCCCCCCCGAACTACAACAAATGGTATTAAAACAAAAGCTCCCAATCTCCTCCAAACTTGTGATCCTGGGACTTAACTCAATTTATGTACCATACATAGTTTAAAAGCTTGCAGCAAAGAGTATGTCCTTTTTACATCTGTCAGCTCCTCATGTGATGAGGAACCTATTCAGAGTGACAGACATGCCAAATTTATCTCCTCCTTCCTACCAGGAAACACCCAGAGAAAACACGTGCTATGCCAGGGAGCCGTGTGATTGTGAGGAAGAGGAGAACAATTCAGTACTTACAGAGACTGTGGAGCTGGGCGTGTTTGTCCCATAGCCAGAGGAGGGGAGAGAAGCCAAGGACCAGCGGCGTCCATCAGTCCTATTGAGAGAGGGAGATTAACTTTGGCCAACACTGGAGCACTGTTACAGGGGGGCCCCAGGGAAACCGAGCATTTGTATCAAACAAATGATACAAATACGGTCAGTGAAGATGTGGAAATGTTCAGCACGGGCCAGAGTAAACAAACATTATACAGCAGGTTGGCTTTTATTTAAACTGAATCGATATAGCCAAACAAGTAGAAAGTGAATGGGTTGATCCATATTATTGATCTCTCACTAACACACTTTGACAAAATGAATACTGGGGATAATTACAATGGTCAGACTCAGCAGATTCAAATGAATAAAAACAGAAAGGGAGGAGGAAAAAAAACTTGTGTCTGGAGGCTGATCACTGAGGTCACGGGTCTCTGGAAGGGCCTGAATTCCAGCAAGGTCTAAGAGCCTGTGGGGACTTCGATAACATCCTAAAAACTCTCCACTTATTTTCAAGGGAACTGTCTTCCACCTCACACCTAGGGAGGGGATTAGTGGGGCTCAGGGCTGGTTCAAGTCTTAAGTAGCAAAAAACTTTCACACTAAAATAGTGACTGACCTTACGGTCAGAATCTCTAAGACTTACTATCTTCTGACAGGACCTGGTTTCAAGTGTTACAACAAAAGTCCCTTGCAGAGTTGTGAGTAGGTAGCCCCGCTCCGGCCCAGAACAGCAGGGGCAGAAAGAAAATTTTCTACTAGTCACAGAACCTAATGAGAAGAGTACAAGTGTCTGTTCCAGTCATAGAGGCAAAACTGTCAGGAGTCCTTGAAGAGAGCGATTTTCTCTCCAAATGGTCAAAGGGTAGCTTCCGGGGTAGATTCTGGTTATGAGTTAGGGTCTTTAAAAGGGTCTCAGATGATTGAATGAAATAATAGAGACAATACTGTTGCAGGGACCAGAAAGCAAACTTTCTGAACCCTTGGGTGTTCCAGAGTCATTATTATTTATCCTGTTTTAAGTAAGACTGTGATTTCAACATCATATACCCCTGTGAAAACAAATAGATGTGTATTTGCCAAGGGAAAAACAGGAAAAACACACATCATAAAGGCCTATACTGCATTATTTAGATGTAGTCTATCCTATATAGACTTCTTATAATTTACGACTGTACTCACTTACTATGCGAGAGACAAGAGGGGGCCAAATTTACCACAGATACATTCATAGGAAGTTGAGGTCAGGGGATTCAACAGCATTAGACTTGAATTTGAGAAATGTCACAATTAGATGTTTATGTAAAAAACCTGATATTTGAGACTAAATTACAGTCAAAGGAAAATATAATCACAGGCTACCTTGGATGTTGCCTCCAATAAATGCAAATGGTCCACAAAGACAAAATGGAGAAATTCAAGTGGACAAATCACAGAAATACTACAATGTTAAAATTTGAGTAAAATTTACCTGTCATTTCTGTGACCATGATTGGAGTACAATTGGATCAAGTTTGTTTTTTAAAAAAAGAAGCAAAACAAAATATATGTAAATATGCCAGTCATAAGGAACGGGAACAATTAAGTCATATGTTCTTTAAAAATATTTTTAAACAATTAAAAATGTTAAAGATTTATGGATAAAATAATCATAAGAACATGTTTCTAAAGACATCAATTAACTGGACACAGGTTAGTTTTATTTTATTTGGCTACTTATTGAAGACTTAAAAATCCATGCTGTACTTTACATTTTAAACACCTCCAATTTTTAGAAGTTAAAAAAAAAAAGGGTGGAGGATATGATTTTTAAAAGGATTATTCAGTCCATTTAATAGCAATTATCAGAAACTAGTCTCTGGAAAGAACGCAGGCACGATTTCCCCCATCGTGACTTTGTTTTGTGATTCATTAATTCTCCTTTCCCTCAGGTATCAATGAATATATTTCACATGAATGAACAATTCCAAGGAAAGACACATTCTTAGTTAGTTTTGAAACATAAATTACATTTGCTTACTCTGGAAAACACCCAACTAAAAGATGTTTAAACAAGAAAGTGCAGCCATGGACCAGAAATAATTTATGTCTCATGAAGTTCCCCAAGTTCTTGGTGTCTATTTACTCAAATGGAGCACAAAGGACCATTGCATTTTCATTACCATGACGACCGCATATCAGAAGTTATTATACATGCTATATACTGTACTTAAGAGAGAGCATGCCCTTTTTTTCCCAAGAAAGCTATCACACAAGTGCAATTTAGATCCTGCTAACAATGTTGTCTTTTCTTTGCAGAAGCTACCAATAAAATATTACTGGAAGACAGACTACATTGCAGCCAAAGCAATAAGGCTTTTCTGAATTGATTTTTTTTGGGGGGTGGGATGGGGTGGAAATCTCTCAGTGTTAAACTAAGTGAGAAGGAACGAAGAGAAAAACATCTGATGGGAACACAGAATACAAAAGACTTTGCAAAAAACATCATTTCAACACTACTGAAAAATATTATATTAATACTGTATATAACAAAGAAAAAGTGGAGAGTCCCAGTATCAACCTGGATCTTATAATTGTAGAAAGAGGAAGAAGATTGATTTGTTTAGTTGTAACAGTCACCTGGCATGACGTCTTTTATATTCTGATTGATACTGGAACAAGTTGAACTATGCCAGGTGCTCAACCAGTGTCCAGTGACCTGAACTCAGCAGCTAAGTCTGTTCTAGTAATTTGCTTGTGGAAATATATTCTGAGATTTACCCTGGTAAGGAACAATGAGGCACTAGGAAACACCCATGGCATGCAGTCAGGGCTCTGTGTTTCCAATGTAAGTAAAAGCAGTATGTAATGGGTCAACTCCATCAACTTTTGGGAATGGCAGTACAATGTTATTGCCTCCATCTTAAGCCAAAGAAAAAAATGTTAATTCTGTTATCAGACTGTAAATCTGTATCACAGTTCTTAGGAAAGTAAAAATATGCTTCTTTGCTCCTGATGAAACTTATTATGCTATAATGCTCATTTTCATCCTTTTTAACTCATTAGTAAAAAATTAGCTTGATAATTTTACTCTTATGGATGTATTAGATAGCAAGTGAGTGCCATCCTATTTTCCAGTCTGAAATTAAACTATTCCATTACAGGGGATGTCTAGTGGGGGGCGTATTATCACATACTGGTATATGTAAGGTATATGTTTATACACATACACACCCCACACATAATGGTATAAGTAAGATAAGAAAACATTAATAAGCCTGATCTTTATCCTTTCACTCAAGAATAATTTTAAAAACAGGGCAATCTCTTCTCTGTTGGACTAAATATACAAAATAAAAACATGTGAGAGTCTCAGAATGATATTACTTCTTAAAGTCTCAAAAATGCACACCGGAATGGAATGGAATGGAGACCCATGAGTGGTCTTTCCATGTTTCCTGAATAAAAATGAACTTTAGAAAGGAGGAGAGAGATACCAGATGTTAAATAAAAACACATCAATTTTAGTTTTTATAGCAAATGCAGGGTTCTGTTTACTTGAATAAAAGTTTAAAAAGATGATCACTCATGCCCCAATCTAAATTAATATTTTTTGAAGAGTGTGGAGGGAGTTCCATCTGGAAATTCATGCAAAATGAACTACAGGTCTCCTGTGATAATCTTCTGTCATGGTTTATGGTTTATTTGTCAAAAATTAACATGCCTGGGGGTTGTGTACCTTTTTAAATAGCAGGGAAACGAGATTCATCTATCCTCCAGTCACCCACTTAATTATCAGATTCTCTTCATTTTTGTAAATCTGGCAGGATTAAGAGACTATGATTTCTGTCATGTTTAAATGCACACTATAATGGAATTTGCATTTTTCTTATTACTTAAAGTAATTAAACACATTCTTTTAAGAGGTGTGTTTTAAAGACTATGGTGGGTTCTTGTTCATCCATTTTTGTAAGATTTTCATTTCCACTTAGATGAGTAGCACTATCATGAATTAGTATCTACTGGGTGAACATAGGCTTTGTGGGACCAGTAATTTTCACCTTTTTTTTATAGTGCTTAGAACAAGTTCCTAAAAGAAGAGAAGTTGAACTGGGGAAAAAGTCAGGGGTGGGGGGTCTCAAGCTCCTTAGAGAGCCTGTCTTATGGTTCTGGTGTCCTGCCCATGATGGAGAATAGGTACTTTCCACACACAGGCACCTGCCATATGGTGGGGGATGTGTAATACTTACAAGGGATATCAGTTACAGAGAATTTGGGAAATAGTGCCAACAGGTCCTCTTCTTTGGATGTAGTAATGTAAGTACGTTATGTGCTGACAAACGGCAGTGGGGACACTGCAGGTTTCGCTGGTCAGGAACACGTGTTAAAACAAATCTATTTTTTTTTTTTAACCTACACATATGTCTTTATTAAGTGCTATGTTAATCCACTTCCTGATATAGTTAGGTGTCTGAGGAAAATGAGCAAGTATGCTGGACATGTCAACCATAAATGAATTTACCCTGAATATTCAGCAACCTGGCTGAAGGTCGGTTGTTTTCTGTTTTTCCCAGAGCAGGAGGGGCCAGGGTGTATGAGAGGGGTGACAGAACCCAGGAGGGTGAAGGTTGGAATCAGACAGGGAGATGTACACTGATCCCACATATAGAACACAGAAAATGTGGCTGTGTAGACTCCTCTCACTTGGAGAAGTCACAGAAGAAGATCCAGAACCTACAAGATTTCACGTTATGGCACAGGCCTATGATCCTCCTAATTCACAACAAGACTTCCTTGTGGCTCAATGACCCAGATAGAACACATGTATCTTCAGCACTTGGTATCAAATTCTAACTAAGCTATGAACAGAAAACATAAACTATCCTATAGTCCATGCGTGGCTTTATCTCAAAGGGATCACAAATTGGTGGCTTCATGCTCTCAAGTAAAGACGCATCTTAGAGTTCATACCCTCTGATCTCAAGAAGGTCATTTAAAAAAAAAAAAAGTATTTCAATAACAACAATAACAGTTGCATCAGGACACAGAGATGAGTCAAGTCCTTGTAACATAAGCTCGGATAGTTCCGTAAAAATCTGCTGAACCTCAAGCATGTACAAGGCAATGCTTGTACACACACACACACACACACACACACACACACACACACATAATGGTATAAGTAAGATAAGAAAACATTAATAAGCCTGATCTTTATCCCTTTATTCAAGAATAATTTTAAAAACAGGGCAATCTCTTCCCTGTTGGACTAAATATACAAAATAACAATATGTGAGAGTCTCACATGTTAAGAGAGAAAAAAGGAAACCATCATCTCTCGCCCTCACTGGGAGCCCAGCATCTAGGGAAGGACCAAGAGAGGTACATGGAACTCTAACCTGAGTCAGAAATCATTATTAAACTGTTAAAGCACGAGTGTTTTCAACAAAGTTGGGTGGCAGTCTGAAGCTATCTTTGGGCAGGGAGCTTCAGAGGCCATATATTAATACGCGGGATCTCATAGGCAGAAGGCAGGGGAACAGGCGGGCATGAGGAAGAGGGGATTCAGGAGACACGATTCTCGACATAACACTTGACTATTTGGCCCACAGAAAGTCCTTACCTCCGTGCAAATGAGAAATGGGCTGAGGCACTGGGGGAGAAATTTCTTGGACTATCTTGAGGGCTGTTTCCTGTAAAGAGAAAGAGGGAAAAAAATCATAACATGATTTTATTTTTGTAACATTATCCACATCCAGGATCGTCTTCTTTCTAGTAATGCGTTTCTGTACATTCTCATCCCACATTCATCTCTTCAAAAATGCTTCAGTTTTCCTCGGAGCGGGGGCTGGGAGTGGCGGGGAGGGAGAGTGAGGGAACGGGCTTGAGTCCCAGCACAGTGTTCTGAGGTTGCAAGATATATGAATAAGCACATCCATCCATCACCAAGCAGCAGTCTCCCAGGGATTAATAACCTAAACATTTCAGTCCTAAAGAATAATGTATATATAAATATCTTGCTTCTCAGTCTTCCAGATGTTAACATTTGAAGTGACAGGATAGTTGTGGAGGTCTATGCTTCACCTGGTGGTGGGGGTGGGGCTTTCTATTTTGGGAAGCAGCCTCAGGATTTTTTTATTTATGGAAACCAAGTACATGTCTGAGTTCTCAAAAATAAATCCTTGTATTCCAGAATCCATGTTTTTTAAAAGCGGAAATGTCAGTATGCATCATAAAATACTGGGAAGAACCCAGTCATTAGGACCTATTTCTCCAATGACCCAGATCTAGCCCCTAACACTATTTTCTTCAACACCTCCCCCCCACCCCGGTTCGAAGCATCTGGGTTGTGATTGGCCAGGCAGACGTTCAAAGCCACCACCCCACAAAGGCTTTTTTTCTCAGAGAGTGTTTTCCTTGCATCCCACGGAGGCGGGTGAGCACAGACCGCTCGCTGCAAAGAGCACAGCTCCTTGGGGGCTTGTTACTTCCTCCATCAGAACACCCAACCTGCTGCTGGTCATTGAGAATGCGTGGTAGGCAGCTGGTGAGGGGCAGCTCAGGACAGCCTAGACCACCCGGCTTCCCTCTGCATGTTTAATTAGATTGGCAGAATTATCTGACGACCGGAGGGAACTTTATGTAGCTGGTTTAAAGAAGGAGGTGAGGAAAGGTTGCAGGCTAGCCTTAGACTGTCTTGAAACATGGAGAATAAATCAGGAAGCTGTGTTTAAACCCTACCAGCCAGCCAGTTCCCACATTACTGATTTCAGAAACGGAAGTGACAACTGTGGTAAGGTGTGTGGTAAGGTGTGAGGAATACAAGAATGCAGTACCTAGCTGCAAACAATGCATCACCTGCGTACAAATAAGAAGAGACCAACCCATTAAGGAGATACGTTTAGTGTTACCTTGAGGACTTCTGGGCTGGTTACATCTGTACTGAAATTTTTCGATTAACTTAAGGTTGCAAATTTTATAGAGATGCTGTCAAAAGATGCCATTAACTTTATGATAGACAGCACAATTAAAGCCATTTGACTAGGAAGCACTGAAAAGCCTGTTTCTTTATGGACAGAGAATCTAGAAGAACTTTTCTCTCTTTTGTAATGAAATTTATCATGTTTTTGCATCTGTTGTTCCTCGGGCCCCTGGAGAAATTGATTCTGCTTTTGCCATCCAGTAATCCAGGACTCTTTTTGTCCATCTATCTACACAGCTAAATTAAGTTCCATCAACTTTTCCCAACAGCCTTCGTTCCCACCACCCTGCCTTTTCCCATCTTAGCTTACATATCACTCTTTGTAGCCTTAAAAGATCTTGAAAAATTCAAGATAGCTAAAAATTCTTGTTTCTGAAAGGGAGATGAATCTAATGCCAGAAATCTTAGTGTGGATTTGGTTTATTTGGAAAAAGTGTTCACTTTGCTCACATCCCATATAGAGCAAACTACCAGTAAGTTATCAGGAAAAACAGAAGAATTGATTGTTGGAAGCCAAGGTATGATCAGTTTAGTAATTCCTGCTACCGAATTCACTGAGAATAAATAATAAGATCCACGAAACTTAACACCAAATTCTTAGCTCCAGGTTCTTCTGTAAAGTGAACACCGTATCTGGAGATTATGATGAGATCAACTAGAACTAGAGAGAGCTTACTACTTATTTTCAACACTCTGAAGAAGGGAGAAACAAGGAGTTAACTTAAAACCCTTTTCACTTTTAGAGATTTTAATGACTGGTCCCCAGGAAGCCATGTAACATCTTATAATACACGGCAACTGATCCCTTTGAAGATGAACAGGCTGAGACAAAGATATATAGAGGTAGGTTAATTTAATTCTGCTCTTAATGAAAAAAAAAAAAAAAACAAAAACCAAACAAACAAACAAACAAAAAAAACCCAACGCTACCATTAACCATTTCTAATCTTTGGGTTTTTGCCTCTCCATTTTGTGCTACCTTTCTAAGCCCATCGATTAAAAATGTTTCTCATCCACTCCCACATTGCTATAAAATCAAACCCAAATTCCCACATTTTTAGCTTCAAGACTATAGGGCCATCTGCATAATCTTGTTCCTAACAGATCTTTCTTCCTGTTTCATGGCAGATCTAAAGCCAGGTTTAAATGTCAATGTGCGTACACATGCACACCCCTCCCCTTCACCCCTGCCTATCACAAAGGTTCTTAAATGGAGTGGGATATTAGAGAAAATGGTGGTGGCCTGAACTAGAATACCTGATAATTCATTACAGACAAGAGATTATAGCTTAACCTGAGGACAGCTGGGCAAGCTCAACAGAAGAATGGAAGAACCTCAGGAAGGGGACAGAAACCCCCAAACAGAGCAGGATGATACAGTAGGGATAGATACTCTGGCAGCAGAAGATTCAGACTGGTATAGCCAATGAGCTGTGAACTATATTTACTGGTATTAACCAGGGGAGGGCCTTACGAGACATCAGCAGGCAAGAGAAAGATGCTAGAGATTTTAATCTGGCATGAATGTGTTGGGTGGACAGATGAGTGGCCAAAGAAGGGAAGTTTAGGAGCGTAGATTAGGACATGAAGGGCCAACAGAAAAAACATCTTTGTGAGCAAACCAAGCATAATTAGTGATGCAGTAGAAATGAAGTGATGAAAATATTCCAGGTTACAAGCGACCAACATTTGGAAATTTTGAGAGAGAAGTGGAGTGATTGTGATAAGACAGGAAAAATTTGGATGAGTCTGTAGATTTTTGTGTTATTATAGAATATTCCTCCATATTTCTTAGGGAGAGGTAAAAAGATTAGGAGATTAGATGGGTGGGAGTTAATCTTCGTTTCTGTTTTTGTTGTGTTTTGATTTTAGAGAGGATGGGACAGAGGGAGAGTGAGAGCAACAGCGAGCGAGCGAGAGAGAGAGAAAGAGAGAGAGAGAAAAGAGAGAGAGAGAATCTTAAGCAGGCTCTACGTCCAGCAGGACCCAGGACCCTTGAGATCATGACCTGAGCAGAAATCAAGAGTCAGACACTTAACCACCTAAGACACCCAGGCAGTTCTGGGAGTCAATCTTTGAAGTCTGTGATCTTATTTGAAAGAAAAATTGATATCTATGTTACCTACTCAGTCTCTGAGGCCTGAGAGACATACTTTTATTATACAGTGAAGAAAATACCATTCATTTAGAACAGATTAAATTAAAAAGCACACCTTATATATGTATTCTTAAGAAATGAGGGCCAGGCTGCTGTGGACATGCCCAGCAAGCCTCCAGGATGAGAAAGCAAGACGGACTGAAACCAGAGTCCTATACATGACCTTCACTCCTCACAGCACTGCTCTCTGAATTCATCCACCCATCTGCAAAGCAATACCTGAGAGACTTTCCAATGAAAACCGGTGCCAGTTAATTCTCTGCCCATATGTGCAGTCCTTGCTTATAACTCAAATCCTGCTGCTCCCAGGGATTTGCTGGCTCTTGGACCTTTGAGTGCTAGGACACTTCATAGACCGCTGTTATCACTGCTGATGTTTTTGACCTGGTAAAGCAAACCTTAGCAGTGGTCAGGCATTTGGTAGGTAATTAATGCTAGGGTCCCGGGGGTGGGGTGGGGGGAGGACTAGCACAACCATTACACAAGCAATATAACAAAATGGGACTTTACCTCATGGCTCTGCACAGGGTGCCTCATTTTCAAGGCAGTTATGGTTTAGAAAGTGATTTCCAGATTAATTAAATTGTTTGATTGCTTTGTAATTAGGTTGGAGAAGTCCTGTGTCTTTACCACAGAGAAACAAGCTGCAAATCTTTTAAAAAGGCATATGCTGTACCCACCACAGATTATTAATGTGCTTTTAATAGCTATCTGTTCACAAAATGATAGTTTCTGGTTGCCTTGATTTTCTATCAGGACTGAGGGAATCCAAGAAATAATGATAATTGCCATCTGAAACTCCTGGTGGATCAAAGAGTAAGCCCCCCATTTGAATCCTTATTGTCATTACTTGACGATCAGCTTAAATGACTTGTGGCGTTTTACGCTGTAACAATCAATACCATGGTTCCTGTCGCTTTGTAGGAGACTCTGAGTAACATACTGCCATTGCTTTAGAGTTTAAGACCAAATCTGCAAGTGTCAAACCTAGCATCTCCTTCCAAGATGAATTTCAGCAGAGAAGATGGGCACGGGAACAGTTAGGCAGGAACCTCAGGCTGAGTGAGCTTGCAAAGACAGTAGTTCCCAACACCTGACCCTTTTGACTCTACCCTAACAGATCCAGCTAATACAAGAAAAGTTAAGTCTTCCTTTCACTTAGACGCTGTCTCAGCAACTGGCTCCTCTCCAGATACGACTGTGGAATATTAATTAAAGCTGGGCAGCTGCTTAGAGTCTAAGTGGACACAGAAAAACCTTGATTGGCCTTCTGTGGAATTGTCTCTGGGTAGGCTGTGAGGGGTCTAGAGCAAGCCAATGAGCAGAAGTAGGCTCATCTGCTTGGGTTTTCAAGTAAATACAAGATTACAGACAATGAACCAAAACTGTCATAAAATTTGGGCTCTCTGAACTTTTTCCTTTCAGTTCTTGTTTTGGTTTTCCCTGTCCCTCATTGCTTACTGATCCTTCCAGCAGCCAAGACCACTACTATCATCTGATTCGTTCATTCAACAAATATTTATCAATCCTCCACACCATGTAGAGGACAATAAGATTTGACTTACATTTTAGAAAGATCCTTCTGGTGTTCTGTGGCCTATGGGCTGTAAGCAGGTGTGTGAGCAGAAGCAGGGAGATCGGTTAGGAGGCTACAAGCTCAGACAAGCTAAGGAATAATACTCTGGGTGGGGTGACTTAAGATCTCAGGTACTTTCTGGCACTAGAACGAATAGGATTGGCTGAAAACTGGACTGAGTGGAATGATAAGGGAAAGAGAAGAAACTAAGAGGACTCCTGGATTCTAAGACTAAGCCAATGAGTAAGATTGTGACATTAACTGAGACAGGGAAGACCAAGGGGAGGATAGGGTTTGGGAGTGTGAGACAGAACTAAGAACATAACTCCATTATCTGGGTGGATTAGGCTCTTTCACTTACAGAGACACCATATCAAATAATTTCAAATATATCAAAATGTACTCATATGCCACTTTATATGCAATTATATATAATAATGTTATATTAGTTGCAGTTCTCATGTAACATTTATATTAATTATGTAAAAATTCTGTTATAGTTGTTACTGTACTTGAGAGCAGGTAACATTTTTCTGCTCACATTTTTAAATACCTAACAGACTGAATAATCCTGATCTGAGTCAGACACTCAAACCACTCAAGAGTGCTAGTGAAGGGTTTGTAGAGAAGGAAAATTCTATAGGCTAAATATCGAAGACTGAGTAATGATAACTTCAATCACTCTGTGTCACCACAGGTAAACTAAATGGAATTTAACAACGTGTACTCTCTTCCCTTTCTCTCTTCCTCTAATTGCTATTTCTAAATATTTGATGGGGGGATAAGCTTTAGTTATACATGTAGATACACACAAAGTGTATTTTGAATTCTCAGTACCCAACCTAGTCTCTAAGATTTAGAAAACTAGAAACATATGGCTTTTTAAACCCAATAATTATGTATTAAGATCTTTTTGTTCACAGCTTTGAGCTACGTACTACAACAGATTAAGTGGTGAACAAGACCCAAAGAGCTAAAAATCTGATAGAGGCTGCTAACTCTAGATATCATCCAGCTCTAGACTCATCTTGCAAAACCAATTCTGGATCCAAATTCATGTGAAAAAGAAGTTTTCTTAAGCCAAAGCTCTTAAATGTATCAAAATTACTTACTAAAAATGAACTCTCAATGACAATACCATATGGAGAATGTACTGTGTCACAGCAGACTCTTGACAAATGGACATAGAATGCTTTCTAAGGAATGACTGATGAGGCTGGAGGTGGAAAACATGTAGGGAGTAAAAGAGAGATCCAATAACAGGTCATTTTCTATGTCATAAGACTCCCAATGATGCCTATTGTCTCCATTTCATGAAGCTGGTCCTCTGGAATTTGTGTACTCTATTTGAAATGCTGTGGCATTGACACGAATCCCTTGGAGATGTGTTATAATGGGTTCTTGAGAATGTTTTAGCTTTTCATTGACCCTTCCTTATTACTCTGAATTGATGTCACATCTCAAGGTGATCCCGAGTAAAGACAGGTGAATGTCAAGAATGATGAAGAAAGTTGATTTTTAGTTGTGTATTTTCCTCCCATCTACAGTAATTCATCTCCCCACAATAGAGAAGAGATTATTTTTAGTCTTTGTTTAAAGCTGCTGAGTAGCACTAGTGAGGTCAAGGAAGGGGAGTTAATAACATAGCCACTGTAACAGATATTCCTAACTTTCATGCAATTTTATGAAACTTGATGCATTCCTTCATCTTAGATAATTAATTAGTATCTGAATCAGGATAAAAGACTAAGTTAAAGAATGTAACCTAGAGTGCACATTTTCTTTTTCTGTCATACACGAAGGGATCTCAATTCTTTAACATAATTAGATACAAAGAATATCCCTTTTTACTTAGAAGAGTAGGGTGGGTGCCATCAGGAAATTGGTTCTTCTCAGATTGTTTGCCTCAACTGCTCAGTAATTTCTAGTCAAGGAGCAAGTATTTAAATGACATGGTGCATATCCATATACCTTGCTAAATATAATCTGAATGTAATCTCTATTATATATAAATCTGAATGTATCTCTATTATATAAATTTCTATTACTTTTTCCTTTCAGTTCTTCATAGTTAAAAAAATACATTTTCGACTTAAGGTGGTCCCATTTAACAAATACTAAATGTTCCTTTGGCTGCTGGTACACCAGTATTCTATCTGAAAGAAGCAAAATACGTACATTTTTTCTTTTAATAGTTACCTAATCATTTTCAGTGAGTAACTCCAGAAACAGGTTCAGACTTAAAAGAATCAAAGACATTCAATTCTACTGCTTCATTATAAAATAATATGCTATGTGCCAAGTATCTAACAATTCAGAATTGTGACTCTGAGTTCCCATAAACCATACTGATGTTGGAAATTCCCTGGCCCTGAGACTTTGCTCTAATATTTTTCTTTCACTCTTCTCTTTCATGTCCTTATATCAATAAACAGTTCTCATCTGCAGTGCATATGAGAATCACTTGGGAAGCTTTAAAAATGCTGATATCCAGGCCCTAACATGCCCCTTTTTAAATGAAGTGATTGTAATATGCCAGGACTCAGAAGCATGACCTTAGAATTTGCTTATATACTATAAATCAAATTCGAAACGTCCACTCGTCCCTCAGACCACTTAACCAGGAAGTTTGGATTTTTTTTTTCACTTCCCCATGTCATTCTATAATGCAACTTTCCTCCTTGTCTCAGGTACAATAAAAGTTCAATGTTCCTTTTACAAATTCACTTCATGTGACCTCCAAGTATTGTCAAAATAGGACTAATGCTTGAAATTCCTCCCTTATCAATCCAAACAAAGAGCATCCTACCATGTGAACCCGCTGGAAATCCCACCTGCCCACATGTGTTCTCTGAGGTTAATCAAATAAATGATATACTTCCTTTACCCAGTCCTACTGCTACCCTTCACTTCATTATTCTCACTCTATTATTTCCTCTATACTGACTTTGTTACTTCCACAATTTTTCCCTTTTTTCAAACAGGGTGTAACACCCCACCCAAGCTTAGCTGTGTATCACTCCTATATTCCTAAATTAAGACTAAAAGTCTCTGTAAAAGGAAAACATAAGAAAAAAAACTCATTGACCATAATCTTTTTTTTTTTTTTTTGTCTTTTAAAGATTTAATTTATTTATTTGACAGAGAGAGACACAGTGAGAGAGGGAACACAAGCAGGGGGAGTGGGAGAGGAAGAAGCAGGCTTCCTGCTGAGCAGGGAGCATGATGCAGGACTCTGGGACCATGACCTGAGCTGAAGGCAGATGCTTAACAACTGAGCCACCCAGGGACCTCCACTGACCATAATCTTGCTTACACTTTTACTATCAAGTCTTAATCTTTTGATTATTCAAAGTTAAACACCAGTTTTCATTTCAATCACCACCTAACATTATATGAGTGAAATATTTGCCTTAAGACTGTGTATTCCCTGCTTTCATTTTCTCATAGGCAGAATGCCCAGTATTTGGTTCATGTAGTACCGGAATTTTAAAAATTATTAGGACAGTTAAAATCAATTCATGGGGCCTCAAGGCAACATGTCATTATCAGAAGAAAAAATAACATCACTCTAATCATTCCAATCATTCCTTCTTACAAAAAAACAGGACTGGGGGCACTTGGGTGGCTTAGTTGGTTAAGCGTCTGACTCTTGGTTTCAGGTCAGGTCATGATCTCAGGGTCATAAGACTGAGCCCTGTGTGGGGCTCCAGGCTCAGCACAGAGTCTGCTTGAGATGGGGCTCCAGGCTCAGCACAGAGTCTGCCTGAGATTCTGCCTTTCCCTCTCCTTCTGCCCCTCACCCATCTCACGGGGGTATGTGTATGCGCGCACGCTCTCTCTCTCTCTCTCAAGATAATAAAAAAATCTTTAAAAAATTTTAGAAAACAAACAAACATGATTTGGTCTTTTCCATGACAGAGATGTGCCAATTCAGGTCCTTATTCTATGTATGTTCTATACATGTGTCCATGGCATTTTTAGCATACAATCCTAAATTATGATGGATGGGGTGAGGGGGCTTATTTCAAACCACACACAACCCTGAGATTCTCTGCACAAATACAAACTTTTAGAAAATGACTCACTTCAGGAGTCACAACTATTAATTACAATGTGTTGAACCCTTCAGGTATGTTCAGGGGCACTGAGGTAGGAAATAAAGTTGTGACTACTCTTCTTGAACCGCATGACTAGGTATCTACGGCCCTCTGAAAGAAAAATTAGGTACATAACAGGTACAAATTTTAATCACATATTAAATCATATGACAAATAGTTATGTAACTAAATTTCAAGACCAGACATTGTAAAGCTGCTAGCAGAAAACAGGGAAAAGCTTCTTGACAGGAGTTTGACAACAATTTTTGGAATACGACACAACATCAACAAAATCAAAAAGAATTAAGACTATATCAAACTTTCTAAAACACTTCTACAAAGCAAAAGAAACAGCACAACGAAAAGGCAACCTCTCAAATGGAAGAAAATATCTGCAAACCACCTATCTGGTAATATATAAGACGCTCATACAATTCAATAACAAAAACAACAAAAAAAATTTTTTTTAATGTGCAAATACCTTAGACATTTTTCCAAAAAAGATGTATAGATGATCAAGAGAGAAATGAAAAAAAAAATGCTTAACATCACTAATCATCAGAGAAATACAAACCAAAATCATAATGATCAGGGAAATACAAACCAAAATCATAATGATATCACCTCACATCAATCAGAATAACTATTATCAAAAAGACAAGAGACCACAAATGTTGGCAAGGATGTGGAGAAAAAGAAACCTTCATGCATAAGTGGTGGGAATGTAAACTGATGCAGCCACTATGGAAAACAGGACAAAGATTCCTCAAAAAATAAAAAATAGAATTATCACATGAAACAAAAATCCCACCTTTGGGTACTTCTCCAAATATAATGAAATCACTACTTGTAGGTATTTACCCAAAGCTAATGAAATCACTATCTCTGCACCCCATGTTTACTGTAGCTTTACTTACAACAACCAACATATGGTAACAACCTAAGTGTCCCCTGATGAATGAGACAACTGTGGTATATACATAAAAGAATATTATTCAATCATAAAAAATGATACCCTGTCTGTTGCAATAACACAGATGGAACTTGAGGGTCTTATGCTAGGTGAAATAAGCCAGAGAAAGACAGATACTGTATTTTCTCACTTATATGTCGAGTCTAAAAATCCTGAGTTCATAAGAGCAGAGCGTCGAATGGTGGCTGCCAGCAACTGGGGGAAATGGTGAGATGTTGTTCAAAAGGTATACATTGTATGTAGAAGGTGAGTTCTGATAATTTAATGTAAAGTATAGGTGACTGTAACTTACATATTGCAATACAAACTTGAAAGTTTAGAGAACAGATCTTAAATGCTGCCACGACACACACAAGAATGATAATTACGGGGGTGCCTGGGTGGCTCAGTGGGTTAAAGCCTCTGCCTTCGGCTCAGGTCATGGTTCCAGGGTCCTGGGATTGAGCCCCGCATCGGGCTCTCTGCTCAGTGGGGAGCCTGCTTCCTCCTCTCTCTCTCTCTGCCTGCCTCTCTGCCTACTTGAGATCTCTGTCTGTCAAATAAATAAATAAATAAAATGATAATTACGTGAGGGGATGACAGTATGAACTAACCCTATTGTGGCAGTCATTTTACAATGCATATGTGCATCAAACCAACATGTTGTATATGTCACATATGTTAATGATCAATAATGTCTCCATAAAGCTTGGGGAAGGTAAGCCAATATACGCTGGGTATGTCATTAGATCCATTAAGTATAAGATAGTTGATACTGGTGGCTTCCTTCAAGTGATGTTGGCGGTGATGATGGATGAAATGGAATACTGGCAATTCTGGAGACTGTGTTTGAGACTAGAGCTCTGTGTTCTAGAATACCTGAGGGCCAATCACTTTCTGTGAGGGGTGAAGCGTGACAGTAAGGCAGACCAGTGCCTAGGAGTTCAACAGGAAAATATCGATAAGACAGACTCTTGGTAGCCTTTGGAGGAAGTCAGATGAGTCAGACCATCCCTGACCACAATGCTTTCTCCCATTAGACAAGGAAGAAAGATGGAAACAGAACATAATAAGATCCTGCACTCATGTAGTATAAATAAAACGAGGGAACCATGAATTCAGAAGAGGGATGGATGGCCACACAGAGGCAACCTCTGATCTGAACCTCCAGGGAAAATGGTAGATGAAAGACTGAAAGGAAAGGAGACTTTTGAAGCAGAGAAAACTGAACAAGCAAAGGGACAGAGTAGCAAAAGAGAAGAGCCTATTTTTACCTACTTTAGTTTTACTACAAAAGCAATTTCACAGACACAGTAAAAAAAAAAAAAAAATACAAATGGTTCAAGAAGGGACACAATAAAGACTAAAAATTTCTCCCAAAGTCTGACTTCCATTCACTGATTCATTCAGACATTTACTATGAGCTCACGCATCATGTAAGGCAGCAGGCTCTGGTCTCCTGTGCCCACATCCCAATCCCCAATTCTACTCTTCAGGTGCAACCTCTTTCAATAGGGTATGGATCTATCCAGAAATACATATAGATGTGCAAGCATGAACTATGAATAAAAAAAAAAAAATCCCAAAAGAATACCATGCCATTTATTTGTGTATGTATAGTTTTAAATTTGCTTTTTTTCTTCATAATCTATCTATATCTTTCTGTACCACCACACCGAAATCTGTCATCATCTTTATCATCAAATAAAATTCCAGTATGCATCAAATAAAATTCCAGTATGCCATAATTTACTTCGTTTCCTATTAATGGATATTAGACTGATGTCAATGCTTTGAAGATTCAGTAGATACTGTAAATACTTTCTGGAGGAGGTCACTCAGAGGATGTGACCTCCACTTGATCTGGAAGGGACCCAGGTAATCGGAGGCTGCAGAACCCCTCCCTGGTCCATGGAATGTGTACCCTGCTCACCGTTCTCATAGGTGAAGGTCTTCCAAGGACGGAGCCTTAAAAGAGAGCTGGGCTAAATACATAACTGAACCCAGTTAAGTCTTCTCTGTAAACTTGTAAGATTCTGGTCATGAGGCACAGACCTGCTTCCCTGGAGGCCCCTCAAGGCTGCCCTGTAAATAAGTTCCCTTGCTCTTAAAGCTGCCACTGGCCAATCTGGAGTGTGAGTGATCCTGAGGATTTTTTAAAATATGTTAACTCTGTTTCATTCTCTACAGACTACCTGGCTCAAACTTTCTTCTTCCGAATCGTTAGGTCTTTTTTATTTTTTTTTAATTGATTTGTTCTGTTTTTGTATTTTTACACTGAGGCAATTCTGTCAATGCACTGAAGATGTTCCATTTGTTCTTATCTTTTTATGTTGGTTATGTTATTTTTCCAAGGAGAAATTTTTGTTTAACCAAATTTATATCAACCATTGTCCTTTATGACTTTAGGTCTTGTACCTTGTTTTAGGCCTTCCCCACTTCCAAATTCTTTCCTCAATGCAGCCATGCTTTCTTCTAGTACTTTTATGGTTTCTTGTTAATTAAGTTTTTTCTGTATCTACACGGGATTTATTTGGTGTATGGATGGAGACAGCAGTCCAGTTTATTTCTTTTCTAAATGACTAATCAGCAGATTCAAGACCATTTATTGGCCTTAACAATCTACGTTTTCCCCCAATGATTTAAGCAAGGCACATTTAAGGACTGCCAAGTCATTTGATGTCATGGAAGCAAAGCTGTAGGAATTAAGGCAGGGCAGGGTGGTGAATGGTGGGAAGCACAAAGAATGAATGAACATCAAACTAGAAAGACCTGCTGGCCAGGTGCGACTATCCTTTAAGACAGTATTCCAGGTGATTCTGCACCTGGTGGGAACCCTGGAGTCCCTATTTTTGTCGAGTACTCCAGGCGATTCTTGGGCACACTAGAGTTTCAGAATCCTAACTTCAGAACAGTGGTTCTTAACCCTGGATTCACATTAAAATAGTCCAGGGGATAGTAAAACAAACGAAAAACCTCAACGACCAAGGCACACCTCAGTCCAATTAAATCAGAATGGGGACCTTGGTTGGGGCAAGATTATTTTTAAAGCTTTCCAGGTGATTCTGATGTGCATGTAAGTTTGAAAAACACTGCTTTAGATTCTGCTAAAGCCAGTGAATTTTACAGATTAAGTTGTTCTCTAACTGTACTAAGTATCAAAAATCCCCTGGGGAGCTTTTAAAAAAGATATATACTGATGCCAGGTCAGATACATGGAGTTTCTGATTTAATTGGTCTGGGACCTGGTATTTTTTTAAGCTCTGCAGGTGATTCGAATGTGCAGTGAGGCTTCAGAATTCACAGAACTATAATTCTCAACCGTAGAGTGTATCAAAATCACCTTGAGAATCAGACCACAGATCACTGGGCACCACCCCCGGAATTACTTAATTAGTAAGTATGGGTTGGCTCCTTGGACTCTGTATTTATAACTTGTTCCTGGAGCTGCTGATCTGGGATCACACGTGGGTACCACTACACTCATGTATGTCAGGACAAACGATGAATGTTGCTTTAAAGATATAATTACATTTATGTATTTAAAAAAAACACACAAAAAACATTTCAACAAAGAGAAATGTGATTGAGGTAGACACAGGCAGTGAGAGCAGGTCAAAAGAGGGAACCTGGTCCTTACTCCGTTGCAGATGCCCTGAACCAGGGGCTGGGGCCAGGACGAAGCACCAGAGGTCAAACAAATTTCAGAGGGAAACTAAGAGTTAGCACGGAGGGTGGCATGCAAGATGCTGGGTGGCCAGGTACAATGACTTTGCTAAAAGTGAGAATGAACAGAACTGGTGATCATCAGCTTGCCTACTGAGTAACAGTTGGAGCTGAGGTGCTGCTGGGACATGTTCAGATGGAGAAAGCTCCGGCAAATAGAAATATGCATCTGTGTTCAGACGAAATGTCCAGGCCCAGGATAGAACTGGAGGAAAAATCAGCACATGCGTGAAGTACCAGGTCTTGGGAAAGGACTGCTTGTCACAGGTAAAAGGGTGACAAAGGATGTAACACAAGGAGATTCCAATAGTTAAAATGGATGAGGGCACAGAAAGGAGCCAATGGGAAGGAGGAATATTGAAGAAAGAATTAGACAAAGTAATGGAATAGAAATTACCAAGAGGTAGGAAATGGTTCCTGATATTAAATCCTCTATAGAGCTCAGGCCGAATAATAATATTTTACAAAGAAATCACTGATCTGACCACTGGGAGATGATGGTTTTAGTGGAGCAGGATGACGGGAGTAGCGTCATGCCTCTCATTTATGTCATCAGTGAACGCTGGCCAACATTGGACCTGACTAGTTTCCCAAGGGAAATGGAGTAGGCCTTGCTGGCTCGACTTCACGGAGACATAAAATAAACATAATAACAACATCCGCACTTGGTTATTAATTTAATCAACTTATAATTTTAAAAGAAAATTTAAATGTTATAATAGCTCATAATTTCACAGAATGATTTAAAAACCTCCTATTAAAAATGGGCTCTCAGGTGGAAAATGGCTGAGATAATGCCTAAGTGAGAGGTAAGCTTTTGCATTTTATGCTATGAAGCTACAGCAGGACAAAACCCTTTCCTCTGTTACAGGCCAGAGGATTTACAATTTTTCCAATCTTGGCACAGGCCCATTTTCCTTAGGATCTTTCTAATTAACATCTTCTTAACTAGAAAATGGAGGAGTTCTGCTAAACAGTTTTGTAATGTTTTCCAACAGCAATTAACCCAGATCACCCCTCCCCCCCCCAAAAAACCCCCCATTTTTATTTAACAACACATGTCATAAAAAAGCATTCTGATCTTCATGCAGATTCTGGGCGGCTCTGCGGCAGACGCATGTGTCTCCAGGTGAAGTTAGGTAGAACGCAGAAGCATATGCCCATCACCACGGAGGGGCTGAGTAAGGATAAACCAGACTGAGGGGATAACTTAGTACTGCTCCTAATATTGGAAAATGCTAAACATCAAACTGTGTAACTGCTTCGAACTGAAGGCAGATGGTGAGGGTGGAAGCAATATGCACGTGGGATTTTGCTGGTGAAATGCTGAAAATCCACAGTAGAGGAACTGCTCAATTTTAAAATAACTTTTAAAAACCCGACTCTAAAGGTAACATGTGTTCATGTTGGAAGATTTGGAAAATGAACTATAAAAATGAAACTGGTAATCCTTTTAACGTAGTATGGTATTTTTCTTTAGCCCGTTTATGGATAGTGTGTGCACATACACGCACACTTTTATTTTATTTTAACTCATCGCTGCACCCCACATGGGGTTTGAACTCACAAGCCTGAGATCAAGGCGCGCGCTCCACCGACTGAGCCAGCCAGGCACCCCGCAAACGTACTTTTAAATAGGATCACAGGGATGACTGGGCAGCTCAGCTCGTTAAGCCACTGCGTTCAGCAGGGGCTGTGATCCTGGGGTCCTGGGATGGTCCCCCACATCGGGCTGCCTGCTCAGTGGTGAGTCTGTTTCTCCCTCTGACCTCTCCCCCTCATACTCTCCCTCTCTCAAATAAATAAATAAATAAATAAAATCTTAAAAAAAAAAAATAGGATCACAAACCATATTCAGTTTTTGTATCCTGTTCCTTATAATTAGGTTGTAATCACAATTTTCCTATGCCATTACATTTTTTTTTGCTATGATGGTTTTTTAATGGCTACACATTATTCATCACACAGATGGACTACCATTTAAGCATCACTCCTCTTACTATACAATATTTAGGCTGTTGCCCATTTTTGTGCTATTATAAATAATGCTGCAATTAATATCCTTAAATATGTATTTCTGAGTACTTTTCTGATTAATTCCTTAAATTATATTTCATGAAGTGCAAATAATAGTTCAAGTGATGGAAACTACTTTTAGCGCTCTTGACAAAATACCACTCTGCTTTCTAAAAAGATTATAAATTTACATTAATATACTGAGTATTACTATCTCACTACACCATCACCAGAAATGATTATTACCGTGCGTTGCTTTTTAATATTTGCAAATCAGGTAAAACTGGTATTTCATTATTTTGATTTGCATTTCTTTGATTAGCATGAGATCGGACTTTTCATTCATCATTTCTACTTCTTCCTTTGTGAGTGGTCTGTTCACGGCCTTTGCCTATTTAGTGGGGCATTAGAATTTTTTCTTTCATTCAAGAGAGTTTCTTACGACTTAGTAACACTAAACTTCTGCTCATTATATTTGTTGGAGATATGTTCTTAGTTACCAGCGTTTTAATTTTTTACGGCGGTTTTAACTTACAGAATTATGAGTTTTTAATATACCCATATTACCCACCTTTTCCTTAGCTATTTCTTCAACTTTTTCATGCTAAGAAATTATTTCCTCATCCTGAATAACTACATATTCTTTTTACTTTTTAGGGTTTAATTTTTACATATTATGTAACAGCAGGATGAAAATCCTTTTTGCATATAGCATGAAGGGAGTCCACCTCCTGTATTTTCATACAGACAGCCAATCTTCCCACTACCACTAGCTGGTTAAACTCTGTCTTTCTCAGGGCTGTGTGATGTTTTCCTCACCACATCATTATCAATCCCTGGCAATTTTCACTTCACGCATGATCAACTGCTTGGCCGTCCTCACCCTAGATGGTGTCTGCTAAACTCCGGTAGTCAGGTCCAATTCCCTGACTTTACGTGGCTGAGGCTTTGCCAATTAAGTCTCAACTCAATGTTGGCTTGAAAGAAAACACTATGAGGAAGCAGGTGACTAATTAATTTTCATGGCAAGAGTGGTGGCAGGGGCACATCTCTTGGGAGTGGGGGCCGGTGCGCTGGAGTTTCTGGAATTCAGGGATCAGGGCCAGTAACCAGGAGTTGCTCTGCACAGTACCACGTGGTCTATGCATTTTTCCAGGCTATGCGGATTTCGACGCTCTCTCTTTCGTCCTTCTGAAAATTATCTGAGCTACCTAATACACCTTAATAAATTCCTCCTCTCTTCAACTACAGAGTGAACATGCTGCTTGCAATGAGACAGCCACACACACAATTACACTATCAGGAGTATTTGGATTAGAGTTGCTTTAGAACTGTGATTTAACATGGGGAGATTATATTTTTTAGCTTTTTCTCCAATAAATAGGACATATCTATTATTCAAAAACAGTTTTGCTTTTTTTTTTAATTTTTAATTTTTTTATTTTTATAAACATATAATATATTTTTATCCCCAGGGGTACAGGTCTGTGAATCGCCAGGTTTACACATTTCACAGCTCAGGTTTTATTGCTTCTACATAGCCATCTTTTTCAAGTCTCTTTTGGTCACTTCAAAGGCATAGTATTTATGCCATTTCTTTGATGGAAAAGGGGGTACGGGAAAAGAGTGGAATGCTAACATGAATTGATCCCTTTCTTTCACTATCATTTCTAACTGGTTATAGCTGATAATATTCAATATTAACTTCTACATATTCATCTTGTATATAATCTACTTAATGAATACTTTCATTAATTTCGTACTTACACACTTAATTCTCTTGCATATTCTAGATTATATCTGTCATCCGAATATAACAAACCTTACCCAGCTCTTATAGATTTTGTTTTAGTTTTATGTGTTGCTTGACTACAAAGAACCTCTAGAGTAAAGTTAAATAATAATGGGGAGATATTTTAATAAAATGCTGCTAGTATTTTGGTGAGGTAAGACTGGCTATTTGTCTGAATTAGATGTGTCTTCCTATATTACGCAACTCTCTGTGTGTTCTCATTTTCTAAAACATTTTCAGCAAGAATAGATGTTTAATTTTATGAAGTGCTCTTTCAACATCTATTGAGATAAACATCTGACCCGCTGCTTTGATGTATTAGTACCACTCACAACATTAAATCAATCAGCATTCTTGGGATAAACCTTAGTAGTTTATAGTAAATAACTTTGTCACAGAGTTCTATTACAACTCTCACATTTACATTTCAAAGTGAGGTGTGGTGGTAGTTTTCTTACTCTGTGTTAGAGTATTTTCTTCTTTCCCTCTGTGACATACAAGGAAATCACTGCTTTTCATGCTAGTATGTTTATTTTAAATGTTTAAAAAACATACCTGAATGTCTATTTTGCTAATGAAGACATTTAAAAGGAGTAAGTATAACACTTGTTCTCTGCCTCACTCCCCAACGTTAGCCGAGAAACCTGGCGTATGTGTGCTTTTGCTGTATCTCCACCTTTCATTTTGGCTGATGGGAGTTCCAGATCTATCCTGTTGTTAGTGAATCATTATTCACACTGTTACACTTCCAAACTATCTTTTCAAACTTTTAGTATGCTCAACATAATACTTTTATACCCCATCTTTCCAATTCTTTAGTTCTTTCACTCTTAGCTACCTATCTTTAAGTGAGTTCCTCAGGAAAGACTTATGAAAAGTGTATTTTATGTGACCTCCAATGAATGATAATGCATTCATACATACATACATACATACATACATACATACAATATCTTATCAAATAGAGCTCTGTGGCCACAACATCATTATCTGGCAATTTGTGGAAGGAAGTCTGACGCCAGAATAAATTTTATACCTTTGTAAGCAATCGATTTATTCTTTTCTGTTCAAAAGTACACTGGTGTTTTTCTTTCCTGCTTAAAAAAACAGGAAGTCACAGGACTATATCCAGGGCAGAGATGAATTTTTGTTTCTTGTTTTTGTTACTTGGTCTCTCTTCCAACACAAGTCTTCATTAAAGTATCTTTGATTATTGCTTTTGTTTCATTCTTCTGGTTCCCCACCAGAAAAATATATTGTTATAAATTAACAAACCCTCAATTTATCTGAGGTGGATGTTTAAAACTATTAAGTGTAGTTCCTCAGATATAATAGAGAAAGATAAGGCTGTTGGGAGAACAATGGATGTAAAACAGCTTTCTTGTGGTAGGAGGAGACTGCTAAATATTTTGCTTGTTGGCTGAGGTACAACGTGTCTGACGTCAGGATATGCAGCACAGGAAAGTGAAATTCACCGTCTTGTGGAAATGTTCTGTCTCTGCCTATCAGGCTCTTAGACCGTTTCTGAGGTCCAGCCATGTGTTGAATGTATTTGAATCATGAGATTCTATATTATATGTAAGGTTAATTCTTCCTAAGCACGTGACCAGTCTTTGGCAAACACCTATTCCGTGTTACTGCAATTTTACAAACTGGGGATGGTGGGACGTTACAGGCATTTCAGTGAAAAGCATGATTAACTAACAAACACAGAAGTTTTAAGCCAGCGACTCACCGTGAGGTATGTTCATGTCAGAGACTCAAATTTAGGTCTTGTAACTTCTACCTTTGCTAGTAAAGACCATTTGCAGAAATGAAATGTTAAGCAGGAGTCAGGTAAGATAGGTACATAATCATGACAGAAATAGTTAAGGCCTCACATCACCACAAGAAATGAACATCCATCATTTATGTCAACAGTAAGTATGGGAGAAGTGAAATATGCCAGCTTCACAGAGCTCCTGACAAAGCAGACTGTGACTGCTTATGGGAAATTTGTTGCAGGGGAACTATGTACATCTCTTCATGTTAAAAATCTGCCTGGGTCTCCAGAGAAGGGAGAAGAATTTACATTTGGCCTTTCTCTTTTGAAAATCAAAACTGTCAAATGAAATGACTTGTGATAAGCTTCAAACCCACATTTCCTACTGAAATAAGGACACAAAAGCACCAAATGTGAAACCACTCAAATTTTTTTTCTTTCAATTTCAAGGATGCTAGAATGTGTCCATTCCCACGCCAAATTACTGATCTTACAAGGAAGAGGGCTTTTATCAATCAAGGAGCTTGCTTCAGTTCCTACATTTGGCCAATTTAAAATATTTTACATATGCCAACAATGAAGTGGGGTTTGCTCTTTGCCTGAGATCAATCTCTCTCTCTCTCTCTCACACACACAAACACAGACAACCGTGTACGCACGCACATGCGACTGGTCCCTCATTCTCAAATCTTCAAAACTAAATTCATATCCTTAATGATCAGGGGGTCACTTTGGTAACTACCATAGTGTTCCAGAACTTGTCCACATGGGCAAAAATAAGGCTTTCAAGCCTGCATGCTCTAGTTTACAGACATACCACAAACTGAGACGTAACTGCCACTCCAGTAAACACAAGGATGGCTTTCAGACTGTGACTGGGAGGCCCAGGCCGCAGGACAACCAGTTTTCCCAACCAAAGTACTTCCAGGTGGAATATACATCCTCAGATGATATCCACGGCCGTGTCCAGGACACGCTTGTGGGTCATTCAGGCATGCTGCCCTCCATCTTAAGTCTGAAGGGTCCAATCTACTCTCTTATCCTAAATCCTTTCCTTATTATTTTAGATGCTGAGAAACCATTTTTCATCAGCCCCTAGAGTACTAGAAACATGTACCCAGTGAAAAACTTAAGGCCAGTATGAATTAATCTTGATAAATAACATGATGCAAGGGAAAAAACTCCTTTAAAATGGAAGAACAGGAAATACGGAGTTATAGCCTCGGAATAAATATTAAAAAAGAAAATTAGAATAAATACATATAATCCAATCTCCACCTTTAACAGAAAGGAAATTAAAGGCAAGTGAAGATAAGAGAACTGTTCAAAATCATCCATGATTAATAACAACACACCATAGAACTAAAAGAAAATTAATCTGAAATATAACTTCTTTATATCTACTGAAAAAAGGTACATGTAATTAAATGCTGCTTTTTCATTCACTGACAACTGAGACCATAATAGATGGACCAGTCTGGAACATTTATGCTTTGGGGGAAATTCTCAGGTGTACCTGTGCCAAAAAGGATGTTGACAGGACAGTCAGCAGCTATCTATAATTAAGATATGCGCAGTTTTTATAAAAAGGAAACCTGCCCTCTCTCAGTCACTTGTTGACTAGGTGGGTGTGATCTCCTGCTGACCCTCCTTCACTGAGTTTAGTCATGTGGGGTCTTGTTAGTATATTGCTGACACGCTTGTCTCCTGACCAATAGTTACTCCTTTCATGTATTAAAGCAACTTAATTCATTCCTAATATAATCTGAAATTGTTCTCTATCCTCAAAACACACCATACGTGGTAACTATAATAACAAGATGCGTATAAATCTATGTGTTTATTTATGAAAAGTGAGCTTCCCCTGCTCCACTTCAGGTGGGAGACCCAAGCTCTTTCACAGAGTAGTACAGAAGAAACATAAATGAAGAAAACTGCTGATCTAGAACCTGTGTCAGGCCCAGCAGAGGAAAATGAAGCAAATCTAACTCTGGGGATGTTCCCGGTCTTCCCCGATCCCTCCAAAAGACAACTTCAGGGGACTACCACAGAGTCCTGCTGGGAATGGTGCCAGAGGCAGTAACTAGGAAACCGGGTGTCAAACCTAGCTCTGATACCAAGAAGCCACGTGACCTGGAACACGTAGCTGCACTTGGCCTCAGTTTCTTAGAATGGTTTTGAAATACACACGTGGGCATGCACACACGTATACACAGTAAATCTTCCACTCAGGCAAAAGATGACTCTTCAGCCCAAAATGTGACAAAGGGGAACCTTCTCTGGTTGAAGCAAAGGTGAAGTAGGGGGCTGTGAACCTCACTCCTAAATAACTAAATAACCCTTCCTACTCCCGATCCCTGAGGCAGGCCCTCTGGAACTGCTGAGGTTCTCGTCCACTGGAATTAACTTTTTATTTTTTATTTTTATTTTGATTAATTGACTGATTGATGAGAGAGAGAGTGTGTGAGCATGGCGAGGGGAAGGAGAGGGAGAGAGAATCCCAAGCAGACTCTGCACTGAGCTGACCTGGGGCTCGATCTCATGACCCTGAGATCATGACTGGAGCTGAAACCTAGAGTCAGAAAGCTATGGACTGTACCACCTAGGTGCCGCTGGAATGGACTCTTAAAACAAATGCCATTTGTTTCCAAAAGCAGCTCTAAACCAGACTAAGTACAGAGCTGAGGGATCTCCAAAGGCCGGAATGCCGAAAGGGGAACATCACAGACTATGACCCCTGTACTGCAATGGGGACCGTGACAAAGACGTCACATTCCACTGTCAGCAGCCCACCTGGAGACTGCAACAAGCCTGTGTTCTAACTTGCTTTGTATTTTCACACCATGGTATCCCATCATTTTAACATTATGGATGCAGATTGGTCGCAAAAAACACCTGAAGACTTTCTGAAAACCTCTCACCACTGGGGCACTTTATAATACTGCAAACAAAGTCACATTTAAGCGATTGTATGAGGTAGCATGGGCAAGTTGTTATTTAAATTTTTATATAAGGAGATATATATATATATAGATGTATATATATATATCTATATATATATATATATGGAAGTTGAGATACAGTGATCTGCCCAAGGGAGCAATGCTGCTCCATGGTAGAGATGAGCTAAAATCCTGATCTGAACCCCAAGGCCCAGTGTTTATTACACACACCATTTAGTCCTTCATTGGTTGTTAAAGACCTCCAAATTAAAAGGGTTCGGTGGCAGGATCAGGGTGACATAGCAGGTGGAGTTTTCTACACTAGAGTCTAATAAGTCCTCGGTGTCTGGGAAAGCGGGGACATGGGGTGAAGCGTGAACAGCTGGCAGCTTTGTGCTATGGTTCCCCCTTCACTGACTTCCCTAACTTCACCAGGTCACCATGATGTCACTGGGGACAGAGTTCCTGGAAGTTCAGCAGATTAGCTATTGTTTCACCTGAAGAGAACACACTTGAGATGTACTTAGATACGTGTAAAGTTATTCCAGTGCCTACACAACACATTCCTGATGTTTATTAAATGCTGTTTGCAGCAAGCATTAAAGAGCATTTCCTGTGGACACTATCTTTGACTTTAGGGCCTCAAAAAGCTACAGCGGACAATAAGGAATGACCAGACAACGCAAGCACAAGACAATAGGAGGCCAGCACTTTAAAGAGGCCCCTCCCAGAGTAGGCTGCGAAACGAATCAGAGTTGATCACAAAGACTGATGTGTAATGTTATTCACTGTGACATTATTTATAAGAACAAAAAAACAGGAAACCAGTCAAAATATTCATTAGGGGAAGGCAACTACGGCATGGTTGTGAAATGGGAGTATTCTGGACTTTTTGAAACCAAGTATTTGGGAAAAAAAAAAAAGACATTTAACGATACATAAAAATCTCAAAGAAAGAAAAATGATCTAGATACAAAATTGTATCTATGATCCCATGGGTCACACACAGGTCTAGACAAATTATGTGTATATATATAAAAATTTATATTTTATGTATGAATTTTGTATACACAAGTGTCATAAAAATTATAATAGATGTACATATATAAACTAAACATATTTAGACAAAAACACCCAAATGTTAGGAGTAGCTAATTCTGAGTGATGGATAAGCACACAGATGATTTTCGTATTCTTCTTAAATTTTCTTGTATTTTCCAAATTTTCTACAATAAACATGCACAGCTTTTGCAAACAGGAAGAAAAAGGGTTTCAAAGACATTCTTAAAAAACATCAAATATTTCTTTTTTTAAAAGCAAAGATCATCACTCTTCCCTAAAACTGCATGACTGTGCTTGTATGCATGCTCTTCTAAATTTTTTCCACCTGTCTCTTCCCGGGTATAGGGATGCCAAATCTGCTATCAACTCCAATGCAAGAGTGTGGATGGGCTCTCCTTCCCCACAGCTGAACCCTCTAAACTTGTGATGGTTGCTGGAGTATACATATACCTTAACATTTCATGACAAGTTCTATAATTACCCACTGTTACCCCTACCATAAAAGCTTAGAACTTGAAAAGCCTGCAATTTGCCTGGCTTTCTGGAGAAGTACTTGCAAACTGCTGTAACAAACACAAAAAATGTGCATTAAAGCATCCTTAAAGCTGAAATTATAATTATGCCAGAGTCAGTAAGTTCAAAGACAGAGACGGCATTACTGTGCATATTTAAGCAAACACTCTTTAGCATAGGTACTCAAACCTAAAATATAGACCTATAAACCTCCCTTACTTAAGACTACCTGATAGGTTCAGGCCATTTAGGTTATGTTGAGTGTGTTGCCTTCTACCAAGGGCGCTGCCACTGAGTGCAGACAGCTGGCTCATCCCATACTAATGGGACCCCGGTCTCAAATTCTTTTGTCTCTACGGAACGGGCTATTTTCCTGGGATACAAATCCAGATACTCTCACTAGCTAATGGGCTGAAGAAGACAGTCTGTCCATACCCATAATGAGGGATTTTAACTGAAGCTCAGAGATCATGTTGGGGGGGTACACTGGTATAGAGCTTGCCAGGAACACTGTAGTACAAAAAAAAACCCCGGGCGCCTGGGTGGCTCAGTGGGTTAAAGCCTCTGCCTTCAGCTCAGGTCATGATCTCAGGGTCCTGGGATTGAGCCCCGCATCGGGCTCTCTGCTCAGCAGGAAGCCTGCTTCCTCCTCTCTCTCTCTGTCTGCCTCTCTACTTGTGATTTCTGTCTGTCAAATAAATAAATAAAATCTTTAAAAACAAAAAAAGAAAAAAAGAAAAAAAGAAAAAAAAAAAAAACCCAAGTCACTGTGACAATCACCAAAGCTGTCCAGTCTGAGAGCATCAAGTTCTGAAAATCTTGAGGATGAAGACAGCAGGGATTCAATCAAGGATTTTAAATGCACCTTTTGACCTTTTTACGTTTTAGGTGATCATTTATTTACCGTCTGTATGAACATAAAAGCAGCCCTAGACCTAAGGCAATCTCTTCTTTTTCAATGGGTACATAAAAAAGACTCCTTTTAGCCTATATATATATAGGCTAAAAGGAGTCTTTTTAGTTATATAGTTATAAAGTTATATATTCATTTATATATATATAAATGAATATATAACTTCTAGACATTTAGAATATATAAATTTCTAGACATTTAGAAGACCTAAGGACACATGTCATTTATCCGTTTTCAAATAGTGAACTATGTAATTACCACAGTGTGAGATTTAAATCCAAAAATGTCTAATCCAAAGGTAAACGCTGTTGATAATCAATCATTTTAATTTCTAGTTGTAATATTTATGAAATATGAAATTAAAAAGACTTTTCTACCTCTCTGACTTTCAAGAAAATAGGCTATTTTGAGACCTTTGTTTCTCAAGAATCCTCTCCCTTCCAAAATTTGCAAAAATTTCTTTTCTCACAGCAAAAATAACTTCAAGAAATTCCAATGTCTATTATCTACAGCTCAGATTTCCTTCATTTTGGTGAAACACTGCCTTGTGTGACTGCTCTGTGGATTTGGAAGGTGGGCTAAGAGCCCCTTAGCATCCAAACTATCCAGCAGTTATGAAAGGCGGGAGCTCCCTCTCAGCTTTTCTATGATTTTATTTATTTGACAGGCAGAGATCGCAAGTAGGCAGAGAGGCAGGCAGAGAGAGAGGGAGAAGCAGGCTCCCTGCTGAGCAGAGAACCCGATGTGGGGCTTGATCCCAGGACCTGGGATCATGACCCGAGCTGAAGGCAGAGGCTTTAACCCACTGAGCCACCCAGGCACCCTCCCTCTCAGCTTTTAGCCAGGGTTGAGATAGATTATATCATGGATAAGGTAAATGGAAGATTCGCTAAAACTACTTTCAAAATAAAGTTATTAAGATAATGCACTAAAATCTGTGGGGATTTCTACCTAATTAGATTATTTCAGAGGACTTTCTCTTTGTGGGAAAAACAAATCTTCCATCTGGGGACTATGATGCATTTTTGGTTACCAGAGTAAAATGAAGCTCTGTCCATTTCTTCATGAACAGTCATTTATTCTTTGAACAAATATTTGTTAAGTGCCTGGTAAAGACTGAGTACTTGCTACTAAAACTTACCACTCCCTCTTTCTGGGCACTCTGTCTTCTCTTAAATTCTGAGATACTACTTTCTTCTCTTTCCCTCCTGCCTCTCCGGTTGCTGCCTCTCAGTTTCCAGCTGGCGACTTGTCCTCTCAGAACCTCTAAATCTTGGCATGGTAGACTCAGCACCCCCACATTGCCGGGTTTGGTCTTCTTTTTCACTCCCAAACTCTTGCCTCACTGATTTCATTCCCTTCTAAGGTTTTACATACCACTAATGAATGAATGGCTTCCAAACTGGTATCGCCAGTATAGACTCAACCTCTGAGTTTCAGACCCATAAAACAACTGCTTCTTTACATCACTTAAATGTATCATGGGCATCTTAAACCCAGTATGCAACTAAGTGAACTCTTCAGCATTAGCTCAGATCTGTTCTTTCCGCCCCCTCCCTCTTGGGAAATGCCCCTTCTGTTCATCAATATCCTCAGCAAGACACCTGCATGCCATCTTTGATCAATTCTCTCTCACCCCACAGCTAACATACCACTAAATAATGTCAATTCTAACTTGAAAAGCAGGTAATTAAGATCCAGTAGTACTTTAGCAACTAAACCAAGGCAAAGAAAATCCAGTTAATGTGTAAACACAAAAAGTTATAAAATTTTGATTTAAAAAAATGAAGAGGGGCTGCCTGGGTGGCTCAGTGGGTTAAGCCTCTGCCTTCGGCTCAGGTCATGATCTCAGGGTCCTGGAATCAAGTCCCACATCGGGCTCTCTGCTAGGCAGGGAGCCTGCTTCCTCCTCCCTCTCTCTATTTGTGATCTCTCTCTGTCAAATAAATAAAATCTTTAAAAAAAAAAAAAGAAAAAAAGAAGAGCCGTCCCCAATGGATGAGAGTGTCAAACCTTCCTAAGTGGCTGCCATGTTCTAAAAAAACAAAAACAAAAACAAAACCCACAAAAAACTATTATCACTTTTGTTGACACAGGGGAGGTTTAAAATAAATTTAAAAGGCAGCTTTGCCAAAGCTTCAATTTATAATTGAAGGAGAAAATAAAAACCTAAATCAAAGGTCATTCAGATTAAATTCTACATTTAGAGTTTAAGGATACAAGAAAGATGTCAGTTGTTAAATTAATGCTAGGAAATGAGTACATATACACGTTACAGTCTTCTTAAAGGACCAAAATGACAAACTGAGGTCACAGGGCAGATGATCTGCATGAAGGAATTAAGAAATACTAATGATGCTGATATACACCCCCGATTAGTGATTCAACACAAAGCAATACCCAAAACTAGGAAAATACACTGACTGACGTCAGTCCACCTGATTTTATCATACTTTTCCTTAAGCAGGAAGGGCAGTATGTGTCATTACTCAAGCCAACAATTGACAATTACACAAAGGCTAAGAATTATAAAACTCTGAATGCAGCATGGAATAAGAAAGATAGTATTCTCTATAATTCAGAGAAACTGATTTTTGAAATACTTGAAGTCACAGAATAGATGCATTGTGAAATTATATAGCTTAGACAAACACACTCAATTAGGAAATCAGGTCTTGGGCCCTCTGAAGATTTTAATCAAAACAGACAATTCCAATGTGATGTTTTACTTGACTATTTTTATCCATATGATTTTCTGATTTTAAGCTCCACAAAATGAAATTCTGAGGACATCAGGTGCTTTGGACTAAACACAGGTTTTATAACTTTAAGTTGGTTGAGATCTGCTTATAATTGGAAAAAAAGGCAATGAGTGACCTATCGGAGATTCCTCTTGTGTAAAAAACAAAAACAAAAACAAAAACACAGTTTCTACCATTTTAAAGAAAGTAGTTATATGGGAGTATCACAAAAGAATTTCCATTAGAGCTCACAATCCATTTGTATGACTCTGTGGGCACATAATTTTGCTCTGTCCTATTCCCCAAATACAAAAAAGCAAGGGAACTATCCATCCTCTATCATCATGTCTATATGGTCAAAGGAGGTGAATGCCTTGATGAATGAAAATGTTTACTGGAGATCTACAACGCCAATATAAACATCATTCCGAGTATGGGAGGTTTTTGAATGACAGTAACAAAAGAAATGAAACAGACGTACTATCACACTGGGGCTGTGTCCCTGGTCTCTCCTTATCTAAGGATAAAATTTTTCACTGATACCTAAAGATCACTAATCTCGAAGTCGTTCCCACCAGTCAGCTAAAATTCATAAGAAACAGCTTTCCTTCTGTCTGTGTGCAACATACAAACCAGGTACCACATATATCAGAGAAGAAATACATAAGTGTATTCAGAAAAGCTCTTTTTGCTCAAAAACACACTCTGCTTGGGAAAACCATCATACCATAGAACAGAAGGTAAAGAAACATTTGACTGATACTAAATTTGTCAAACAGGAGAAACAGTGAGGCCAGAGTAGACAATTTTTAGAGCAAGAACAACCTTGTTTTTAAAAAAATGATATCTTATAGCAACTAGACACAAGGACAACAAAAGTGGAAGAAATCATAAGGAAAAAGACCGGGCCACAGAAAAATTAAAAGTAAGAAAAGAAAAACCCTTACATTATCAAAGCACTAATAAAAAAAAAAAAGTCAAATCAAGAATGCCTATCAATGATAAGACAAAAAACTAATAAAACATAAAAACTAATAAAACATACCCATTAAAAATACCAAATATACTAAGATATTCACCTAACACATGTTAGAATGGCTAGTATCAAAAAGAGATAGTCAATATTCCTGTTGGGAGGAATGTAAATTTGTATAGCCATTACAGTGAACAGAATGGAGGTTCCTCAAAAAAATTAAAATCAGAAATAGTACATGAGAAGAGAAGAGTCAAGATGGTGGAGGAGTAGCAGACTAAGATGACATCTGGTCGCAGGAGTTCAGCTGGATAATTATTAAACCATTCTGAACACCTACAAACCCAACAGGAGATTGAAGAGAAGAAGAGCAGCAATTCTAGAAACAGAAAATCAACCACTTTCTGAAAGGGAGGATGTGTGGAGAAGTGAATGCGAAGTGATGGGAAGATACTGGGTGGGGGGGAGAGGCAGCTCCCGGCAAGTGGTGGAGCAGTGGAGCACAAAATGAGAACTTTTAGAAGTCTGCTCTACTGAGGGACATCACTGCAAAGGCTAAGTGGGGGTGGAGCCCTTGTGGGGAGAGTGTGGTCTCAGGTCCCGTGGGGGTCACAGAAGGATCGGGGGTTTCTGAGTGTAGCAGAGCTTGCAGGTATCAAAGCAGAGAAGCCAACTATAGAGATGGAGCTGAGGAGTGAGCTCTCAGCTTGGGGATACCTTAAACTGTGATCCGTGGCACAGTCGGACCACTGATCTTTGAGCAGGGACCCCACAAGTGGCAGATCCAGGGAGAACCCACCTTCTTCCATAGGAAGAGCAGTTCAGCAGGAATCTGCTGGTTTGGAGACTCCAAATGGGGCCGTGTGCCAGAGACAGAAACCCTTGGTCACAGGCTAGACCAGCTCGGAGCATGGCCAGAGACCAGAGAGAAAGTAGTGATTGACTGCTTTTCTCCATGGGCGCACTGAAGAATGGGGCCCCGAGCTCTTGGTACCTCCAAGCTGGAGATTGGGAGGTTGCCATTTTCATTCCCGTCCTCCAGAGCCCTACAGAAAGCATTCAGGGAACAAAAGCTCCCAAGAGCAAACCGAGCAGATTATGCAGCCCGGCCCCTGGCAAGGGTGGTGCAATTCCGCCTCGGGCAAAGACACTTGAGAATCACTACACAAGGCCCCTCCCCCAGAAGATCAGCAAGAACATCAAGCCACAACCAAGCTCACTGATCAAGGAAAACAGTTGAATTCCATAGAAGAGGAAAGCAAAGCATGAAATTCATGGCTTTCTCCCCATGATTCTTTAGTCTTGCAAAGTTAATTAAATTTTTTTAACTTTATTTTTTTTTCTTTTTCTAATTTTATTAACTTTTCTTCTTTCCTCTTTTAATGTTTCTTAACTAGTTTATCTTAACAATACCTTTCTAGAAAAAAATTTTTTAAAAACCTTCATTATTATGGTCAATTTTATCCTTCATTGCATCTAACTTTATTTTTTGTATACACATGGGTTTTGTTTTTTTTTTTATAAAAAACTTTGGGATACAATTTCTTCTAATAGATCAAAATCTATTAGAAGGGTTTTGTTCTAGTCTCCAGGCTGAGTAAATTCTCTCCACTTTTTTTTTCATTCTTTTTCCAAAAAATTATCTTATCAATTCCTTTTTTAGAATTTTGTTTAATTTTCATCTTTACAGTCATATTATATCACTTCATCATGTTTACCCTTATTTTTGTATATATATAGAAGTTTTTCTTTCCTTAAAATTTTGGGAGGTAGTTTCTTCTAAGAGACCAAAATACACCCCAAACAAGTTGGTGGCTCTGTTCTATTTACCAGTCTAATACATATATATATTTTAAAAATTTTTTTTTAATTTCTTTTTACCCCCTTTTTTCTCCCACTGATTTGGAGTCTCTTTTGATGTGGTTAGCGTACATTTTTCTGGGGTCTTTGCCACCTTTTTAGTATTTTATTCTCTCATTCATATATTCTTATCTGGATAAAATGACAAGGCTGAAAAAACTCACCACACACAAATAAAAAAGAACAAAAGGCAGTACTGAAGGCTAGGGACCTAATTGATATGGACATTGGTAATATGTAAGATCTAGAGTTCAGAATGACAATTCTCAAGGTGCTAGCTAGGCTCAAAAAAGGAATGGAAGATATTAGAGAAACGTTGTCCGGAGAAATAAAAGCCCTTTCTGGAGAGATAAAAGAACTAAAATCTAACCAAGCTGAAATTAAAAAAGCTATTAATGAGGTGCAATAAAAAATGGAGGCTCTTACTGCTAGGACAAATGAGGCAGAAGAGAGAATTAGTGATACAGAAGACCAAATGACAGAGAATAAAAGAGCTGAGCAAAAGAGAGACAAACAACTACTGGACCATGAGGGGATAATTTGAGAGACAAGTGATACCATAAGACTAAACAATATTAGAATAATTGGGATTCCAGAAGAAAGAGAGAGGGGGGCAGAGGTATATTGGAATGAATTATAGTAGAGAATTTCCCTAATATGGCAAAGGGAACAAGCATCAAAATCCAGGAGGCACAGAGAACCACCCCCTCAAAATCAATAAAAATAGGTCCATACCCATCATCTAATAGTAAAACTTACAATTAGTGACAAAAAGAAAATCCTGAAAGCAGCATGGGATAGGAACTCTGTAACATACAATGGTAAAAATATTAGATTGGCAGCAGACTTATCCATAGAGACCTGGCTGGCCAGAAAGAACTGGCATGATATATTCAGAGCACTAAATGAGAAAAACATGCAGCCAAGAATACTATATCCAGCTAGGCTACTTTGAAAATAGAAGGAGAGGGCTGCGTGGGTGGCTCAGTGGGTTAAGCCTCTGCCTTCAGCTTAGGTCACAGTCTCAGAGTCCTGGGATCTAGTCCCACATTGGGCTCTCTGCTCAACAGGGAGCCTGCTTCCCCACCCCTCTCTCTCTGTCTGCCTCTCTGCCTACTTGTGCCCTCTCTCTCTGTCAAATAAATAAATAAAATCTTAAAAAAAAAAGAAAGAAAAGAAAAAGAAAAAAAGAAGGAGAGATAAAAAGCTTCCAGGACAAACAAAAACTAAAAGAATTTGTAAAGGCAGAGGCTTTAATGTACTGAGCCACCCTCAAGTCACGATCCCAGTGTCCTTGGATCGAGTCCTGCATCGGGCTCTCTGCTCAGCAGGGAGCCTGCTTCCCTCCCCTCTCTCTGCCTGTCTCTCTGCCTGTTTGTAATCTCTGTCTGTCAAATAAATAAATAAATAAAATCTTTATAAAAGAATTTGTAAACACCAAACCAGCCCTACAGGAAATATTGAAAGGGGTCCTCTAAGCAAAGAGAGCCTTAAAGTAGTAGACCAGAAAGGAACAGAGACAATATACAGTAACAGTCACTTTACAGGCAATATAATGACACTAAATTCATATCTTTCAATAGTTACTCTGAATGTAAATGGGCTAAATGCCCCAATCAAAAGACACAGGGTATCAGAATGGAAAAAAACAAACAAACACCATTGATATGCTGTCTACAAGAAACTCATTTTAGACCCAAAGACACCTCCAGATTTAAAGTGAGGAGGTGGAAAACAATTTACCATGCTAATGGACATCAAAAGAAAGCTGGGGTGGAAATCCTTATATCAGATCAATTAGATTTTAAGCCAAAGACTATATAGTAAGAGATGAGGAAGGGCACTATATCGTACTCAAAAGGTCTGTCCAACAAGATCTAACAATGTTAAATATCTATGCCCTTAACATGGGAGCAGCCAACTATATAAACCAATTAATAACAAAAATAAAGAAACACATCGACAATAGTAAAATAATAGTAGGGGACGTTAACACCCCCCTCACTGAAATGGACAGATCATCCAAGCAAAAGATCAACAAGGAAATGAAGGCCTTAAATGACACACTGGACCAGACGGACATCACAGATATATTCAGAACACTCCAATCCAAAGCAGCAGAATACACATTCTTGTCGAGTGCACATGGAACATTCTACAGAATAAATAACATCCTGGGTCACAAATCAGGTCTCAACTGGTACCAAAAGATTGGGATCATTCCCTGCATATTTTCAGACCACAACGCTCTGAAGCTCGAACTCAATCACAAGAGGACAGTTGGAAAGAACTTAAATATATGGAGGCTAAAGAGCATCCTATTAAAGAAAGTATGGGTCAACCAGGAAATTAAAGAAAAATTGAAAAAAATTCATGGAAACAAATGATAATGAAAACACAACGGTTCATCTGTGGGACACAGCAAAGGCGGTCCTCAGAGGAAAGGATATAGTGATACAAGTCTTTCTCAAGAAACAAGAAAGGTCTCAAGTACACAACCTAATCCTACACCTAAAGGAGCTGGAGAAAGAACAGCAAAGAAAGCCTAAACCCAGCAGGAGAAGAGAAATAATAAACATCAAGAAATAGAAAACAAACAAAAAAATTCCAATAGAACAAATCAATGAAACTAGCAGTTCATTCTTTGAAAGAATAAATAAGATTGATAAACCCCTGGCCAGACTTATCAAAAAGAAAAGAGAAAGGACCCAAATTAATAAAATCATGAATGGAAGAGGAGAGATCACAACCAACAAGAACGAAATACAAATAATTATAAGAACATATTATGAGCAACTATACGCCAGCGAATTTGAGAATCTGGAAGAAATGGATGCATTCCTGGAGACATATAAACTACCACAACTGAACCAGGAAGAAACAGAAAACCTGAACAGACCCATAACTATAATGAGATTGAAACAGTCATCAAAAATCTCCCAACAAACAAGAGCCCAGGGCCAGACGACTTCCTAGGGGAATCCTACCAAACATATGAAGAAGAATTAATACCTATTCTCCTGAAACTGTTCCAAAAAAACAGAAATGGAAGGAAAACTTCCAAACTTATTTTATGAGGCCAGCATTACCTTGATCCCAAAACCAAAGACCCCACCAAAAAGGAGAATTACAGACCAATATCCTTGATGAACACATATGTGAAAATTCTCACCAAAATACTAGCCAATAAGATCCAACAGTACATTAAAAGAATTATTCACCACGACCAAGTGGGATTTATTCCAGGGATGCAAGGTCGGTTCAACATCCGCAAATCAATCAATGTGATACATTACATTAATAAAAGAAAGAACAAGAACCATATGATACTCTCAATAGATGCTGAAAAAGCATGTGACAAAGTACAGCATCCTTTCTTGATAAAAACTCTTCAAAGTATAGGGACAGAGGGTACATACCCCAATATCATCAAAGCCATCTAGGAAAAACCCACAGTGAATATTATTCACAATGGAGAAAAACTGAGAGCTTTTCTGCTAAGGTCAAGAACATGGCAAGGATGTCCATTATCACCACTGCTATTCAACATAGTACTAGAAGTCCTAGCCTCAGCAATCAGACAACAAAAAGAAATTAAAAGCATCCAAATCAGCAAGAAGAAGTCAAACTATCACTCTTTGCATTTGATATGACACTTTATGTGGAAAACCCAAAAGACTCCACTACAAATCTGCTACAACTTGTATAGGAATTCAGTAAAGTGTCAGGATATAAAATCAATGTATAGAAATCAGCTGCATTTTTATACACCAACAAGAGAGAAGAAAGAGAAATTAAGGAGTCAATCCCATTTACAGTTGCACCCAAAAATCATAAGATACCTGGGAATAAATCTAACCAAAGAGGCAAAGAATCTGTATTCAGAAAACTATAAAGTACTCATGAAAGAAATTGAGGAAGACACAAAGAAATGGAAAAATGCTCCATGCTCAAGAATTGGAAGAACAAATATTATGAAAATGACGATGCTACCTAAAGCAATCTACACGTTTAATGCAATCCCTATCAAAATACTGTCCATTTTTTTTTTCAAAGAAATGGAACAAATAATCCTAAAATTTATATGGAACCAGAAAAGACCTCAAATAGCCAGAGGAATGTTGAAAAAGAAAGCCAAAGTTTGTAGCATCACAATTCCAGACTTCAAGCTCTATTACAAAGCTGTCATCATCAAGACAGTATGGTACTGGCACAAAAACAGACACATACATCAATGGAACACAATGGAGAGCCCAGAAATAGACCCTTAACTCTATGGTCAACTAATCTTTGACAAAGCAGGAAAGAATGTCCAATGGAAAAAGGATAGTCTTTTCAACAAATAGTGTGGCGAAAATTGGACAGCCACATGCAGAGGAATGAAATTGGACCATTTCCTTAACACCACACAGAAAAATATACTCAAGATGGATGAAAGACCTCAATGTGAGAAAGGAATCCATCAAAATCCTTGAGGAGAACACAGGTGGCAAATCTTCAAACTCAGCCACAGCAACTTCTTCCTAGAAACATCACCCAAGGCAAGGGAAGCAAGGGCAAAAATGAACTATTGGGACTTCATCAAGATCAAAAGCTTTTGCACAGCAAACAATCAACGAAACCAAAAGACAACTGACAGAATGGGAAAAGATATTTGCAAACGACGTATCAGATAAAGAGCTATCTATATCTATAAAGAACTTATCAAACTCAACACCCAAAGAACAAATAATCCAATCAAGAAATGGGCAGAAGACATGAACAGACATTTCTGCAAAAAGACGTCCAGATGGCCAAAAGACACATGAAAAAGTGCTCCGCATCACTAGGCATCAGGGAAATACAAATCAAAACCTCAATGAGATACCACCTCACACCAGTCAGAATGGCTGAAATTAACAAATTAGGAAATGACAGATGCAGATGCTGTTGAGGATGCGGAGAAAGGGGAACCCTCCTACACTGTTGGTGGAAATGCAAGCTGGTGCAGCCACTCTGGAAAACAGCATGGAGGCTCCTCAAAAAGTTGAAAAATCTATCCTACGACCCAGCAATCACACTACTGGGTATTTACCCTAAAGATACAAATGCAGTGATCTGAAAGGGCACGTGCACCTGAATGTTTCTAGCAGCAATGCCCACAAGAGCCAAACTATGGGAAGAACCTAGATGTCCATCTACAGAGGAATGGATAAAGAAGATGTGGTATATATATACAATGGAATACTATGCAGCCATCCAAAGAAATGAAATCTTGCCATTTGCAACAATGTGGATGGAACTAGAGGGTATTACGCTTAGCGAAATAAGTCAATCAGAGAAAGACAATTATCATATGCTCTCCCTGATATGAGGAATTTGGGAGGCAAAGTTGGGAGTTTGGGTGGGTAGGGAAGGAAAACATGAAACAAGATGGGACTGGGGAGGGAGACAAACCATAAGAGACTCTTCTTTTTTTTTTTAAAGCCTTCCTTCTATTTACTCAGCAAAGTTTTTTTTTTTTTTTAAAGATTTTATTTATTTATTTGACAGAGAGAGATATCACAAGTAGGCAGAGAGGCAGGCAGAGGGGAGGGCGGGGAGGGGAGGAAGGCTCAGCAGGGAGCCTGATGCGGGGCTCAATCCCAGGACCCTGAGATCATGACCTGAGCCGAAGGCAGAGGCCTTAACCCACTGAGCCACCCAGGTGCCCAAGAGACTCTTAATCTCACAAAACAAACTGAGGGTTGCTGGGGAGAGGGTGGCAATGGAGAGGGCTGTTGGGTTATGGACACTGGGGAATATATGTGCTATGATGAGTGCTGTGAAGTGTGTAAGCCTGACAATTCACAGATCTACACCCCTCGGGCAAATAATACATTATATGTTAATAAAAAAAAAAAAGCAACGATAGCGTTAAAAAAAAAAAGAAAAGAAATAGTATATGATTTTGCAATTTCACTTCTTGGTGTCTATCTGAAGGAAACAAAGTCACTAAGAAGATACGTGTAGTCCATGTTCACTGCAGCATTATTTATAATAGCTAAAACATAGAAACAACCTAAATGTCCATCGAGATGGATACATAAAGAAAATGTGTTATACATATAATTACAGGACTACTAATCAGCCATTAAAAAAAGAAGGAAATTCTGCACATGCAACAACATGAATGGATCATGAGGAGATTATGCTAAGTGAAATAATTCTGAGAAATACAAAAGGTCCATCTTCCAACTGTAAGATAAGTTCCAGGATGTAATGTTAACTAAACCCACCTTGCTGTACAAAACTGTACTGTATATTTAAAGCTTCTAAAAGAGTAAATCCTGGAAGTTCTCATCATAAGAAAAAATGTATCACCTCGAGGCACCTGGGTGGTTCAATCAATTAGGTGTCTCCCTTCAGCTCTTGTCATGATCCCAGGGTCCTGGGATTGAGCCCATCACTGGGTTCCTTGCTCAGCAAAGATTCTGCTTCTCCCTCTGTTCCTCACCCTGCTCATGCACTCTTTCTCTCTCTCAAATAAATACATAAAATCTTAAAAAAAAAAAAAAAAAGCGAAACCTACATGAGGGGATGGATGTTCACTAAACTTACTTCCCAATAGATGCAAATACCAAATCATTATGTTGCACATCAGAAACTAATACCATGTTGTATGTCAATTACTTCTCAATTAAATGGAAAAAAAACTATGATATTGTTTGGCTTATATTGTGGAACCTAAAACTCTATATCATGAGCGCTGGCAAGGGTGCACTAACACAGAAACTTCAACAGCCACATACACACATAGACACATGTACACACACCTACAGGAGAAAGGACAAGAAATAAAATGTTAGCAAGGGGTCGTGTAACTTGATAGGATATTCCTATCTTCCATGACATTTCTCCTCTTTCCTACAAACTATCAGTTTTCACTGTTATAATCAGAATATTCCATTTTTTAGCCACACCAGCCTGGAAGATCAGAATCATGGACACGTGGCCTGTTGCATTTCTTAGGAGATTTTATACTTCACCTTTAAAATGGCACCGCATCATGTGGATGTTAGTAAACCGATTAAGGACTTGGTTGGCACTCAGCGCCCACATTTCAGGTTTTGCTAAATCCGTTATTGCCCAGCTACACACCTTCCTAGCTTAGGGTTCCCATTCTCGGCACAGTAAGTAGAGAAGTTCCCTGACAACACTGGGGATGCTCTCAGGGACACCTCTGGCACCCTGGAACCCTTGCTCCCCCTGTTGTACCCCAGATTATCTTCTCTGAACTCCACTCCACAATGTTTATTTTTTCCCTGTCTCTATCTCATTGCCAGACTACTCACTTCCAATTCTTTGCATCAGCAATACCTGTCTGCAGATACCCCTGTGTGTACCCCCTGTCCTATTCAGAGTCCCGCCTGATGAATGAGAACACCAATACAGCACAAATGCACGTTGTAAAGTAGGCTCACCCCTTCTCACATGGGGCTCAAGAAGAAACTCCAAAACAAGTTCCAAAGGGGAAGGTACTCACCATTTTCTGAACTAAGAAAAACCCTACTGAAAAAATACCCACGGTATCTCATAGTTTCTCCCTTAATGCATGCAGTGGGTCGTTAAGCCCACGCCTCCTGGCCCCCAAGAGGCGGGGAAGAAGGAAGATGATGAAACGTGAACCACAATGTCCACAGGGACTAGTCACACAAGCGGGACGTGCAATGGTCTGTTGTGCTGCCTAACCCCCATGCACCCATCCCAGTGCTGTTCTAAGTTTCTCCGTGGAATAGAAGCTCTCCAGTTCTCTGATTATTTCTGTCTCTACAGGCCCCCTTTAGTTCAGTTACAGCTTTGAAAAAGGGCCTGGTGAACAGTGCGGCAACAAATAAGCCGGTGACTCACCCTTCAGACATGAGGCACTTCATTATTATAAAATAATTTATGAACCTTTTTCCAACAACATATTAACCTAACCTTAGGGATATTTCCTGTCTGTAACAATTCCTAGCATTGTCCAATAGGAATGTGAGACTCCTTACCATCTTTCCTTCCAAAAACATTCTTATAAATGAATCTCAACAGTTACCTGCAAATTCCTGGTAAGAACAACTTCTGAAGACACAAAAGGTTAGGTATTTTGGAAGGGGGCAACGTGTGCTCTTAGGACTTAAAAGGCCTGGAGTCACTACCCAATCAGATAAGCCTTTTCAAAGAAAAAATGTGCTCTGGCTGATGGCAGGCAAAGTTAGAGACCTGAAGCATGAGAAGGACTGGCTGTGCCAGCGGAGGCTTGCAGGGAGAGGACCGTGGCCTTCAGAGGGTGAAAGCAGCCTCTGGCCAATGGTCAGGATGAGACAGGGATCTCATTCCTCTACCCGCAGGGATGTGAATCTGTTCACAACCTCCACGAGCTTGGAAACAGATTCTTTCCTCATCTCCAGATAAGAGCCCAGCCCAACAGACACTCTGATTTTGGACTTACGATACTCTAAGCAGAAACACTGGGTGAGGGGTCCTTGGGAACTAGGAACTTGGGATTTCCCACCTTTCTTTGATTTTGGCCTTCTGATAGCTTGAGAATCCCCTGAGCTCAAGCAAGTCAAGTGTACCCAGATATCTGCCCCACAGAAGCATAAAATTAATACACAGATACTGTTTTAAGCCAGTACATTTTTGGTAATTTATTACACTACAAGAGAAAACTAAGGTGGGTATTGTTTTCTTTATTGGCTTATTTTTAGAGCCTTATTTTAGTATAAAACCACTGTATGCTAATTTCCCTACCTTCCTAGTCCCCAAAGATTAACAGTGCTAAGTCTCTCCTTTCTCCTTCCAAAATTGCCTATGAATATGCATGATATACAAGTGTGCCTATATGCATCTATGCTGTCTAAAACACGCACACACGTAGAAAATTACACAGTGTATTTTTTCACTTAACCACCCATCTTGAGCATCAATCTAATATCAGAACATGAAAGTCTACCTCTCTCTTTGTAACAACCATGCAGTGCTGGGCTGTATGTCTGAATCACTTTCTACAAAACCAGTCCCCTACTGAAGGACACGTTAAATGATGAAATGGTAAAACTTCACTTTCCATCTGCGATTTTACAAGTCACTAACCTTGTTATTTTCTGTTATTTTGCGAGAATCTCACTAGATTACTTCCTAGAGACGAACTGGCTGAGCCAAAGGGTAAATGCAGTTGCAGTTTTCACCAACAGGACAAACTGCTACAACCAGTCACATCATTGATACTGAGGTCACGTGGCAGGGCCTCTTTCTCGACAATCTTGCTGTCTTTGGAGTCTGTCAGTTTTATAAAGTTTTTGACAATATGTCAGGTGAATGATACTCTACTATGGCTCATGTTTCTCTCATGATCGCAATGAATCATTTCATACTTTTGGGGGGACATTTTGATCTGTTTTCTATGATGTGCCATTGACATCTTGGGTGCATTCGCCATTTTCCTATCAATTTATACAAGCTCGTTGTGCCTCTGTTAAGACAATCAGATACTTATCTATTACGGGCATAAAAAGATTTCTCAGACTTCGTTTCCTTTTGATTTTATTTACTACAGAGAAATCTTCATGTTAGGGGAGATACACTAGTCTTTTCCTTTTCTGGATTAAATTTCATGCTTAAAATCTTCCCAGAACCAGGAGCCTGTGATTTTCTGCCTTTGTTTTGTTTTTTTTTTAATGGGACTCCTATTCACTGCTCTTTTAGGAATCCCTCGCTCTCAACAAACACTATTTTGTTTGTAGAGATAAGCTCCAGAACACTATGCCGGGCTCTCTTTCCTTAGAGCCCTACTGACACATCTGCACAAGTGAATTCACGTTCTCATCTCTAACAATTCATTTGACCAGGGATTAATTCATGTGTCAGCGATGAGTGGCCTGATTCACATAAGCCTGACCTAAAATAAATAAATAAATAAAAAGTCTAACTTTATCTTTGGGTCAGTAAGCACTGAAAGATGGTGGTATTTCTTTCTCTTGTGTTTTGTAAAGACATTTGGGAATTCTCTCTGGCATTCTTTGTCTCAAACACATGACACAGAAGACAGCAATGGGAAGGAAGAGGTGATGAGGCAAGGTGAGTGGGCAGGCATTTACCATCATCAAGACAGGAGGACTGGTCTTTATTTAATTTACATTTTCCTCCTCTTATTATACATAAATAGGAAACTACCAGATTGTGATAAATACCATGTCTCACAAATTAAGTCTGACAGAGTTCTACAGGTTCTGAGCAAATAAAAACCTGTTGGCTCTTCGACCTGAGGGAAAATGCTATCAGAACCTGATAGGCTTCTCTCTGCCCACTCCTCTGATTATGTCTGAAGAGAAAAGAATTCAAGCTAAGTCTACATAGAGAAAAAGAAAAATAATTAAAAGGATCATTAAAGTCTTCACCACATTTTCTCTACTCTCAATATTAGCACTGAAGAAAATCACAGCAATAAAAGACTCATCAGCGGGCACATAAACTAGGGTACAATTACTACAGAACACTACAGAGAGGAGTAGGATTGAAGTTTTTAATCACCACTGAATTACACATAAGAAATAAAATTCATGATACACTTAGCACTTGTATATATTGCCACAACTCTTCAGGAAGAATGTAAAGAAACAATTCCAGGGGCATCTGGGTAGCTCAGGCGCTTGAGCGTCCAACTCTTGACTTCAGCTCAGGTCATGATCTCGGGGTCATGAGAACGAGCCCTGCGTCAGGCCCCACGCTGGGTGTGCAGTCTGAATGAGATTCTCTCTCTCCTTCTCCCTCTGCCCTCCCCCACTGCCCTACATGTGCATTTGTTCTCTCTCTAAAAAAATAAGACTGCAACTCTTTTTTTTTTTTTAAGATTTTATTTATTTATCTATTTGACAGAGAGAGAGAGAGAGAGAGCACACAAGCAGGCAGAGAGGCAGGCAGAGAGAGAAGCAGGCTCCCCACTGAGCAAGGAGCCCGATGCGGACTCCATCCCAGGACCCTGAGATCATGACCTGAGCCGAAGGCAGCGGCTCAACTGACTGAGCCACCTAGGCGCCCCAAGACTGCAACTCTTAAAAAAAAAAAAAAAGATAGAATTCCAGCCCCAAGTAGGTATTTGGCCTTGTTTGCCCCTCTGTCACCTTTCACTGTTCTAATGATAATGTAAATAGACATCTCCATGGTATAAACGCTAATGACAGAATTAGCTGGGTGGTCATCAAGGAGTTGTGGAAATCCACTATTACCAACTGCTTCCCCCTCCCCCAGCGATATCTCCCTCACACCTTCTCAGAGGTAATTACTACCATGAACTCAGTCTTTAAAAGGATTATGTTTTCCTTTAGGCTCTTAAAAGAAATGTATATACATGTTTAAGAATATATGTGGGTATCCCTAAACAAAATACTGTTTATAGCTTCATGCTAACCTTACATGAATGGTTTCAACTAACTTTTTTTGCAAGTTGGCTTTTGCTGTCCAACACTCTCAGAGTTGCGTCCATGCAGACAGGTGCGGTGTTAATACTTCCTTTGTGCACAGTGTTCTGTGATGACTATGCCACAACTCATTTACCCATTTTTCAACCGAAAGCTACTTAGGGGGCTTCAGATGTTTCGCTATTACAGTGTGGCTACGAGGAGTCTCGACCATGCCCTCTTGTGTATATGTGCAAGAGTTTCTCTCAAGTTCTACCTGAGAATGTTATCTCTGAACTTCAGTGGTCTTGCTTTAGTATCATAATTTTATCAACTCTTGTTTTACCTTTTTTGCTTTGCCATCTTTTATCACTAAAGAGAAAATAAAGTTTTGTTCCAAAGGGGCAACTATCTCTCTCTCTCGTTTCTTCTCCCCAAACCTGTTACTGTTAACTCCCAATCTCAATTTGAAAGCAACCCCTGAGCAAAAGGATTGCCTTCAGGAAAGAGTCAGAGTCCTATTTTTAAATAGGAAATGAGTATAATCTGAAAGCCCACTGGGGTTAGAGCTTCTACGAGAGTACAATGACTTAGGACTTACTCATCCATCCTTTCCACCCATCATCCTTCACAATCCTCAAGACAGCTTCTCAAAACACAGATCCTCCTCAAATCCTTGAAAGGCAATCAAAATCCAAATCCCTTGTACTCTCTTTCACCTCTTTTTCCACCTTCATATTTTCTTACAATCCAACAAGCATGCCCCACTCTAGAATTACACTGGTAATTCCCCTTCTCTCACCCCATTTCTACCAGCCTGAGTCTTGCTTGGCTTTCAGCATCCTGACTAAGTGGCTCCTTCAAACTCTCCCATACTTTCCTGGTTGGAATTAACCCTTCTCTACCTTGCAACATCACAGATAATTAAAAATAACAAACAAAAAACCACAAAACCCCCCAAAAAACCCAAACAATCAAACAACCAAACATTCATAGTAATCTTCACTACACAGTTTTTCTAATATGGCTATACCTTGCTTATAATTGGTACTTGAGGCCAAGGACTCATATCTTAATCTTCACTATCCCTATAATGATTATAGATGTAATAAATAAGTTATATCTGCCATTTCCAGGCAAAACCTGAGATAAACTCTTGCACACATACTAGAGAAGATATATCCTAGACTGTTACTAGCAGCATTATTTGTAACAGGGAATGTAAGTAACGGGTAAGTTTAACTTTAGGGAGAATAAATGCTGAATGGTTCTGAAGGAGGTTAAGACATGTGGCCTCAAAATATGGCATCCTGACCAACAGTGTTTTAAGCTGAAGAAATAGGAGAAATGGCATGTGCAGGAAGGTTCTGTGCATGTGCACCTAAAGCAAAGGAGCGTCTTGATTCCTGAAAACAATGGACAGAGGATTGTGAATGTACAGCTCTTGCTCAATTTGCCCCGGTTTACTAGAGTTAGCTCATTTCTGCCCTGTCCTTGCACAACTTTTCACTCTTCCTCAAACCTAGCATCAATTCACTCAGGTCAACCATGTCTCTGGGTTTCCATTCCCTCATGAAGGCTTCTGTGTCACAGAAATCTTCATTAAATAAATGTGTTTGCTCTTCTCTTGTTAATCTGTCTTGGGTTAGGAGGTTCCCAGTGGAGAACTTAAAAAGGCAGGGAAAAAGGTATTTTTCCTTTCCTAGAGTTCTGAACACTGATCCTCTTCCTGTGAACTAACACATCTGTATTCCCCAGAGATAATCCCAACATGGAAACCTGTCTTGCATGATCCACAGATTTAGAAATGGAGAAATCAATAACTGAAAAAGGATCCCATATAAAAAAAAATTCTCAATTTCAGTGTCCAAACACTCTGAAAGAGAGGATGAGGTTTGGGCTAACTTATCAGAAAGAACAAAGTACTGATAAAACAAAAGGAAAACCAAAATAAGCGGGAAAGACACACCTGAATTTAAAAATGCTTGGATTATTTTAAGAACCAGCAAGAAGAAGGAAGACACAACTCAAGAAAGGGTAAGTCGTTACCTGCATGAGCAGAGAGAGGTGAGTGTGGTCGAGGCAGTGCTGGTGACTGTCCATTGCCTATCAAGCTTTTCCGGTTGCTTGTTCGGCAACTGTGAAAAGGAAAAACAAAATCGAAGTTTTAAAAAGCACATATAACGTCACTAATGTCCAGGTATATTCAATATACACAGATACTAGAGGTTCAGCAACCTATCTGCTCAGGCTGTGGCTTAAAGCTTTGCAAGTTAATACGCACTCACTAATATTTGAGGGGTGGCTGCTCCCTGAATATTAGAAAATATAATGTATTCATATTGCATAACACCATCAATATGTTTAACCACCAGTGAGTTGTAATTAAATGCCTTCTTTCTGCTCCCGACTGCAAAGAGGTGACACGCCATACACCAAGTGATAAATTAATGATTCAAATCAGCAAACCACAGGTAGCATCTCTGTTGACATGAAATTTCTAATACAAAATTACATGCAGTGAAGCGCAGTGACATTCATCTTACAATGATGCACTAATTAAAAATCTAATTATTTAGACAAATTTCCTATTTGTGCCTTTTGTCAATAGAGCAGCCGATGCCCAAGATGTATTTCACTACTGATTCATTTTTCATCTTGAATACTCCATTCAAATTCCTCATTAAGGTAAATATTTTGGAATCATAAAAATGGACCCTAGTTGGTATTACAATAATAGTGAAAGCCTTTTGCCAAAGGCACACTACCTACTCTTTTTATCCTGGGTACGCACTCAATAGAAACAACCTGCTACATTCAGGCAAAGGGCAACTACATTTTCCTGTTTCTGCCTGGACCAAGTTATAAAATACGTATTTGGATTCGCAGACAACTCTCACAAGCAGCAAAGAATAAGATAAACACGAAACTGGCTGATGATGACGCGAAAATTATCTCCCCTTCATGTACTTTTCCTTCAGCACAGACTGGCACTGCATTCTCTATTAGGAGTAAAGCAGTGAGAAAAAGGGGAATAAAAGCCAGCAGGTTACCTCACCGAATTCACCTATAATAAGGTTCAGGGCACTGTCATTCTATCCTCCTACACTTGGGCTGCCCTCAACTACCACTGAAGGTTTATCATAATCTCTTCTTGAATTCAGAATATACCTGTTTTAACAGGCACTTCAAAGAGAAGTTTTCACCTGACTTCCAAATTAGATACCATGGACATATTTGAGACTTTGCACAGAATATTTGAAAGGAACATTTCTCAATATTCAAATAATACATTTAAAGACCAAACTCAATTTCTTTCAGCAATATTGACTTGGGAACCAATCCTCTCCCTTAAAAGTTTGCTGCTTATTATCATTTGTCAACATTCCCTTATTTATAATTGGTTAAGGTCAGGCTGCATCATTTTATTTTCCTTACCGAAACAATCAACATCCCTTGGCATTTCTGTGAGCATAATTAAGATCACGTTTAGTCAGCCTTAAAGAATTGCTGATTAAGAATAGACCCTTGATACTTAATTATAAAGGTGGACTGTGATACTATCAACTCATCTATCAAGAACTATATATGACCTATTAAATTCAAAATTCATAATCATTAAATCAGATAGTATGATTGTTTTAAAAAGATACTTTATAATTTATTTAGTGTTAATTCAAATTGATGTCTTCTTTCATTCCAATACAGGAATAGTAAACATATCAACTTGTTAATGTTAATAAAAGAAGTTACAAATGACAGATTTATACCCTGGAAATCTCAGCTAAGTTATTTGTTAATTTAACCAAATTAACTGAAATATGAGTGAACTGCTAGAAAGATGGCTATATTATTTTTTACATTTAGTATTTGATCTAAATCACTTATGAAGATTTTCTCTTGACATTCAATTACTAATGTTCATATACATAAATAAAGTTTTCAGTAAGAAATGTAAATCAATAGAAATAGTAACCTAATGAGGGATACAGGTGAAACATAAGAACTTAAAATCTAAAAAATGGCATTTCTTGAAGAAAACCTTAAAAAAATTGAATCTTCCCAACAAACATATAGAATGACTAGTACACTACTATGGGCAAAATAAATAGACAATGATTTAAATTTAAAACAAAGAAAAACAAAAGAAATTTTCAAATTATGTCAGTTACTTAAAGCCTACCAAGAAAAGGCAGGAAAGTTCTGATTTTAAAAATGTGACTAAAAAAAAAAAAAAAAATCACAAAGAAATCTCTAAATAAAACCTGGAAATAGAATATACTTGTTTGCTTACTCTAAAAAGTATTAAAATACAAAGTATAAAAATATGTTAAGTTTAAATTACATTCATCCTTTTTTGCCTACTCTCTAAAAAGACAGTCATCTTTACAAACTAATGATTATGAATGCAATTTAGAGCATAAGAAAAAGGATTCTTCATCTATGAATATGGGAACAAGGAAAAAGTTAAAAACAAGGCACAGGGAACAGGTTTTATACAAAACCTTAAACAATCAGAGGCATATCTTATTGACAAATGCTATGAGCAATCAAAGTTGAAACGGTCTTCTCTAACCTCTCTATGATATTGAGCATGAAGGTAGAGACAGTATTAAAATTAAATAGACTTGAATCTCTCAACAATCAAACAGGAAGCTTTTAAACATGAAATACAAAACCAGACTTTATAAAAATACAGATTCCTAGGTATAAAATCTCCATACTCATGAAGTAGTGTCTTGGCCTCACAAATAAATTTATTTATTGCTAAAATCCTTAGGGTAAAGAGGAATTTTATACTGTATTTAACCCCAAAATACCTAATTCTTGATATATATATATAATGTAATATTATATCTAATATAGGTATATATATGTAAATACATATATTTACATATATATACATATGTGTATATATGTATATATGTAATATATATGTATATATATGTATATATGCATGTCTATGTATATGTATGTGTATGTGTGTATATATATAGATATATATAGATATATAGATATATATATCTATATATATCTATATATATATATAGATATCTCAAATGTAATATTAGTGCTTTTAAAATCCTGGGGTCCCAGCGCCTGGGTGGCTTAGTTGGTTAGGCAACTGCCTTTGGCTTGGGTCATGATCCCGGAGGCCCGGGATTGAGTCCCACATCGGGCTCCTTGCTCGGCAGGGAGTCTGCTTCTCCCTCTGACCTCTCCCCTCTCATGCTCTCTCTTTCTTTCTCATTCTCCCTCTCTCAAATAGATAAATAAATAAAATCTTTAAAAAATAAAATAAAATAAAATCGTGGGGTCCTCTGTGATAATCTGTAGACAACTTTCCACGGGTGGGGGACACTGGCATTCATCCAATCTCAATACAGCTTGCTTCCAATACCTCTGACATCACCTCATTTTATTGCTCTAGGTACCTGGTTCCCAATGAATTAATTGAAATCTGGTTTTAGGGGCACCTGAGTGGCTCAGTCAATTGTGCCCGACTCTTGAGCTCAACTCAGGTCTTGATCTCAGGACTGTGTGTTCAAGCCCCACACTGAGCTCCACGCTGGGGGTGGAGCCTAGTTAAAAAAAAATGAATTAAAACAAAATCTGATTTTAACCCATAGTAAAACAATTTTTAGCTGGCAGGACCCATGAGCATTCACTATCTATACCGCCACTGCACCTGGCACAGCCCACAGTGATGACACGGGTACAAAATGCTGAGTGGACCTCTGGGGTCACCATTTATTCCTCCAGGTTGTCCTGCAGGTGTAAGGAGAGGCACATGGTATCTAAGCACAAAATGAGCTCCCCACATGGTGGTGACTATGCCACACTCATTTAATCCATAAAGTGAAGAAAGAGGAGGTCGATACGCTGCCCCATGGACAAAATCCAGGTTCATTCCTTATCCCCAGCATGACTGAGTCCATTCAGCCTTCCTTGCTTTTTCTCAAGCAGGGTCATCCCAGGAAAAAACAGGGGATGTCCTGCTAGGTAAGACAGAACTACACTTCTACCGCAGCAGAAAACTCAACTTGTTTAAAACTGATCCTTGTCTAAGCTTGTAGAACTGTCTCCAGTTTTTGGCCTTTGGAACAAAGGTCATAGAATTGCAGAAGTCAAACTGAAGAACGGTCATACACTCAAGTTTCAGCTCTGCATCCCATAGTGCATTCTCTCCGCTCCACTCTTCAGAAGGAATGGAAGCCCTTTCCCCTGACTCTGCTTGGATGTGGGAGTCAAACACAGGAATACCCAAAGAGGCACATTCACCTCTTTGGTTCTCCGCCTGAAGCAACACAGGGAGGCATGCCGCCTCTGCAGCACATGCACACTTTGTGCCATCAGTTTGGAAGGTGACGCAATGACACAGATTCTTTACTTGCAAAATCGGAACTGAGCCCAAGCAGCAGCCAGAGACAACCTGAGACCAAGGCAAACAGTAGACCAGGACAGAGAATGATGATGCTGAGAAAGTACTTCTCTTTACTTCATTCTTTGGTTCCTCCACCCATGCACAAACTATACACACGCAACACACATACAGTACAACAAATACTGCTGACCGTGGACCTGGGATCTGAGAAGAATGGGAAGTGGAAAGACAATGGAAGTACTTCGGGGTGGGTAGGGCTGGGAGGCAAGGCAGGGAGAGACAGAATGACCTGGAGGAACATGACAGCTAGATGGGCACAGGGTATGGACATACTGTAGGATGACACCAGGCTAGCACAAAAATAACTGTTTTGTCTGCCTGGTTTTTGGCTCTGGCAGGTGAAGTGAGGATTGCACAGGGCACGCCTCCTGCTCCGAGTTCACTGTTCCCATCACAAAGCATTCTACAAGGAGCTGGTCCATTTCCTAAAGAACACCAACAGAGCCTCCCACTTGCCAGGAAGCTAAAGAGACAGATCCTGTATCTTTTTTTTTTTTTTTCAAAGTTTTTTTTATTTATTTGAGAGAGAGAGAGCACGCAGAGGGAGAGCAAGAGAGAGAGGAGACTCTCCCCTGAGCAGGGAGCCCAATGCAGGGCTCGATCCCAGGACCCTGTGATCATGACCTGAGTTGAAGGCAGATGTCCAACCGAATGAGCCACCCAGGCGCCCTGAGACAGGACCTGCATTTTACCATCTAAGTCAGGCCTGACTCAAAAGTGAGGTTAGAGTGGTATGCGGGCTGCCTTGCAAAGGAGAAGAGAGGAATGTGATGCACATATCTTGGGTCCAAAGCAATAATATTCTTTATCTGTGCAGGTTGTCCCTATGCTGAGGGTTCCAATGAAGGGCTTGGCGGGACCAGCAAACCTTTCACATCTGAATCTGTCAACATCTCTCCTGGCCAAAGAACCTACTAATTATCCCCAACCAGGTGTATAAAAGTGGAAGGCCCACCAGACTATAGCCTTTTGCAACTGTTCTGAGTAGCTGAGCTCCAGCTTCATTTTAAATTACACTCATTTTGAGACATGAACACTCATCACGTCTGACCATAGCACGACACACGGCAGAGGGGAAACCCCAACAGGCAGTAATTTCTAACATTCCGAGCTGATTTGAGAGGCCAAAGCTCAGGATGACGTATGAACAGCCATGACTGAGGGGCGGTGATCGCGCAGTGGACTGCAGGGGGAGGGCCCCAGGAACTCGGATGCTAGGCTGTAATTTATTAGTTCATCTTGATGAAAAATCGGATAAATATGCACAGTAGACCAATTAGAGACCAAAGCTTTACTGGATGTGAACATCTGTTCTTCTGAATACCTTAATAGAATCAGAACATTTGAATATTCCTTCAGTGAAAAGGAAAGCTCCAGGGGAGGAAAGTGGGCATGACTGGGAGACAAATGGCCCAGCTCACGGGGTTCAGCTGACTACATGTTATAAACTGGGCCGGCTTCAGTTTCCCTCGCTGTACAATGAACAGGCTACACCAAGGGAGAAAAAGAGTGATACATTCATTTTTCTTTTGTCTAAGATGTTTTAAAAATAGAGAAAATACAGAAAAATAATAATCCCCACAGCTTGGCATGAAGAACCGTATCATTTTGTCCTATTTGTTCCTAATCACATAGTAGAGAGAGGGGGAAGTGTACCCTTGGACATGCAAACCAATCAATATTTTTCCACTCCCCAACCAGAGAACTACTAAAAATTGTGGCTTATATCTTTTTTGGAACTTGACCACACACACGTGCATCAGATGAACAACACCTCTGTACGTGTTCACAGTTTCACTAGTGGTTTCCCATACCAGGAAGAAATGACAAAGATGGGGGACTGCACAAAAGGGATGAATGGCTTGCCTTTCAATGGCTTGTTAGGCTTTATACAGTGGACCACCGCCCCCCGCCCCTCCCAGGGACTACCTGATTCTCTAAGAATGGACAGCTTCCATGGTCTTTCTATTGACTAGACTATTTAAAAACTCTGTAGGGGGAGAAGTTAAATTGTAGAAAACTGGTAGTAAGGCAGGGATTCTTGTTTACAAAATGCAAATGAGTTTTGTATGGTACAGACATAACTCATAATCTCCATGGAGAGATGATCCTGAACACTTAATAGCACTGTCCTACAAGGTATTAACCAGTTCTGCACCTACTGGCAAATTCATGTCATCACTCCTATTATATATGTGTGTGTGTGTGTTTCACAATCCTTTAATCTTTTTTAATAGGTTACTGCTACCCTCATTAATTAGTAACAAATAAAATCTTTAACATACAGCCCTTTTATATTTCTAGGACAGTCGTGTTTTTTGACTTTTGTATAAATTACACTTTAGCTCATACTATAAATTATAGGTATTCTGCAACTTACTTTTTTCACTCAACATATGTTTTTGAGATTTAACCATGGCAACATAAATATATGGGTCTAATGCATTCCTTTTTTTAGATTATTCACTTGAAGCAAATTTTAGAATTCTTAAAACACACTGAAATTATATATATCATGGACATTTCTTTTTCCTTTTCTGCAACACGAAAAGATCACTTCTATGTGTTCACAAATAGGAAAGCAAAAGCCTTGGGAAGTATCTTTGAGGCTGTATTTTGAAAGAAAAATTATATTAAGCACCATAAAGCAAATCTTCCTTAAAATCTGTGGACACCTTCCCCCAAATCCTGCTTATTCCTTCAGAGGCTGCTCTGTCCCCATCTTCACTTCTGCCTTCATACTATTGTCTTCTCCCAGAAGATTTACGTCCTTCTGATGTAAATCAGTCCTCCTAGTCTCTCAGTAATTCATTCAACAAATTACTTTTTGAGTCCCTAGTACATGCTAGATATACTCCAACTAGTAAAAATCCCTGCTACCCTCCAGGGACTTCCTTTCTGGAGAAAGAAGCAGACCGTAAACACAGTAAATGAGTACAATTTATACTATACTATGGGAGATGGTGAGGACATTTATGGTGAGAGAGATAGCGATGGAGGAAAAGAACATAGGAAGTAGTACAGGGAGTGGAGAGTGCTGATATGGGCCATCTCAGTTGTACAGAGGTGGTCAGGAAAGGCCTCTTGGAGAGGTGAGGAGTGAATGAGACCAGAAGGAGGAGGCAACCAGCATTCACAAAGAGAAGCAAAGGCCCTGAGACAGGAGCTGAGTGAGCCAGCAGCAAGTGGCCAAAGAGATAGTGGAGAGAGGGTAGGGACAGATCTGTAGCAGAGTGCGAGGCCAGAGTGTGAAGTCTCAGTTTCTAGCCCAGGTGAAAAGGAATGGTGCTGGAAGGTTCCGAACATAATGTGACTTTTGTCTAAAGAGGAAGGTTTAGGCTACTAGATTGAAGTAACCAAAGGAGGAAGTCAGGAGGCCAGTTAGGAAGTCAAGCTGATGTGCTCATCAACTCCTGTGATTATAGTTTACAATATTTTATTTAAAAACTAACTTTAATCAAAAATGGCTCGCAAACTCAATGTGAGCATGATGCCAGTCCATGCTGTCTTGTACAGCACCAAACAACAGGAGAAAGAGCCAGTGCCCGTCGTGGGGGGACAACCAAGCCTGAGTGCTACCACCCTCAGCGTAACTGCACCAACACCATGACCTAGTTCCCACAGACATTCAGGGAATGTAATAATGACTACAACTGATGTTATCAGCTGGATACTCAAACTTAACTTTCCCATTAGTGGAAAAACTCCTTTTTCAAGGCATTAATTATAATGGAAATGAACAGTTGTTCACACTATTTTCACCTATGAGCAAAAAATTGGGGCTGATTACATACCTAGAAGAAGGCATAGGTCTCCCAAGCTTTAAAAAATTCTCAGGAAAATCAACAAGAAAAAACATATATTACTGTATACAGTACTTCTTGGACATATATCTAATCCTTTAAGATAACCCGTAATGAAGTCTGGCCCAATTTTCTGTCTTCATAGAGGAAGAGAGGATATTAGAAGACACTATTCAGTATAACAGATAGCAATGGAATGTCCTTTCCCACAAACAAACTACTATGAGAGATAAGAACATGAAGAAAACATTCTCCAAGTGTTTCAAGTATAAATGAGATAAGAATAATTCACAGATAACTGACTTCTAAGGGCAGAATCTGAAAGACAGGTACAAAACAAAATGTGTTGCTGTTTCAAGTGTGACACAGAATCCCAATCAGCTTTGAGGCCTATTTCCATAAATAATAAGCACTAGAATTTGATAGTATATACCATGCATGGCAAATTGTCCTTCCATTTCATAGGTTTTCTCTAAATAATCCCTTCATCTCAGAGATCTGCCTGGCATAAAATATTCTTACATCCTCTTTCTTTTTAGTCTGTTTTCTGACTGTCTGAAAACAAGACATAGCAACGGAGCTATTTCTACGTGGCTGACATGGTGAGCTCTAATGTCGTATGTGGGTCACTCAGCTGATGGGGGGCTGACATTTACCACATTGTTTCAGAGGGATCCTGGCAAGCAGAGTACCCAGCCTGGAGTCACTCATTTGTTCAGTAAACATAACTGGGTATTCTAAATGGAGCTTATAATCTAGGAGGGGGGATGAGTTCCTTGACACCAAACATTGTATTTTATATACTAGCAAATCTCTTTGGGTACCCAGAATGCAGAAAAAAAAAATGATTTCAGTAAAGATTCAGTAAGTATTTTTGAATGATGAATCCTTAGTTAATTAACTTTAATCACTCAAAAGTATTTACTGAATCTTTGCTGAAGATGTTTCCAGTCGTTAAGAAGTTTATAATTTAACTTGGGAGGACATAGTGTCGCTTGTAAGATTCAACTGATCCAAGGTGATAAAATACAGTCTAATACTACCTCATTGATCAAAGCCATGTATAACTGAGAAAACACAAAAAACTGATGGGACTGTGGGGCTCAATCTATGGCATGACACATCTTACTGGAACAACCTACATAACACGTTGTTTTGAATAAAATTACAATGGGATAATCAGTGGAATTAAAAGAGGCTTAACATGATGCTCAGAGTCAAAGAGGAGCTGGTAGTGATGGGGTATTTATAGAAGCAGGGTGCACTGAACTGCTAAAAATGTTAGAAGTAAAAAGTAATTCAACTGGTGGGGGAACCCAAGAAAAACTTTTTAGTGCAATTTACCTGCAACAAAATCTAGGAGGTACCTAGCCCATATGCCCCTCAGAAATCCTCAGACTTCCATGTATCTGAATAAGGACAGCGAGGGCTAGGAAAGTCAACAATGAGACACAGATGACTTGTGAACTTATGATTCCTCAGGGAGGACACAAAAGCTCAAACCTTACATGGAAGACACAAAGTAAAGACTGTTCCTACCTGGGATGAGGGTGTGAAGAGAATGTTGGGAGGGCAAAGTGATTAATTTTGATCTAGGAGTTGAAAGACATGTGCTGTATCTTGGGAAACTGCTCCAAGGGTGATCTGGCCAAAACACCGTATGGAGTCATTCAAATCTGTGGTGTCATCTATCCTGCAAAGCTGAAGAGCTGCTATCACCTGGCTGGGCCCACCAATGGCTAGGCTATCAGACTGGCAAAGAGAGACAGATTGGGGAGCAGTGGCCCTGGTTCCATAATTGGGTGAAGGGCCAGGGTCAAATACTTTTGAGACTCACGCAAGCCTTTGGTTGTTCCCAGGGCGGCTGCAGACAGGGACCAAAGGTTAAGTCTACAGACCTACTGGGGAGTTAAGAAACAATAAACAAAATACAAATACAAACCAATGTTTCCCTAAACTTCCGCTGTGTGTGTGTGTGTGTGTGTGTGTGTGTGTGTGTGTGTTGCAGAAGGGGGATGGACTAATTTGTGACTTAAAAATTTTTTTTTAAGTTCCCATGTTTCATACTCAATATGGATGAAAGTTATGACTTGATACATTTTTTTCCTAAGGAGCAGAAAACCAAGTGCAAAGTCCAACTACAAAAGTTACTGTTAATTTAATAACATTGAACTATTCTCAGTTGGCCAATGATGAGGAAATAAATTTTTAAAAAGCCTTAGAAAGCGTCAGCAGTACCAAATCAGAGTAAACTCATCACATTAAATCCAACGTTCTGATCTGCCTTTCCGGAAAGACCACAATAAAGTTTTACTATGAACTTCTTTCTCCAGTAGCTACTGGTCTCTAACTTTTATCGCTTTTAAGAAATGCTCCACACCTTTAGAAAGCTCAATGGTAAGATTTTCTTACTTCCAAATTTTACTCGGGCATATACAGAACAGCTGAACTGTTGTATGTAATGCTGTTTTACCCACTCCAGACTTCTCCATCCAGAAATGAAATCTCAGCTTCACTTGCTATACCCAGACACTTTTAATTTGGTGGATATATTTTAGTCTGGTAGGGTAATTTAGCTACAGAGCTAAACAGTACCCATAAAAAAATCAAAGGCTCTGTTCCTTCTTCCTGGTTCAGAGGATCTTGGGGCCGCTCGGTTCCGACCCACAAAAGGGAGGCGAGTTTGCTTCTGTAAACACCCGATCTTTCATGACACTCAACAGAAATGTATGTCAGACATGGGATGAGCAGCACAACTATTTAACACCACTCCAGGTCTAGAGCATTCTGCATTTACCACGATTTGGCAGAACGGCCTGCCCACGAGTGAACCGTCCCTGAGTCCACGTGCCTCCAGTCAGAACACAAACGCACACGTGTAAGGCCGACAGCAGAGCTCCACTTTGTTCTCTTCCGTGAGGAAAAGTCATGCGGCACAAAGCCATTATCTTTCTGTTCAGTATGTTTGTTGCTAGCTGTGCCTAATTCTGTATCTTGCAAAATGACATTCTGTTAATGACAGGTATGTCAAAACCGTGGTGATGGGCAGGAGTAGAAGAAAACGTTTCCTAGATGGAGAAACAACAGGAAAACTGCCAAATGGATGTGAACATTAGTTGTGTGTTCATCCCATACTTAAAGCACTCACACCCCACCCCTATTTGTTCCTCATAGGAGAAGGATGGAGCCCTCTAAGGAGGGAAGAACAGCCTATCTTGGTGAAAAGGGGGGCGGGGGGGTTGGGAGTCAAAGCATGTTTTCCTTTAATTAACTGGACAAATGTCTCCCCCCCCCATTTGTATTCATTGATGTTTTCTTAGTGGGCCTCTCATTTTGCAAAGATGAAACTGGCCACAAGCCATCGATTCTCTTGGTAAAGACAGGAGGGCTGGAGAGATACCAGACGATGCTGACTGGTGAGTTTGTTACCCAGTATTCAGTGTGGGTAGCAAATTCACCTTGCTCTTGCCATTTGTGGGCTGAGCAATAGAAGAGTAGCTCTAGAAGATGACATGCTGTCTGCCAAGGCAGCATGACCAAATAGTGGTAAACAGGGCCGAGGACGGGAGGTCAGGTGACTCTCACAACCAGGGTACTGTCAAAGTCAGAACTCTGCATTAGACAGAGAAATACATTTAACTACTACTTACATGGGTGTATAAAAATTCTATCCCAGAGAGAGAGCTAGATCTTTTTAAGATTTCATGGAATGCTATAAAATGTAAGGACTTGTTCTTGGTAGATCGGTTTTCCAATTCCAACCCTCTTAAGCCCCAATTCACCATCCTGTAGAATAGGGATAAGAATACAAAATACCTCAGAGGCCTGGGTGGAGATTAAATGAGATAATGCTTGTAAAGAAACTGTCATCACAGCACATGGCACACAGCAAGTGCTTCATAAACAGGAGTTGTCCAAATAAGAAGTTTTGGTCTCTCTTGCATATGTTCTTTCACGCGTTGATGTTTTAGTACCTACAGTGCAGCACTGAGGCTTTCCCTCAAGGATCTTAGAACAAGAGGCATTAAGATTACCCACAGAATTAACTTCTAAGGGCAGGACAATGAATTACATAAAAGGTAAAGAGGCTAGATCTAAGGCGACAGGACTTGATGATAGCAAATGAAAATACTAACAGTTACAGAAAAAATGTAGCAACACAAAGGTTTATCGGTTGGCTTTTAGAAACACAGAGAAACAAAAGCTGCGGAATCACAAGTTCAAGTGTCAATCCAAGCACTGACCAAGGGCTTCAAACTGGCAATGCCAAGGTGGAGGGACATATAAGGGGCCCCACCCATTCACTGTTTCAGACCAACTGTCAAAACCACATGCATCGGTCCCCCTTTGCCCAATGCCATCCATCATCTCAACCACGTAGCAACCATCCTCCCCAAGCAACCTTCTGGCTAGCTTCATGGAGAGGTATACCCAAACGTGAACAAAAACAGCAATAGTAACTGCTAACTTTGACAACTGTTGAATACGTGCCAAGAAACAGTTTAATTTTCATGACAATCCTGTAAGGTGGGGCTTTTTTTTTTTTTATCCCTATATAGCAGATGTGAAAACTGAAGAACTGAGAAGTCTAGAGGCTTCTCTGACAAGATCACACGAGTAGTACGAGGCAGAACGGGAATCAAATCCAGGCAGTCTGCCTTCAGAACCTGTGCTTGCAGTGATCTTGTGCAAGTGTCTATAAGACAGAGAAAAAGAACTCTGAGGGGTTTAAGCTCAATAATGACTGTATTTATTTATTTTCAGGATTTTATTTTTTACCTGTCGGAGAGAGAGAGCTCGCAAGCAGGGAGAGCTGAACACAGAGGGAGAAGCCGGCTCCCCACTGAGCAAGGAGCCAGATGTGGGACTCAACTCCAGGACCTTGGGATCATGACCTGAACCGAAGGCAGATCCTTAAGCGACTGAGCCACCCAGGTGTCCCAATAATGACTGTTTATCCTTGTAAACTAGTATCTTAGCCTTCTGGTCCTGTGCATCCAATAGTGAGCTTGGTAACTACAGATCCATGCCAAAGAGATGAGGGGATCCTGGCGGTACCAGGTGTTTGTGCCTATAACCTAATGTTCAGAGATACAGCGGGGACATCAAGCCATCAAGCTTCACATCAGATTGTGAAGAGTTTTCTGGAGGCAGCAAGCCTGACCTAGATGGATGGACAGCCCAATGTCCCCAAGCAAGGCATATTCTGGGATGTGCTTGTATAGAGTGTTCAGGATCACATAGAAAGACAAGTCAGATGTCATCCTGTGGACATTTCCATCTCCACAGGGTAGTGTCGAGGATCCAAAGGCAAATGACCCAACTCTCAGATAACCCAAAGCAAACAGGCACTCCTGCCTTGGCCCTCTCTGAACCAGCTGGGCTAGACAGACACAACTAGAGAAAAGAATTGCGCTTAAGCATGTATGAATCACATTTTTTTGTTCCATTGTTTCTTAACAGATTTCAAAATTAAATATAAACTTCTGGAACATGCTCCCTTTAATATGTTTTTTTTTTTTTTTCTTTCCCTCTTTCTAGATGTCTGACTCAGTATTAGAGAATAAAGAAATCAGATTTCTGATGTGAAACATGTCTGTGAGCACGGGCTTTGGAGAAAAGGATTGATGGCACGTACTGTAATACACATCAGAAAGTGACTGGCCAGCAGAAGGTGCAAAGTGTTTCATAAGCGATACTGACTGTGCTATTGAGACATAACTTGAAATATTTACAAAATGAGACATCTCAGAATAAAACAAACTCATTATAAAAGGTACATATAGGGGCGCCTGGGTGGCTCAGTGGGTTGAGCCGCTGCCTTCGGCTCAGGTCATGATCTCAGAGTCCTGGGATCGAGCCCCACATTGGGCTCTCTGCTCCGCAGGGAGCCTGCTTCCTCCTCTCTCTCTGCCTGCCTCTCTGCCTGCTTGTGATCTCTCTGTCAAATAAATAAATAAAATCTTAAAAAAAAAAAAGTACATATATTTACAACTTCTATAGACTTGTGACCCCAATTCTTAAGATTTTTTGGTGGCATTTATTCTTTCAAGGTGTCATCCCTTTAGTCTGGCATCTTCCCCCATTCTTGCTGCCGAAAGACCTCTAAGACTTTCAGAATGTGTGAGAACGTGTCTGTGTGGAAAGGGCCTTCAGGGAACTGTGAGTTGTTATAACTATGGCAGGAGTTTGGCAGGTTGGAGCACCCTGAAAGCATCATTTACTAAGGAAAAGTTGAAGGCTGGTTTCACTCACCTCGAGGTTGCTGGCATGCCTCTCACAGGCACGGCCACCTATTTCTCCTAGGGCCAGCCTGTGCTCAAAGAGGTGACCTCATTCGTCCCTAGCCTGGGGTTTGGCCCTTATAAGTAAGTACCCTTAGCTCCAAGAGTAACACACCAACTCCACCTCTTCACCATATCCACCAGGCAACCAACCCAAACTCATTCTGCATTCCCTGCAGTGACTCACACAGTTCCTGTTCATTGTGTTCCTGGATTCCTGTTTATTAAAGTTAGGGAATCTGACCTTCACATGACAACATTTCTAAGTAGAAATTCAATGCTATAGAGAGAAAGCACCCTACTGTGTAAAATGTCCATACTGAAAAGGATCCTTACGGACTTGCCCACATGACACTAAATTGCCTATCAAGACAAGAATTATGATACTTGAACTTACTGAAAACAAGTCAGTGACCTGATGAAAAAATGTATGTGAAATCTTTCACTGGTTACTTTTGCTTCTTATTTTTCTAAAAATCGTTGTTGAAAGAACATAATACATATGAAAACAACAACACGGCTAAACAATCTTCAAAATAAAAGCTGTCAATAGCTACCACATGAGTCATTCCTTTGGCTTTGTGGTCACATCGTATTTTCATTCACAGTATAATCATAAAATTACAGGGCTCACTTATATAACACAGAGTTGTCTGCCTGAGTCTTCATATATTAGTGACACTGTTAACAGGAGGCTCCGAAATTTCTGAACTTATACTATTATATGGTAAGGAGCAAAAACCCTTTGAACCATTAGCTAATCTGCCTCATGGGCAGTACATAAAAAATGTGGTGCTATAGTCTTCAAATGACAGAAAATCATTTCTCATTTTACTTAAAAAAATAACACGAACACCTTTGTTATGTATTTTTTCATCTGAAAGTTTTGATATTTTAAAATAATGTAAAAGAAAGCAGATGAGCGGTTAGCAACAGGTCATGTCACCTTTCTACAAGCTGGAGACCTAGCGAGCACCTGGTGATAAATTCTCGTAAGATAGAGTTGTCTTCTAACCCCCTCCAAGGATAGAACTATGAACATCGTTTTCTTGTTTTGACTCCTTTTTTCTCATGGGCAGCTCTACTGTTCCACCAAAAATCCCCCAGCATTTTGTAAAGAATGTCTCTGCTTCGGGCAAAGGAGGACTGGTACCAGAACCCAAGAGATGTGCCTATGAGTTTGCAATCAGGAAATCTGGGGAGGGAGACATTTCCCAGAGTTTTAAAATAGCTCCATTGTTTAGTTAAGCCACACTGTGTATCTGAGGACCAAAAGAAAAGAAAAGACAAAAAAACAAAAAAGCAAAAAACAAAAAAAACAAACCCAGGGGCGCCTGGGTCGCTCAGTGGGTTAAAGCCTCTGCCTTCGGCTCAGGTCATGATCCCAGGGTCCTGGGATTGAGCCCCACATGGGGTTCTCTGCTCAGCAGGGAGCCTGCTTCCCTCTCTCTCTCTGCCTGCCTCTGCCTACTTGTGATCTCTGTCAAATAAATAAATAAAATCTTAAAAAAAAAAACCCCAAAGTGAAATAAAATGAAACAAATTAACATATAATCATCTAAATTAGAAATGCAACTGTTGAAAGTTTCAATATCCGGATAGGCAAATTGTTTCAATCATAGTCAGGTTAGGGCATTTTCTCAAGTGAGTACAAGAGATAATAAAGATATCTAGAAAGGGAATAATTTGATAGTTGATAAACATGAAGTAGGGAATGAGAAGGTAGCAGAGGTCCCAGGAAGACTATTTAATAATACATCATTAAACCAAAACATATAATTCCATTCATAAAATAATTTTTAAAATTATTCTATTTCAGCAAATGCCAGCAGAACCAATAATTAATGTGTGTGTTCTAGTTAAAAAACAAAAACAAACAAACAAAAACAACAACAACAAAAAACCAACAGCAAAAGAATCGGCAACATGTCTGGAACCATAGTTTGGAAGAATTAATGGCACATTAATTATGAATGATAACTCCCCCAAATCCTCCTGGCCCTCACTGCCATAGCCATGCTTCAGAGATGAGTCATTTTTCAACTGTGAAAACTTCCTCTTAGAGAAAGAACTTTGATTAGTTTTCTACCTCCTCTTGCAAGATATGATTTTACTTCAACAAGATTAATCTCTAACTCATCTATGAAAAAGTTAATCAATTTGTATAGAAATGAAGAAAGGTACTTTCCCATCTTTTTAAAATGTTTGTTAAAAATTTATAAGATTCAGGAATAGAAATAGAGTTGGCAACTTTTCTTAGGAAAGCTCCTTTTTTGGTCATTCTGTCCTCCAAATGCTTTTTACGTACTAAATGAAAAATCTATTTTTAAAAATCTCCCCCGCAATAAAGACCTAGTTCTGTCTGACTCACGGCAGCCTGAAATGCAGTGATGAAAAAGCCCAGAACTGAGCAAAGTAAGGGTGGTCTGAGGTGGCTCCAGGACCAAGGCTGGCCCATGACGGTCCCTCCCCTGGGGACAGAGGAGCTGGAACTTTGCAAAAAGATCTGTGTGCTCCTCTACTCACTGCTCTCCTTTTAAGATCACTTGACAATCACCTAGAATTAACTGCCTCCTCTCTGGGGAAGGTTTTCTGTTTCTAATCAAGCCATTTTTACCATTCACTCTCCCTCTCTATGCACATCCCTTTTGGGCCCTTTTTCTGAGATGGATGAGAACTAATGATGACGATCAGTCTCTTCTCCTAAAAACCCTGAATGAAAAAGTGCAGTAAGCAAGGCTATGACTATAAGATGGGATGTTATTCCAAAAGTGCTTGCAAAGACATAGGTGAAAAGCAAACAATGGGTCCAAAACCTGAGATCAAACATGTTTAAAATACATGAAAAGGCAAAGAAAATGGATGGGAAGGAATTGTCCATCAACAATAATGGTGATTACTCCTCAGCGCAGGAATGTGGAAGTCTAAGAGTGTGTCCTTGTGTTTAGTTTTCACAACACTGCAACCTGGATTCTGTAACCTCTTAATCTGGAAAAATATGCGTGTGATATGAGAATTTAAGCAGATGCCTTTTTAATACTGCTGGCCATGATTCTTTAGGGGAACGAAGGGAGGTAGAAAGGGACCATGTACGTGTCCTTGACAGGACACTTTACTGAGATTATTTATTTGTAGTATTCCTTCCCCTGGAGGAGGATGCGAAGTATAAAGAAGAAGAAATCCTTGCAGCCAGAGTCTGGCTCCTGGGACTTAGAGGGCCTATTGTGGGGAGTTTTGGTTTCAGGAATGGGAGCGGAAGTCCAGAGGCAGCCATGGAGGTGAATCTCTACGCAGGTCCTTCCCTGAGACTGAAGAGCCTGTGAGCCCAGTTGCTACAGGGAATGGAAGGGGTGGAACTGTCCAAGCCTAGAAGAGGACATGGGCATTCCTGAGATGGGGAGAAGGCAGAAGTGCCTGGTTGTGTGTCTGACTTGTGAGTGGCCAGGATCTGTGTCTCCTCCTTTCCAATGCAGGGCTCCAGGAGGTACAAGATGGCAGGTCCTGGGGGATAAAGGGGAGCAGGACAGAATTAAGAACAGGAGTCATGCTTGCTTGGCCAGCATCAGCACAGATGTTTATGCCCACCACAGGCATCCAGGAATACCACACCCCAGCTTAGAATACGCCTCATCATCCCACCGAGGGTTTGACTGTAAATAACTCAGATGAGCCGGAAGCAACTATGGGTTTCCACATTACCGGACCAGATCAGAAAGGCTACACCAAGCAGCTCTAGTATGGCAGAGACTGTGCTGATGACTGCATGAATATTCACTTACCTTTGGACTCATCAAGTTGTATACATTAAATATGTACAGCTTTTTGTAGGTCAACTATACCTCAATAAAGTGATTTTTTTAAAAAGAAAGCATCTAGAGAATCAAAAAAACAAAAAAAAAAACCAAACCAACATACCAGATCCCCTCGGTTATGATGTAGCAGCCAACATTAACTCACTCACCGCAACCCAGCATACCAGGGAAGTGTCTCTTTCAGTAAATCATCAACAAATATCATTTCAGTATTTTAGCAAAAGCTCATCTTTTCTCAGAACCTGATTTAAAACATGAAACCAGAAACCAAGCACAGAATGGTGACCAGAGTTTGCTAATGGAAGGAATCCTTGGCACCCTTAATTACAATCGAATTGCTTCTGGTTGTGGAAACACAGCGGTGCTCATCAAAGCCAGGGCAGGATGATTCTAACAGTTATTAATGACACACGGGAGACGCAGCCAGACTTCGGCAGCTGACTCTGGTCAACTTGACTAATAGCAAAGCCAAAAGGGAAAAGGTCTCCTTGACTTAAAATGTCAATGAAAACACTACATACAGCCCTGGAGTTGCAGAGATCTGAAAGCAAAAGTAGGTAATCTCACTGGTTGCCTCTCAACTAGTAGTCCATCAGGCCTTCAAGGGAACCTTCCTGTTCATCAATTAGCCCCCTCAATTACACAAGTATGCTCCATCAGTGAAGACTACCCTTTTTGAATATCCACGTAGAACACACTTTTGCAGAGTGGTAGACAGAATCAGCTATTCTACAACATTAAACAACTCTACATACCTCAACTTTTCCTAGCATTTCCTGTGAAATATCATCACTCCTTTTGGAGCTTTAATTACTAAATGTATATTCAGGTGGTAATTACCATATTGCAATGGAATATCAAGTTTCTCACATTCAATGTGCAGAACACTTACAAAGTCGAAGCTACAATGCAGAAGCTTTGTGTCACACGTTAAGAAAGCTCCCAGTGTTGGGGTTAGTTATATGGAGGAGTCATCTGTTATCACATAGCCCCTGGTCCTCTCTACAGAACATGTAGCTATAGAACAGATGGGGGGAAAAGCCTGAATTAGGAATCCGGCAGCACAGGGAGAACAGGGAGACCCTGTGATTTTGGAATCACTGTTACACAGCTCCCTGTTGCCACTCTGCCCCATACCCCACTCAAATGCCCACAAGTACCACTTGGCAGGGACCTCATCCATTTTCCTGGTTGCAGAAGTGCCATGCTTGTGTGGTGACAGCATTTCAATCATAGGAGGTCAGAGCTTAGAAAGGATCTGCGGCTTCTCAATACTTGGCTTAAAGACAGCTTAGCAGAAAACATCTGAATAGGGACTAAAGAACAATTCCAAATTCTCTAGGTGAGGCCTGTGATGACACAACAAAAGAAATAAGCCTTTTAGGCAGGTAGTTTTAAACAAAGAGACTGTACCAGGCCAGGTAAGACATTTTATACTCAAGTCACTGGCCAACTGGCTTATGCTCTAATCTCTTGTTTGAAATGTGGTCTGGTATGAAGAGTAAGCTGCCATGAAGGCCTCTTTCATTGAGAACCAAACAGATAAACAGGGTTACACCCATGATGAAATGTAATACAGTGTAGAAACCTGCTCACAGACTTCATTGTTTATACGGATCTCCAGATGGACGGTGTATGGAGATGCAGATTTACAGTGTCACAGGATCGGACAAACTGATTCCTTCCGCTGAAACTTGAACTTATTTTGCTCATCACAGACAAGAGTTGCAAAAGCAAAGATAAAGGTGACGACGGCAACGAGCAAATGAACACAAGCAGACTGTCTCCCACAGTAGAATCAAAGTTAATCGGTTATCACACTGCAAAATCTAGATCGTTCTAACGTGACAAAATTCATAGCGTACCACACACCCCTGCTTCCACACTGTCATTCTGCGTAGCTAGCTCTCAGTTACTTTAGAATTGGGTGTTCCACTTAGGACTTTGAGCAGAAGCTTCTGGTTCTTAGTCTAAAAGCACAGAATGTTTTCGGCAATATAAACCATGCCTATGTTGTAATGAATCTCAACAAATGAGCTCAGTCAGATCCTAACTTTTTTCTCTACCGGGTCTCCTCCAAGTATCACAAGTTATCAGTAACAACCTGAAAAAAGCACAAAGAAATTAAAATTCATTAGTTAGCAGGGAACCAAATTCCGCTTGGTTATTTTCATGTAAATAGGTGCCACTTTCTAAAAAGTGCTATCAAGTCAGCAAGAATTTTTTTGTTTTTGTTTTTTTTAAGAGTGAATTGTTCACCGGAAGAAGTAATTGACAGACAAGAAAGAGATGGATTTCAAACAGAATACTATTCTATCATCAAATGCTGGCTTCCATCTATTTCCTCTATACATTAAGTATGACCATTCATGGCTAACCTGTGAGTCTGTAAACAGAGTTAGACCAGGGCAAAAAGTGGTTGTTGTTTTTTTTTTTAATTATTCTAAGATGAAATAGTCATCTTAAATAATGCTCAATTGAGGTTTATCTTGTTTAATGTGCAAATAATGGCATATAACGTCTAATACTTTGAGGTACAATACTGGACATGAAAGAAAGCAATAAATCTGAGCTACCCTATGTTTATAGGTTTCTAATTGCCACACATATGTATATTTCTTTGTACTTAATAAAATACATAAAATAAGACACATCACTTTCCTTTTCTGGAGTTCAGAATTCTGTTATTCTCCATAAAGCCTCTCATAGCTGCACAAATGTCTATGGTACACCATTCAGACCCTGACATATATGACGTGTTAAACAGGCGACCCTTCACTTCAAATGGAATTTAGAAGTGGCCTTATTCTAAAATGCCTCCTCGCAGCTCTCCTACAGGAGACTGTCAACTCCATGTGGGCAAGCACAGATCTTACTCTTCTGGTGCCTCTACTGACCTGGCACAAAGACATCCTGGCCTAAACCTCGCCAGATACATGAACCTAAGAATAAGCTAATAAAAATGAGAAAAGCAAAGTTCTACTGAAAATGGGACAGGGGAAAGTGTGCTCATAATAAACCGTGGCCTAATAAATCTTCCTTTTTAAAAATGGTCAAAGTTACCCTTTTAGTTTCTCCTCCAATCTTCATTAGAAAGCAGTGATTGGTTGCGGGGGTGGGGTTGGGCAGGATCTGCTGAGAACCATACAAGGTCAGACCATGCCTGGTCTCCAAGGGTCGTTCTAAAAGGGATAACATGTACCACAGAAGAACTGATGGGACAGATTCAGGTAACCACGAAAATTCTAAAAGAACCTTAGGCTAAGAGGTTAAAGTAGCAACTGAGCAAGAGTTTCTGGAAAGGGGACAGATGGCTTTTGACAAATAAGCACACCTTCAACGCAAGTGACAGAAGTAGGTCATGATGAGTAAGTGAATTTTCCACTGACTCATTTCCACACGTATCATGGGCAGCAAAGGATACCAGTGATCTAATGCTCCGCCAGGAAGAGCCATACAAATTCATTCTCAAATGAAAGAAGCTACAATTAAGGACGTGGCATGGAGAACCACCATCCTAATCCATAAACAGTCCCACGGGCAGTAGGGTCAAGAGGCCTGACGACAGATACGCATTTAACAAAAATCTCTGTGTATTCAGAAAATCTGGTAAGAGTTTAGGGGCATGAGAATAAGGTGATTCCTCCTCTTTCTCCAGCTAACAGATCGATGCAATCTGGTTTAATGGGGCTGCACTAATTAACATATATTCGACAAATTTCACTAAGTCTGCACACAGCTTTTCAGTTTTCAGCTTTGAATGCCAACAACCTCTATTTTAGGTCTGGTAGGGAAAAAAAAAATGAGTAAATTATTTTTTAAATACAAATTCATTTATTTTAGTGCAAATGGAGCATACCACTGTAAATGTCAAACAGTCATCATCCATTATGGTAATAGGGTCTGGCCAATCTTACCAACTTATTCAAAGTTCACTGCATGAATGATCAGAGCTCTCAGTCCCTAGACAGAAGTTAAAATATGTCCTTATTAAAAAATTCTAAGGCAATAAATCAGGTTAAAAAGGTGGCAAGAGATGACCCCCCTCTGCCATCTACTCCGGGAAATGCCCAGTGCTTTCTGCTTTGGCGGACGGGCTGAGCTGATCATTCCTGTCTGGGGAGCGCACACCAGGATGGGGTTGTACTATGAAGACCGATGGCCTCCATTCTCCCGGAACTTACATTCAAATCAGTCTGTTGAAATGCATGTGTTTTACTCTAGTGGGCGATTATCCACAGATAAAAGTAAATGCTTTCCCTCACACAGGAAAAACTACCATCCCCAATGGGAAAGATTCCACCCAACGGGCATGGGTTTTCTTTTTTTCCAGGAGAGTTAATGAGTATGGCGTTCTCATTCATATTTGAAAAAAAGTAGCCCAATATTTTCAACCAGTTCTGAAGCACCAGTTGCAACTACAGGAAAAATAATTTTCATTTTAAATATTGACTGGCATGGGACCAACATTCCTAACCTTGGCCTCTTTAGCACAAAGCTCTACTGAACCAAGATACCAAATAAAAATAGAGCGACTGAGACACCCAAGGCTCTATAAAATGAAACACTGTAAGGAAGTGACAGGAGCACTAAAGACAGGAAAGTGCTGAGGCAAAGAAAATTTACAAAACATTAGGTGCCCCAAATATATAAAGCTCATGTGGTTTTAATGTTTCAAACTAAAGCTGCTTGAAACTCCAATAGAATGGAGGGGTTTAAAACCACAGTCTCATTACTGTATACGAAACAGGTCTTCTTCCAAATATCACCTCTAGAATTTTAATGATTTGCCTCAGAAGTGCTATGGAATGATGGTTGACAGAAATGAAGAGCTATATTTTTCCCCCCCGATTTAAGATGTCACTCAGACAATCTATTTCTGCCACTGGGGTTATGGGGACCTCTCCAAGAACCAAACTGATGAATATGTCATTTTACAACAGCTATCCAATAACCATCCGATGGTCAACTCTGAGCGTTCACTCAGTACTAACCTGGTTCAGGCCAAAGTTTACAAGGACAACAACCTTAAACCATCAAATAATGCCTGAGACCATAAAAGAAATGAGATAGGGAATAGAGGTATCATATCATGGAATTACTAAATTAATTATGGAGATTTTATATCATATTGCCCTGAAAAATTATTTATTTAATGAAGACCTATAAAAATGTGAAAGAGTGGGCTCCAGGATGGCTCAGTAGATAAGCGTCTGCCTTCAGCTCAGTCATGATCCCGGAGCCCCAGGATCAGGATAGAACCCTCATTTGGCTCCCTGCTTAGTGGGGAGTCTGCTTCTCCCTCTGCCCCTCACCCTGCTCTCGTGCTTGCTCTCTCTCTCTTTCAAATAAATAAAAACAATCTTTTAAAAAATGTGGGAAAGTGATATTTATCCACAGGGATATGAAACATTTAGGTAATAAAAAATATGTACTTAATTGGGAATCGGGATTTACAATTCTCTACACATTCTTAAATCTATGTACCATTTCACATTTAATTGTGAAATCATAGTGAATTTCAACTCGTAACAGGTCTACATTTTTTAATTTAAACAAATTTCATTACATGAAATTCTGCACTATACAAATGAGTGAAGTTTGACATGTATAAAAATGTTAAAGCCAGGGCGCCTGGGTGACTCAGTCGTTGGGTGTCTGCCTTCGGCTCAGGTCACGATCCCGGGGTCCTGGGAACGAGTCCCGTATCAGACTCCTTCCTCAGCGGGAGGCCTGCTTCTCCCTCTCCCACTTCCCCTGCTTGTCTTCCCTCTCTCACTGTTTTCTCTCTGTCAAGTAAATAAATAAAATCTTAAAAGTTTAAAAAAAGTCTAAGTCTCCAATTCAGATTAACATTGTATAGTATAGACCCGTACTTAGCAAAACAGCCATTTCAATGATGTGATTAACATCAGATTGTAAATTCAGCAAGAATGAACTTCTGTTTCACTTTTTCCTACCCTTTTCCCATATAAGCAAACATGCTTTCCTTCTAAAACCACCATTCTGTCCACCATAGTTTTCCTCTTTGAGGACCCAGAAATCATGCTGCCAAGAGAGGACTTCTAAATAGAAAATACTTTCTGTTCAAGAGAAAGAAGGCAAAAAAGCAAAACATCAAAACCCGACAGTCAAAAACCACTATGACTATGCTACAGAACTTTGCAAGTCCAGTTTCTTACTCACGTCCTATCATCTCTTTCTGTCCTGATTTCTTTTTCCTTAGAGACAGAATTTACATAGATGGTAAGGTTCCTCACTATATTTTTAACTACAAGGAAAACAGCGCAGTACCACAAAAGTTTAGCAGCTGCAGGATTCTATGCCCAGTGATGGTTAAATCCTCATTACCCCCAAGTAAAAGAAAGTACCCAAATTTATCCAAGTAAAAGAAAACACACATACCTATGGAAAAGGTTAGGTATATGGTTCACGACTTAAATCGTGTGCAAATCCTCTCCCCCCTCACCTCCATTTCACTTGGGAACAAAGAGGGCACGAAAGCCTAGATTCAGTCCCCAGGTCTAGGCGGCCCTGAACACTAAAGACTCCTGGAACAGTAATATTTGACAGTCATCAACTTTGATGTTCTTCATTCATCATTATGTGGATAACTCTCTATCCTCAGCCTGGAACGCTTTCCTACGTTCCAGACCCTTGCATCCAAGAGTTAGCTGTACACCTCTACTTGAGTCTGTAAAGGAGCTCACCAAAATTATCACCTTGCCTCAACCTGTCCTGCTTCCTGTGCTCCAGTCTCATCCTTCCTCACTTGAACCATCCAACTGGTCTACCAGTCCTGCGGATTCCATCTCCTTTCATGCTCACGGCCACTAAATCCGTGACCGTCTTTTCACCAGCATCTCTGGCTTCGAAGCCTGGCCTCCTCCTTGCCCCATTCCAATTCCTCCTCCACTGCCAGGAATCTTTCCAATGGGCAGATGGGATCTTATCACTCACTGCCCTAAGGTAAAACCCTTCATCGACCCCTCCTGCCAACAGAGTTAATTCCAGGCCTCTAGCACTCTAACACAACCTCTTCGAGTCTCACTCCAAGGGCTCTGTGCCTGGAATATTCTCCTCCACCATATACTGGCACTTCTCTCAGTCACCAACCTGGTTTATCTCCCTGATAATCCACAGCTATGGGCCCTGGGATGCTCTCAATACCATTTCTATTCCCTGGTGACCCTCCACACCATGGCTAAGAGAGGCAACCACAGACACACGACTGCACACAACACTGCAAGTTCCTGTGAATCTTTGCGTCTATCCTTGCTCCCCCTCCATACCCCTGGAACCACCCCTACCACAATGCTCATGAAACTGCAAGCTTTCAAAAGGGCAGGAACCATCTATCTTCTTTACTTCTACCTCCCCAGCACAATGCCCGACATAAGGGAGGCGTTTGGCTAATATTTACTGAATTCACGAATAAACAGGTGCACAGGGTGGAGGGCAGATGGCACACAACTGCAATCCCAAGCGGCATCCTGCAAATGACATCGCCCATGCTTTAGGCAGATCTTCTTAAACTCAGAGGCGGCTGTAACAACAGGTCCTCCACTAAGGGGTGGCTTCCAGGAAGTAAGGATGTTGTCTCTCTGAAGTGCTTAAAACAGACGCGCCTAACACACTGACGTGCACCAGGGGATGCGTACAGGATATGGGATACGGCCAGAGTCGACTTTGCTTCCGCAGCACAGTTTGGTCTCGGAAGTGAATAAAACACTTATTCATGAGCTACTGGTCAAGACAGAGAGATTTTACTTTGTATTTGTAATAACTATATATTCTGATGAGTTCTGTGCTACAAATAAATGTGAATGGTGGTCAAGCCATCTATCTTAGTACAACATTAAAGTAAAAAATTGCTGTCTTCTACGCTAATTATCTGAATTGTATCATTAAATATGTAGATAATAAATATCCTTATACATCTTCAAGTAATAACTCTGATAATTTACAATAATTACATAAACATTCCTTCCTGATGAATATAACTTTTAATAGTCGTATGTAAAAACACTAAAATAGAACATATTATAGTTATTCTACCTTCCATATTTAACATGATATATTTGGACTTTCTCACAAATAAAGGTAACTGGTGAATTTAAACCTGATTTTTTTTTTTAACCACAGTGAGCTTCATTTTCATTTGCCTTCTGCATTAAAATATAAGGGGAAGCCCAAAGGTAAGGAGAGAAGGAGTCTTTGTCATCCACATCTAGGTCAGTTCCACGTGTCACTAAAAAATGATGGATTGTTTTTTTCATCTTTTCAGAAGAGAATTCTGTGTGGTCTTGAGTATTAAAGGAGGGAAAAATGTGCCTAAGGGGCTATGATTTACAATGATTCCGTTTCATGCTGATTAGCATAAACGACCGTGATAGGAAATTGCATGCAAACTCTAGAAGAGTCAATAAAAGATATTGATCCATAGCAGCAACTAAGGGAGGAGAAACTGCTTGTAGCCTAGGTTTCAAGCTTCCTATCTAATTTGGTAGAGATCTTTTAACCTGAGAATGATTCTATGTTTACAAAGCATTCTTATGGATGCATGAATTACCTTTACAAGCAGGTGGACAAATCAAATCTCAACACTTTGCTTTACTCATAGGTCTTTTAGGCTAAAAGTTTGTATCCAGATTAACATGGATGCATTTATAAGGCAACTGCAAAGCCAAAAAGAATCCCATTAGAAGCTAATATCATGAGATGATGTTTTAACAGTCAAATGGCAGGACATTTAAGAACATTCGTAGTTCTCTCTCTCCCCGCCCCCAAATTTCCCTCCCGCAAATGCCCAGATGAAGTAGGTAGGCAGGCAATGAGAAGCAATGGCTTCCATTCTCTGAAAGGATTAGGATAAATTCTGCTTGCCACTCCTCTTATTTAGAACATATTCAGACCTTCATCATTAAAACACAAACTCTAGGGAAAAAAGATGACTTTAAGATTAGCAAATGAGAAGGATTTTATCAATTTTATTCTTTAACTTCTTTTTACTTCAATGATCTTATTTTCCAGCTGGGCAATGTAATTCAAGCCTGGGAAGTAGACAGGGGCAGCACGTGATTTCTGCACATTCATGGCCATAGTTAATTAGGGGAGTGTATGTGGTTATGACAAAGAGGTGATGATACTCTGACGGCAAGACACTGAGGGAAACGTGCTCCTCCACCGTAAGGACACAGCTTACTAGACAAGAAGAAGGGGAAAAGCCACATTCCCACAAGGCCTGGCCTTTCGGTCCTTCCAAAGGCAATGGACAGGTGCCTCAACCACTGTCATGTTCCTATTGTTTGTTTTAATATACTCCTGGGCTTTACTAGTAATAGGCACAGTAAAATAAGTAATGAAAATCCAGCACATTTTTCACTTCTTACTTCTCAGCCAGGTGAATCATATTTACATATATATATATATATATATATATATATATATATCTGTGTGTGTATAATAGAATATACAATACAGAACATGCACAAATTCTCTTTAGGACATCTGCTGAACCATCCAGCTCACTAAAATCCTCAATTTCCACACAGGGAATTTTTTTTTTTTTTTTAAGATTTTATTTATTTATTTAACAGAGAGAGATCACAAGTAGGCAGAGAGGCAGGCAGAGAGTCAAGGGGAAGCAGGCTCCCCACTGAGCAGAGAGACTGATGCAGGGCTCGATCCCAGGACCCTGAGACCATGACTTGAGCTGAAGGCAGAGGCTTTAACCCACTGAGCCACCACCCAGGTGTCACACACAGGGAATTTTTAATGGAACACTAGCTTTGCTCTATTCAGCTTAGCCCCCACAAACTTCATAATACCATCTACAAGGTGGCTTTTAGGTGATTCCATGTGTTCATTAATACCATACTTGTACCAAAAGGCAGATACTGCTATTTATTGCTGGTAATTTATGAGGCAGTCAAACATTAGATGAGGGAGAGCAAAAAAATCAAACTCAAAAAAAGTTGTGGGTACCCAATGTCACAGCACAGAGACTCAATCTTATTTCACACACAAATCAGATGAAATGAAGACGGAAATGTCTAGTATATGAGACAAAAAGTTTCAAACCTTGATAAACGCACACCTTGGAATGTGTCTTAACAGCAACTGGCATTTAGTGATGTTTCATATTTGAACATTAAGTGTGCTGAAAAGGAAAAAGTAAATAAAAAATATCCAAATGCTTTCTTAAAATAATAATAACAAGATAGAACAAGTTCAAAGCAATTAAAAAAAACCAACAACAGGAGTGCTTTGTCCCTGTAATGTAATTTTTATCCTATACCTTGCCCCTGCTGCCCACCTTCCTCCTTTTTCCAAGTCCCACAGCAGGAATATTTATTCTTTTAGAAGCTTTTCATCCTTAAGCATATGCAATGTTCATTCCAGACATAAATGCAGCGATGTTGTACCCTCCCTTCCATTTCTTTTCCTAGGGAAAATGTGGAACGCCAAGACTGCCAATCTAGCAATAACACACCACGCAACAGGAGAGTCACAAACTTGGAAGGAATCACAAGTAGACATAAAAGCTACTTGGCATTATATATCAAGATTCATAAACATATGCACATCACTTTGGCCTAGAAATCTCTATTCTGGGAATTTATTCTAAGGAAATAGTTCCAAAAGACAAAAAAGGCTAGATGAATGAATGTGCTCACTGTGGAGTGCTTTCATTCAATAAACCTTGATCAACTGTCTATTATGTGCCAGGTACCATGCTGGCATAAAGTCTCTGCCTTAAGACATTCAACATCAGCTGGGAATTCAGATAAGTATACAGAAAATTACAACACGTTGGGATAAATGTTAACAGGCCTGTACAAAAGCACTGGAAACACTGAAATGCACGGAAAGAAGAGCAAATAGAGTCAAGAAGGACTTTGCAAAATTGGGGGTAATGCTGTTACCATCTCTTCACAGTATTTTCTTTTTTTTTTTTTTAGAGACACAGATCATGTTAAAGTACTGAAAAAAATTTTTATTACTCTGAAAAAACATTCCTCAGTACTTTTAAAATAAAAAAACAACAAGCACCCATCATTGCCCTTAACAGCTTTCTGAAAGCCCCGCCATCTTTCTCTCCACCATGTGTGGGAGTTGGTGTGCACCCATCTATCACCAAGTCCTCACCACGTACATTCAATCAGTCTGTTCCCCGTCTTAGTCTTCCACTAGACACCAGGGTGTCCCTAATCAAAACTGCCGAGAACTCCCAGTTCATTTTGCTTAAAATACGAAACAAAATAAACAACAACAACACAAATCTAATCGCTCCTTTGAGAGCTTCCTATTTGAAACGGCCCAATCATCTAAGTCACAAAACTGCTGCTTTGCTAAGGAGGTCCTTGGCTAAACATGGTATTTGTAATTAGTAGCAATTTGTTAACATCTTCAGGAATGAAAAGAATTCCAGTTTGGTGGAAGGTTTTGAAGAAGTATAGATCGGACACACCTAGTAAGAGAGTGAGAAATAACCTAAACTGAAGTGGGACACGTTGCTATCTACTTAGAAAGACGGTATTTACACTTGGATTAGAGCAAATTCTATTCCTACAACCTGCACACCGCCCAGTTCAAGTCCAGACATGCTATATATCAGGGTGTGGGAGTTGTGGAGAGACCTCCCTCAACGTGTTCTGTCCTGTGTCATGGCTCAGAGCTTTGGCCATATTCCAGAGGTGGATAGGGGCTTTGGAAGGAACGTTAGAGAAGGCCACACCAGAACTATCTTTCAAGAGGACCTCCAGAGAAAGCCTGAACTTGAAATAATCAATGGGAAGACTAAAGGCAAGGCAAGACTACCGTTTTCTGAGAGCCTGCACTTGCTAGGCACTGCTATAGGCTCAGGGCTGGGGAAATCCCCCTGTAAAGGACCAGACGGCATACATTTTTGGCTTTGCAGGCCAGAGTCTCATGTTACAACTACTGGGCTCTCCTCCTGCAGCACAAGTAGCCACAGTTAATCCCTAAATGAATTGATATGGCTGAGTTCTAACAGCTTGATGTACAAAGACAGGCCAGACTGCACCCAGAGGCTGTAGTTTGCCTACCCTACGTGCCTGACCTACGTGCTTATACCTCATATAAGGCACAAAAGGTGTGCTGTTTATTTTCCTAGTTAAGGATGAGGAAACCAAGTATCCGAAATAAGGTGACCTGCCAGGCCACATGTCTATTTTGTTAAGGAGTATGGATTCCGACCAAGGTACGTCTAAAGCCTGAGTCTGAACTATTTGAAAAGGTTCTCTTAGGTTGAAAAGATATAAAGAAGTTCATGTTGAATGAAAGAAAAAAGAAAAAAGAAAAAAAGAAAGAAGAAAAAAAAATGACAAGTCAAAATCCTTCTTCCTGGTTAACATTAACCAATCTATGCCCATCTATGACAAAATATAGAGGACAGCAAAAATGCTGGTAAATAAATATATTTAGGGATATAATTGAAACACTCCTCCCAAAAGAAGCTTCTGGAATACTCAGTACTGAAACCCTTCATACCAGAAGGAAAAAGGAACCAAATTCTGTATTATAATGCGTCAGATCATTGTAAAGCTATAATGAAGTCACTTTCTTAGAACTGCAACACTTCCAGAGAGGACTCTGGAAAAACAATCCCATTGCTATTCACATATTCCCTAATTCATCCACTTCAGGTCCAGACAGCACACTACAAAAGTGCTTAAAAAATGGATGTGGCATTTGTCCTTTAGGAATTTCTACAGAGTTGGAGGGAACACAGAGACACTAAACAGTTAACCATCACCTGCTGATCTGAAAAGCCACCTGAGTATGTAAAGAAACTATGTAAGGGTGATGGGTCCAGCTCAGTGCCTGGAACTCGAGGAAGAAGAGGCAATGAAAATGAGGGCGTGGTTGCTTCTATGTGAACCTTATTCAAGGTTCTTGGTCCTTTTATTCCTCCTGAGAAATACAGATTCTAGTTCCACCACGGTTGTCCTCATTTGGAACCTGAAGACCAGGATTCAAGACCATTCAGATTCAGGACCAGCTTGAAAGCCTGATGCCTAAATATTAGTAAACAGTAAAAGGGTTTGACTGTTTCTGAAAGTCTTTTCCAAGTTAAGCCTTTGCTGAATGGATTTGTCAAACACAATTCTGTATGTCAACAATCAAAAAGGAAATAATAACCTGGACCCAACTTAGATGCCCACATATTTTAATCCATGACATAGGGTTCTTTAAATCCTCATAGTAAGAAAAAGTTTCAATTATTAAAACTATCTCGGTTAAAAAGCAGAAAGTATCACTTAGAGAGTTGCACAATTATTTCTGAAAATTAAATGATGATTTTCCCCAAAGGACAGAGGGGAAAAGAAGATGTGGAGCAGATGGATTCTTTGTTCCCCTATGGAGAAAAAACATTTCTACACCTTGCAAAAATATATTAATTGGCCTGCCATCTGGCAAGCCTGCTCACATACATAAGGGATAAAGTTTAGAACTTGAGGTTTAACATTTAAGCCTGTGGGGAGATGGTAATTGGAATCTTTCTGAGTTAGCATTAGTATTTTTAAAGGGAACACTTCAAGAGAGATCTGAATATGAGGAGAGAAAAACAAGACCTAAAAAGTGAGAGCATCCAAGGTGACATCACTGCTGTCAGGGGCTGGGCCCTCATACTGCATACCAGGGAGCCAGCCACAGCCATGGCCATGGCCACGTAAGGGAAGGCTGTGTATTAGCTCAGTGGCTTTCAGAATGGTGTTTTCAACGCTTCCACACAACTTCATAGATAATGCCCACATACCTTCTTATAGATTAGAGGTATTTTTCAAATTTTCTGGAAATCATAACATTGTAAAGCTGGGTATTTAAAAGAATCTCTCTCTTTCTCTCTCTCTCTTTTATTTGTCAGAGAGAGAGGGAGCGCACAAGCAGGAGGAGTGGCAGGTAGAAGGAGAAGCAGGTTGCCCAGTGAGCAGGGAGCCCAATGCAGGACTCTATCCCAGGACCCTGGGACCATGACCTGAGCCAAAGGCAGACACTTGACTGACTGAGCCACCCAGATGTCCCTAAAACATTTCTTTAAGGGAAAAAAATCCGCTCATAAGACAGTAGATACAAAATATGAGTTTTGTGGTATGTATATACACATATGCACACACATGCACTCAGAAAAAGAACTCGGAAGGATAACCTCACATTTTTAATAGTGGTTACGTGTGAGTACTAGAATTTGGGGAGATTTTCTTACTTTACAGTTGTTTGTATTTTCTCCATTCTGTCTTCAGCATCCATTGTGTTTAAAATTTTCTTTAAAAGCTACATACATTCCACTGAAATTAAAATGCACTAAAAATACTGGTAAGATATGATAAATTACTTTATAAAACAATTCAAGGAGCTTGCATTTATCTTTTATAAAATGTATGTTTTGTTCTGTCTTCCTTCACATTGGAAAACTCCAAGAGTCCTTCTGGATCTCTGTGTTTATTTTCCCGCAACCAGAATCTGTCATGAACTACATACCTTCCAAATCTTCCTCCTCATGGCCCTCACTGAACAACGCCAGATTACTTTAAACAAGTCTAAGTAGCAGGAAATAGTTAATCTGGTTTCTTAGAACTTCTTCCCCTATGCTGGCTCAAAGGAGCTATTACATATTAATAATACACCACACGAATGAGGTAGTTTATGCTTTTCTTTTAAGTATCTCATGATGAGTTTTCCTGGTACCTCCTGGATACTACCAACCAAGTATTCAAACTATGTGTTAATCATCTTCCTCATGAAAATGATTTCTAGAAAGGATTACACAAGGTAACATGGTGTCCTGGATGGCATCCTGGCACAGAAGAAGGATATTAGGGGAAAAAAAAACAAGTGCAGGCTTAATTACATATGGAAACTAATTTTTTAAAAAGGGGAGGATGGGGACAGGAAAACAAAACATCTTACTCTAATCCTATATTAGCGTTGTCAAACAATTAAAAAACACCAAAAACTTTCTGAGGGGCTAGCAATCATGGTGGTAGTTACATGACTATTTGTCAAAATTCGTGGAGCTGCAAACCTAAAAGGAATGATTTTATCTGTAAATTTATCTGTAAATTCTATCTCAATAAACCTTATTAAAACAAAACAAAACACCCCTATCTCCCAGGAGTTGATTTTTCTAGAACAAGTGAATACAACTGGTAAACTTGATATCAGTGGGAATCTGAAGAAGGCTTGGGCCTGGGTTAGTGGCCATGAAGAAAAGCATCTGGAACATTTGAAAAAGCACCTGAAGGGGCTACTTCTTCCATTCTGTCCTCAGGAAAGGGAAGCCATTCCTCAAAAACAGCTCACATACTGTACCACTGAGAACCACAAGATGGCCAGTGAAGGATTCTGTGGTTTAGAGAATTCTGGATACAGTATTTGTGCCTTCTGCATGTTACAGATTACTCACACTTTATTCCTTTACAATTGTGGTATGGATAACAAAGCAGTCACTTCTTAGTTCTTTAAATACAGTGGCTTTCCCAAGGGAAAGATGTATTTAAGTGAATGCCACCAACTCATCTCCTTTTCTTAAAAAAGGTAGTTAGCTGGGGCACCTGGGCACCTCTGCCTTTGGCCCAGGTCATGATCCCAAGGTCCTAGGATAGATCCCCGAATCATTGGGCTCTCTGTTCAGCAGGGAGCATGCCTCCCCCCCCCCCCTCTGCCTGCCTCTCTGCCTACTTGTGATCTCTGTCTGTCAAATAAATAATAAATAAAATCTTTTAAAAAAAGGGGAAAAAAAGGTAGTTAGGGGCGTCTGGGTGGCTCAGTCATTAAGCCTCTGCCTTTGGCTCAGATCATGATCCCGGGGTCTTGGGATCCAGCCCTGCGAGTCCCGTAAGCCCAGCATTGGGCTCCCTGGTCATCGGGGAGTCTGCTTCTCCCTCTGCCCCTTCCCTGATTCTGCTCTCTCTCTCTCACAAAAATAAACAAAATCTTTAAAATAAAAACAAAAAATAAAAAAGACAGCATTAGCATAGTTAAAAGGAATTATTGTATTTTTTTTTTTAATTAAGAAGCCTATAGGAAATTTATCCCTAAAATCTCAACAGATTTTTTTTTTTTTTTTTTTTTTTGGGCATTCATACGGTACTCTCATTTAGGACGTAAGACCTTTTGTCCTTCTATGAAATGAACCTATATGCATTATTACAAGATCAGTGATTCTGAGATATGTCCCCATAATACATCCATTCATGTGAATGGAAGGACTTTATAATATAGAGAGTGAAATCTCAGAAAAGTAGGCATGGGGTGCAGAGAAGTGTTATTCATTCAAAAGGCCTGTTCAGAGCTGTACCATAATTGAAACCTCAATTTTAAAAGCACACGCCCACTCAAATACCATTATAAACTCTGATACTTTAAGATGAGGAAATTACAGGAGAATACATATACAATTCCCATTACTGGGAGAGAGAATCAGCAGGTAGCATTTTAAAACAAAGTAAAACCTCCTTCTATTTTTCACTCTCTTCGCTCAGACAGCAGGTTGCATTTCTATAGCAAAGATCAAAATTATCAGGGCTCATTCCACACATAGCCTCAGATTGCCAGGAGGCTTCTGTACTATAAAACCTAAAATCTTATTTGTAATAATAAGAATATAATTAGAATATTTTGAGAGCTGTATGTCTGTTGGAGACAGGATAGTACAGTTAAGTTTCTATCTAGATTTCCCTCTTAGTACTGTTGAGATTTGGGTACAGTTAACTAATCCCTTTAAGCCTCAACTGTTTCATCTGTATGATGGATACTATAGATCAGATTAACTGAGACAACATATACCCAACTGCCTCAACAAATATGCTGCCTCTCCCTCTTCTTTTCCTGATGTTGGTCTATCTCCTACCGGTCATTACACGTTACTGTAATTAACCTGGCTATATGGCTTTCTAACCCCACTAGAAAAGGATCATGCCATACACATCATTGTTTCCCAGGTGATAACCACGGCCCTGATCACAGAAAAGCTACTCAATAAATATCTGTATATAAATAAGTAAATGAGGCAATGTGACGAACCCCCAGCCTCCCGTGCACAGAAGTCAAATGTCGACAAACTGAGTTATTGGCTTATCAGGATTCCGAAGGTGATTTCAGGTTATTCGCAAGCCGCAAAGCAAGAAAAGGATCACACAGAGATGTGTAACTCATAAATAACCCCTCCAAGTATTTTTAAATGAAAACAACATCCCACGCTCAGAGGTTAATCCCCCAGGTCTAAGCCTCTGGTTGCTCTGTTTTTAGGTCCAGTTTATAATCATTTGACTCCTCTTTAGTGCTGTTAAGGTAAACTGAAAGAGGAGCGGCATGGCCTGGAGTACCTGGGGCCATCCCGTCCCAATCCAGCCCCTAAGACACCCTAAGGAACTCAGTCTATGACTAGAAGGCTAACACAAAACAAGCAAAACAAAAGCAACATCATTTGAGTCTAATATGCCTTAACATAGAATTCAAGATATATACACACCTGGAACTTCCCAACAAAGTCCATAAATGTTGGGCCATGAATCCCCTCCAAACATGTTAGTTTCTTATTAAATAGATTTGAAATCAAACCTGTTAAGTGGCTGAAGAAACAGCTACAAGCCACTGCCTGCGGGACACACCTAAAAGAATGGAAGGTCTGAAAAGCCAAGCTTGTTTCTTCGGCTCTGGGCTGGGCATGCCACTCACACGGGAACCAGAGAACTGGCTTAAAATGAGAACTATAATCTTTCTGGAACAATAGGTCATGACGAGCTTCCTTAATGCCAAAATAAGTGTTTGGAGGTGACTTCTGCTAACTGAAAGAAAGTGTAAAGGGCATATATATTTACTCTGGCTTGAATACAACATTTTTGAATATGCTTATTAGTGCCAAGAGTCAGAATCCTTTTCCTCATGGATTTTAAACTCGGACCCATTCCACGGAATGTATTTCCTAGAAATGGTATCAAAAAGTTGCATCATATTAATATCTAAACAGCTCAACTGTCTGTACCTTTTGACTCTCAAATCACCCTTGGTCTGGTGTGAGGAGGTAGACTAATTTGAAGGTCAATTCTCATAAGGTAGACAAACCACAACTTCTATTATTTAAAAAACTTCTTTCAAGAAGCCAACAAATGATAGGTCATCAATCATAATTTCAAGAAAACTCACCTACCTACCTAGAAGGCATCTTGGCAATGATGATGCTGATAAAATGACATCAAAATGACCAGGCTCTAAGTCTGGTCTGAAGACAGCAGAACTCTTGAGCCTGGATTTTTTTTTTTTTTAAGATTTTATTTATTTATTTGACAGAGAGAGATCACAAGTAGGCAGAGAGGCAGGCGGGGCAGGGGGGCAGGCTCCCTGCCAAGCAGAGTCTAATGTGGGGCTCATCCCAGGACCCCAGGACCACAACCCAAGCATAAGGCAGAGGCTTTAACCCACTGAGCCACCCAGGTGCCCCTTGAGCCTGGATTCTTATGTTAAGAAGGCTTATACAAACCACTATTAATTTCTCACTTTAAAAATCTTAGATATGCAAAGCTAACTCATCTGAAATCGATCAGGGAGAAAACAACTACTGAAAAAGATCACTACATACAAATTTTATAGGTCACAGAGTAAAAATAATGACAAGTTTTATCCCTTACTAACTCTCTGGGTCCAGACATCTAACCCCAAATACCAAATCCTAAAACACACAAGAAAATTATAATTTTAAGCACAGAAGTTCATTTTGCAGAATCCATAAAAAGAACTATGACCTAAAACACCCCTGAACAATCCCATACTCTCCCTGTTCCACTATTAGCCACTATGGCCATTTGAGATCTAAGATTTAAAACTTTCTTTGCTTAAAAATGCATCATTTATGGAAAATGCAAATTCATCATCAACCATTCAAACTGCCAAGTTAGGTGAGTGTGCCTATCAGCTGTTTTGCCACCTGTGTGCCCTTTGGAGTGGTTGAGCAAGCACAGGCTAATTTTACAATGAACTATTTTTTTGATTAGCACATAATTTGTGTTTATTTGGATGGGTACTCAAATGGAGAATACCAAGTGGATAAAATTAATCCTTACCTGGGGAAAAAAAATCTATCTGACATGGCTTCAAAAGCTCTAGGGCCCCATGTCCAACCGAGGTAATCTACTTGGAAAAGGCTTTGATTTTGTATCCGAAGTCTTGAGATTAGCTAAATGAAAGTAGTATTTTTACAGGAATTTTATCTCAAGTTTCAAGATCAACAAGCCATTCCAAATCAGATGTAAGAAATAACATTACATAATAGTCACTTAAAGGCTATTGTTTTACAGTAACAAAGGTTTCATTTACCATATTTCCTAGACTGCTTTATTCAGCAGGCAGATTTCCCATGCCAAATACACTCTTTTCTCTTAAACCCTCCATATATCTGTAAAAGTAAAACATTTAATAATTATGATTTCCAATTTAAAGATCCCCACATATAGTATTTTAAAAGGTATGAATGTTAAAAGGACACAGGTGATTTTTATGCAAGCTATGGGTTCAGTGATTTTCTTCTAATTTATAGCTAAGAATTCTGGCAGTGGCTAGACGATATTCTAAGTGACTCAAGAGAGAAACACAGTAAGGTCAAAGTCAGGGTCCTGAGATATCAACATGCACTGTAATGTTTAAAATTAGAATAAAGCAAAACAAAGACAGCTTCAACAAATACTCATAAGGCAAAATGAGCCTGGTGAACCCATCAATTTTCTTCTGATTCTATGATCCTAGGAGCCCTCAGCAAGTGTCATCAGCTCCCCATTCCTCCACCCAGGTGATTCACTCACAACCTAATACATTATCTCCCAAAAAGATCTGGAATTTGAACTGCCACGTCATGTTAGAAAGTTTCCAGGGAAGTGGAGCTGGTTCTTACCTTGGAAGAGCAAAAGCATACTTGAGGAGTTCGGAACACAAATGGCAGTTGGGTGACCACATGCCAAGACCTGGATTTTTGCCTGTATGTTTCTCTGCAATTACAGTTTCCTAAGAGATCCCAGACTATAACCCAATCTGAGCCATGCATTAATCTAAGATCACAAAGTCAGTGGAATGTACAAAGTCCCAGGGTTCTGTAACAACCCGAGCAACGTGAAGCTTAAGAGAGAAGCATGAATGACTGCCCCTTCTCCTTACCAGTCTGTTTTACCTTCAAATGCTGATCAAAGCCTAAGTTCTCTGCTCAGGCCTTTAAAAAAAAAACAAAACGAAACAACACAGCAGTATGATGTTTCAGGCTGATACTGGTATCATTACCTTCCCTAATAAGCATGTCCAATGGCGATTAGTGTAGCTAAACCCTCCTACAGATCCTCTCATACTATTAATAAGATTTAAGGTCAACATTTTCAGAATTTACAACCAAGCTCACATGGGAACTTCCTAATTACCAAGACAGAGGAAAAGAAAATAAAGAATTAGAATGGCAAGTGTTAATGACCACGGAAATGTCTATTTAGAGATCCCAAGTATCACAAAAACCAAATTTGCTACTTTAGAATCAAGACTTCCACTGATAGAGACTGTGCCTCTAATAAATGGAATTGTACACACCCTGAGCCCACTTTCATCCAGGTAGCCCCAGGACCATTTTAATATCTTGACTCTACCACTTAACTTTCAAAGGGATTACTCAGTTACCATGACGTCACTCCCAAATGACTAGGTTACATGTAGTAAAGACAGCTCAGATTAAGAGTTCGCGCATGCTTTCTCACACAAGAGATGGGTGTGTATGGGGGTGAAGCGGGGGGCAGTTCAGGGCTTCCAGTCGAAATCTCCTTGAGAAACCAGACTATTTCCATTAGGAACCGTCTCCCAAATTATTTAGAAGGAGGCCTACTCCCAGTTTTCTCCTCTATGACCCATTTCCACACAGGGACTCGAGTGATTCCTTAACTCCAACATCTTTCAGGTTTCAGCCCAGGAAGCAGATGGTCTCTGTCTTGAGGCTTATGATCCTCTTGTTTTAAAGATACAACCTGGGCTTTTGTTTTAAAGATACAACCTGGGCTTCTGATAACTGGATCTACGTGTAAAGAGAAGCAAGAAAAGCCATAAAACATATAATGTTCTACCCTGTCACTGTGAACTTAGTGACACACACACACACACTCTCTCTCTCTTCCCGGTGTTGACAAGTTCTGGTAATGGATAGCCCACGCCTGGCCATGGAGCTGGCTCCACATTCTAACGGTTTATTTTTAAAGAACTTCTTCTAAAATCCCCCTTTTGCAGTTTCTCACACACACACTCCCTTTTCGTTTCTTCCTTCTCTCTCCTTTCTCCCTCCCTCTTAACCCTTGGGAGACCTACCTATTCCAGGAGCCAAACAGTTTATAATCTCTTATGGAAAGCTTCACACTAAGGAATAAAAACAACATTGTCACCGTGTGTGTGTGTTCCTATTCATGTCCTCTGTCCCTGGGAAGCTTTAACAGGCTACAGGATACACAAGAAGTCTGTAAGAACGTGCTGCTCTGGTCTAGGGTGGCCAGGCTCTGCCCAGACAGCACTGAGACACCTGTTGGAAGTTCCTGGCCTGGGTCTCAGCTTTCTCCTCTTCCCTCAGAGTACCCCTTTACTAGGCTGGGGGGAGGGGGACCCGGGAGTGAGGGTTTCACGGAAAAGTACCAATGGTTAGCTAGAGCTAACCATGAGAGGAGGACTGAAGGGTGAGTCCTGCAGTGACAGGCAGACCTGTCCTGCCTGCAGAAAACACAGTCTGGAGCTGGAAGAAAGGAGAGGGATGAAAGGAAGCAGGTAGGAAACAGGCCTGGGCAGAGCACGGAGTGGGAGGAAATGGGTACAGAGACTCGGGGAGGGGCCTGGCCTGCAGGTCAGGCATGGAGAGTCTGAGAGGAGGCCAGCCAGTGAGCTAGCTTCCAGCCTCCTGCGGAACAGGCTGGGAGAGGCAGGGCTCAAACTCGGGAGAAAGGGCTCGTGGTCAGGGGAGGGGGCAAGTGTCCAGATGCCCTCAGAGCCAGGATTCTGAACCAGAGCTCTTCCAGAGCTCTTAGAAAGAGAGACTCTGAAGGCTATGGACAAAGCCTGAGCTTCCAGGCGGGTGGTGAAAAGTTTGAAACTGTCATTGCCTGTTTGGGCGATGAGGCAGACAATAAAGTGAGCAACAGTGAGTAAGGGGATATGATTCAGGGAGGAGAGCTGACAGCCCAGCTGTGAATGTGCAGGAGCTGGGACACAATGACGTAGTCACTGTCACTGAGCTGTAGTCAGCTCCCCACAGAGAGTGGTTACCACCCATGGTCTGCCATTCCTCACGTCAGGGCTGGTGCCCGGCTCCTCGGCCTCACCCCCACCCTTGCTCCTACTATCCCACGGCCCCCACTACTGTTCACGCTGAGGTCATCCCTGCCTTCCCTGTCATCCTGGAGTGTCAGTGCTGCCCGGACTCCTCTTGGGAATCTCTCTGAGAACACTGCGTGGCTTCCTTTTTACCAGACTCTCTTCCAGGCCTCCTGGCTGTGCCTGCCTGTATCTCGGCCCACTCCTTAAATGGGGCCTCCTTAGTTCTCCCACAGATGAACCTAACCTACTTCTCCTATGGTCCTAATGATGATGCTCAAACTTATTATTTCTGGTCCAGCCTCTCTGGGGCCCTGAACTCTCACATCCAACAGCCTGCCTGGGGGCTCTTTTCCTTCCTGCCTCTGAGACTTTGCCCTTCCCAGGTGCCTACCCCAAGTACTCCCCACTGATGGCTCTTTACCATCTTTTAGGTCTCCTGTTCAATGATACTCGCTCACCACATTATCTGAAGTAGCCCCCTATACTGTGACTTTCTTCTCAACACCTGCTTATAGCCTTTGGAACACTGACCACCACTGGGCAACTGACTTATTTAGATGCTTGTTTATTTGCAAGGCCCAAACACTCTGTCCTGTTCATCATTAGAGCCCTTGCCCAGCTTGGGATATTGGTGCTATGAATCTTGGCTGAGTGAAGGAATGAAGGCTCCACGGTATTCAGTCTACATCAGATGCTCAACAAACGTAGATTAACTGGGCTTCTGGGGATCAAAGGAATGAGTACAAGTTCTGTCTTCCCTTCCCCCACTCTTGCACGTACAGGAGCTCATTCATCTCCCTGGTCCCCCAGGTCAAAATCCCCGGGGCCACTGGGGAATGTTTCCTTGTGTCTCAGAGCCAATGGCTCATCAACTTTGATCACCTTTATATCCTCAGGGTCTTTCAAAGCCACAGTCTTACCATATTCCTTGGTCAGACTTGCAAAACCCTTTAGACAGGCTCCTGCAATAATGTATTAATTGGTTTCCAGGTATCCCCCTTCCCTCCCAGACCTAAAAGCCCCAGCACAGCCAGACATGCCTTCTCCCTTTGGGTAAACACCAAGAAGCGCCCACAAATATCAAGGGCCTCAGCTCTCATCCTTGGCCTCATCGCCCACTACCCATCCCCTCGTTATAACGATAGAAATAGCGCGGATACTTATGATTTACAGAGTTTTTATGTGCTCGTTGTTGCGTTAGGTGTTTTACACATATGAACATATTTTACTCTTTGTAACAATCCTGTAAGTAATTTACTTGTCCCTTTTTATAGATGGAGCAACTGAAGTCCAACAAACTTCCCCGATCTCACTCAAACCCAGGGCAACTGGCTTTAGGTCAATCCTCTTCACCATCGTGGTATATTATACTGCCTCTTCAAACTTCCTGCATCAGCAATACTGGGTTATGCTTTGAGTTTTTTATGCTCCAGCAACACTGAGCTATGTGTAATCCCTTGAACTCTGCTGTTAGGGTCACTATGGCTTTGTACACACCATTTCTTTTGCCCTTTGGGAGGCCCTGTCCTTCTGTCTGATAAATACCAAACTATCCTTTCAAACCTCCCTGAGGTCTTGCCTTTTCTACGTGGTCTTTTGGCTCCTTGAGACCAAAGTCTGGCCTACCCAGTGACCACTCCTAAAGCTTACAGGTACCTTACAAATACGTCTCTATTGCCCTGGTTTGCAGTGATTCATTCCCATGTCTTCACTGAGGGCAATCCTATGACTCACCTCTGGGCCACAGTGCTCAGGCTCACAACAGATGCTCAATAAATGTGATTTAATTGGACTTTCCACAGGAGGGGTGAGTACAAATGCCACAGTACCCAACCTGTCAGGACAAGAGACAAGTGTATTCTCCATTCTTTTTAAAAGACACGCATTCATGAGCAAAACAAAAACTCACGCAACACTACAGATGTTTTTGAAAAGAGGATGCAGTATACCTAAAGATTTGATACATTCTGACCACTGCAGCAGTGAGTTTAAGGTCCCTGAGTGTCCCTGTTATTCAGGGCAACCGCTGAGTAACAGGAATTCAGAAACACACACACACACACACACACACACACACACACACACAAAACCCCCAAACCGACTTTTATCCCATGGGTTCCAGGCAAAACACATTAGGAAACTTGCTCCAACTGGTGAACCGAGTCACAAGCTGCTCACCGGCGTGGATAATGATGCTTGATTTAGTTGTCACTGAGATTTGGATATTGTCACGTACACTCAATGAAAGTATGACAGATTTCTGACCAATAAGGTTAAAAACCAAACATCTTCTAGAATCTCTAAACTGTGTTTTGGCAACACTAAAGTTGCACCTCAAAACCGAGCAGCGATATTTATAGACCAACAGTAGTCCCTTCCTTACATAGGTGATGTAAGTAATAAAGAAGCTTAAAAAAAGAAGAGAAGCTTGATCGTCTTCCCTCCCCCCACAAAGTTTTTAATCCAAAGGGAGAAAAATGTTATAAAGCTCAGGGGTAACATACAGCAGCCCAGGATTTCTGTCTCCCAAAGCAGCAGGTGAATGGCTCTACTCAGTCGACCTTGCGGAAATAATAGAGGGGCAGAAGAGACAAAGCCAGGTATAAAAAACAAACAACAACAACAAAACAAAACAAAACAAAACAAAAAATCTGTTTCCTGTTCAAGAGGAGTGATGAGATGGGACATCTCTGCCTTCTACCTGATCTAAGCAAGGAAAGCTCCAAGTTTCTCACTTTGGTAGTTCACCTTATTCACAGATGACATGCTTCAAACCCCCAGTAGATGCCTAAACCTGCAGACAGTATTGAGCCCTATATATACACTATGTTTTTTCCTATACATAGATATGGATGATAAAATGTAATTCATAAATTGGGCACAGTAAGAGATTAACATTAACTATTAATAAAATAGATTATAACAACATACTATAAAGCAGTTAGGTGAATATGGCCTCTCTCTGCCTCTTGTGATGATGTGAGATAAAATGTGTGTGTGATGAGATGCAGCGCGGTGAATGACGTAGGCACTGTGACGTGGTCTCAGGCCACTATCATCGGCTTCTGGACTGTGGCTGACCACAGATAACGGGGACTGCAGAAAGTGAAATCAGAGATTGGTGGGGGACGACTGTATTAAGGATTCTGTTAGCTGAAGGTTTTCTGTAGATATCTTTCATTGAGTTGATGAAATTCCCCTCTGTGCTTGGTGTTCTGAGAGTTTTTGTCATGAGTGAGTACTGGATCCTGTGGAGTACTTTTGCCCCATATACTAATCTGATCATGTGATAATCCTTACTTAGCTTCTTTCTTTTTTTTTTTTTTTTAAGATTTTATTTATTTATTTGACAGACAGAGATCACAAGCAGGCAGAGAGGCAGGCAGAGAAAGAGGAGGAAGCAGGCTCCTTGCTGAGCAGAGAGCCCGATGCGGGGCTCGATCCCAGGACCCTGAGATCATGACCTGAGCAGAAGGCAGCGGCTTAACCCACTGAGCCACCCAGGCGCCCCTTACTTAGCTTATTTCTGTGACAGATTATATTGATTGATTTTCTAGTGCTGAACCATCTTTGCATACCTGGGATAAACTGGTCATGATGTCTGTTTTCATTCATTGCTGGATTTGATTTGTTAATAATTACTTGAAAGAACATATGAGGTTTTCTTCCATGCAAATATTCCCTAAAAGTATAAGCTTTAAGACTGTGTCACTTAAACTCATTCATGAAATTTAAATGACAGCAAGGCAAGAGAAAGGATATTTTGAAAGGTTTAAGACTTTATAGAGTATTTATAGATGTTTTCCTAAAATTAAAAGAAGAAAATTTCCCTTTAAATAAAGAATATATGATTAAAAAAATAAATAAATAAACTGCTTCCAATGGAATGTGTAAGTTTTCCAGCAAAACATCGGACCAAGTCAGTGTGCCTCCAGCCAACCTGTTGTCTACCACAGTTAAGACAAAAAACAATGAAGGGAACAGTAAATTGCCTTTGGGATACAGAACAAGGATTGTCATCAGTTCAATACTGTGTAAAAGTCTAGGCCTGAGATTAGGTCTCTATGATCAGATTGTCTCTCTAAGAACCCAGAGAGTTAAAAGGTATAGGCCCACGAGGGCCCAGTTGGAAAAGAAACTTTCAAAGTTTTCCTGTAACAGAGCAAGGCAACAAACCAGTACCATGCTGAACCGGCAAGGCAAATGCAATGGAACCAACCAAAAGGGCTTCCATGATGAAAATGTCTACCATAATATAGACTTAAGGGAAGAATGTGAAACCCTTCCATCTCTCCTTTTTGTCTAAATGGTACACATATCCTACCCCAAAAAGCTCTGAGATGTTCATTCACATGCTCAAGGCAGGATTTACTCTTTGAAGGATGCAAGAAGCTGATATTAAAGAAAAGGTTAAGATGAAGTCCTCTAAATTACAATGTGAATCAGAACAAGTGGCTAGGGAAAAAAAAAAAAGGAAAATGAATGATCTGATGGACAAAGTCAGCAAGTATGCAGAGAAGAAGCTGGGCTTGGGCAGGAGAGATATTCCCAGGGCTAGGGCTCACGCACCTGAGGGTGCAGGATAGATGTCCTCACCTGGACACTGGGTACAGTCACAATGAGACTGGCAAAAGGACAACTTGAGGATGGCAAGGTCCTTTTGAAAGGAGAGCCTTAGGGAACTTGATCAGCCAGGTGCAGAATGGGGTTAAAAGTGGCAGTTGGAGGAGGAGACAGCATTTAGAGCAGTGAAGGCAGGTCACAGAATGGGAAGAGTCTCACTGTAAGCATATGCTACACGCCCTCAGGGAAGGACACAGAGCCGGAATTGATCCCTGTATAATAAGAGAATGCAACAGCTACATACACCGCCCTGGACAGGAAGACAGTTGTCCTTCAAGTTTCCAGATCTCCATAATAAATATAAAGCAGTGCTGGTTCTATGAGACCAATAATAAGTAGATGTGCATAGAGATGATCTTCAGGAAACCTATCTCCAAACTCTAAGAATCCTGGAAATCCCCAGTCACAAAGGCTGGGGCAACCTCCACTAACAGAAGGGAGCGAAGAAAACCCGCCCCCTTTTCTGTTTCACTGAACTGGAAAAAAACCGGGTCCATGGCTTGGGGAATGGGGAAAGGCCTCCTACACTCTTCCACTTTGCTGGGAAGAGCCTAAGTTACTTCAGTTCTTAAGAAGGAACTTAGGACTCGGGCTCTCTGCCAGTGTGAGTGGTCTGAATTGCAGTGTTCTGGATTGGAATGCCCTGGGTTGGAAAGTCAGGGTCAGACTAGCCTGAGAATTCTCTCAGTAATATTATCAACAGGTAGACAGGGCAAAGAAAGGCTCCAAGCCTTTCTTTGGAGAAACACAGGTGTAACGCCAGAGCAGGCCGATCTCTTTGCAAAGTGGCCTCAACTGGGAGTAGAGACCTCATCATAGCAAGGACTACAATGACTCAAATATTTAGGGGCCCCTGACAAACTTGAAAGGCAAGAAGTTATAGAATGTACTGCCACGAAACTTGTGCTCTTATTCATAGATAGCATTATCTCTTTTGCTAATTAGTTGCATTTATTTTGCTGGTCGGGCATGGATGACACATCTTGAATAAAAATGACCAACACCAAAACATCAGGTCTCTAAACATACAGAGCAGAACAAGAAAAGCCTAGTTAACCTTACTTAAATCGAAACTCTAACATGGTTTCATGGGACCAACGTTGTTCAAGTTGTATTAAAGGTAAGTGTGACTTTAAAGTATACTCAGGATCAGACAGAGGTGTGTGTGTGTGTGTTATAGGTGTATATTTGCATGTGCGCCTACAAATAGGGCACATCAGAATATTCCGGGATGCTGCTCAAATCTATGAAACACCAAGGGAAGTTTCGGAAGGAAAATTTACTGAGTTTTCCGAAGTATGAGGTATCTGCATTCCTGCTCCACAAAGTTATGGGCATAACAAAGAGAATACACCATTTTCTGGTGTTCTTTCAACACTGGAGCACAGAGATTATGAAGCTCCCAATCTGATAGGCAGTATCCTGTTTATGTGAGCCACCATTGCTCTTAAACGTGCTCACGGGGACACGAGAGTCAAGTTGCAAAGAAAAACGAAGAACCTAGAGTTAGGCAACTCAGAAGGCAGGCCCCTCTAAAACCACCATAATGCAACCTTTCTGTGCTGGACACAATGGGGAGAGAAGAGAAACACTCCCCTTCAAAATCCTATTCTCTCAATCTGAGTGTCAACAGCTAACTCTGAACTGCCTTTCACTTCTGCCACCAGCTTCAACCAGATTTTAAAATTCTCTTGTCCTCCACCTATTCTGTCAAATACGTTAACAAAATGAAAAGGCCAGCCTGTATTAGGAATAAATGTCAGCAAACCAGTTAAAAAAAAAAAAGGCAAAGTTATGCAGACCTGTCTCTTTTAAGCAGACAATACGAAACAGGCTAACTGGAGCTATCTTTGCATTGCACATCTGCATCTTATAAAGGTCAAATATTTAATAGGAAGGAACATCTGAAAGGCTCTACAAAGGGAAGCAGAAGCCTCCAGTGCCTGAGTGAGGGAAAGGGATGGATCTGATCAGATCAGAGACAAAGTATCTCTCCTCCTCCCTTTTACTCCCCCCTCCGCTCAGTACTCACGCCCTTCTCACCCACATTTCAAAAGAACAACTGGAGAAGCACCAGCAAGTAGGATTCCGCAGGAAATCCGCGAGGATGACAGATAGAACACCTGAAACAGGGGCCCCCTGGCAGGGTAGAAACTTTTCGAACTGTCGCCCAGGAAACAAAACCCCAGCTGCTAAGGGGCTTTGGGCAGCGTGGCTGCCGCCAAAGCCAACATGTTCCCTCTCCAGGCAAAGTATCGCCGCGTTGTTGTTTTTTACCTTTGTGTTCGCCGAAGCCTGTTCCCACTCCTCAAATGAGGCAAAGTAAAGTTTGAGAGCACAGTCCAAAAATTGGGGTCAGACATATCCATTTCTTTCTCTCTTCAATTCACTGCGGGTTCAAGGCCATAAGGCCAAACCAGGGAGGGGGCGGTAAAACGGAAAAATAAAATAAAATAAAAGACGAAAAAAAGAAGAAAAATATCCCAATTATCTACTCGCTCCCTCCAGAGGAAACGTGCTGTGAACTGTGATCTCAAGAACATGGAGCCCGTCTGAAAAGTACCCGTCCTAGCCTTTAATTAACGCACAGCCATTTCTCCCAGGTTCAGGAAACTTATTTCCTCCTGGGTTTGCCCTCTCCTGGCCAGCCCTGGGCAGCTATAAACAGTAATTACAAGAGTTGGGCCGTGCGTTCTGCACAAAATGCTGTCTGTGTGTGATTCAGTCCAAGGTACTTTGTCATCTGTTTGGCAGATACCATTTGCAGCTCCTGCGGGGGGGTGACGTGGGGGGGGGCGGGATGACTATTTTAAGTCTCTGGTTCCGGGAGGCTGTTGCTTATCAGCAAACCATTCAACATCCGAACATGCCCAGTGCCGAGTTTCCTTTTGGTATCTACATACAAGGAGAAGAACTGAAATACAAAAAGCGCCTCTTCTCCCCCTTTGCAAAAGGAAAAAAAAAAAAGGAAACTTACAAGCACTTTTAGAAAACTGGCCTATAGGCGGACTAGAACAGGACACCTTTGTGCAGCCCGGCGGCCAGGCGCTGGTTGCGGAGGGGAGGAGGCTCCCCACCCGCAGACACTCCCCCGGGAGCGGGGCCTCATGGGAAAGGGGGCTGGCGGTGGTGGGGGGGCTCCCGTGTGCGAGCCCCGGAGCAGCCCGGACCCCAGCATCCTCTGCCCCCACGCGCCGCGCCCCCGCCCCCAGCTCGCGGCCCGAGATGGATCATTCCCCCCCAAATAAATCCAGCAGCCGCCAGCAACCGGTGAGGCGAGCGTGGCGCACACCTGAAGGCTGGTCTGTGATTCACGGCAGAATGGATCACCATGTAAACACTCCTAGGAAGTGAGTAATTACTCTTCACCCGGACGCCGTTTGCAGGAAAAGCACGCCGATGGGATGCCACACTCACCCAAAACCTCAGTCAACTATATTTATGAGTTTACATTCATTTGATGAATTACGACAGGCACACCTGTTTGGCTTCGTGGACTGCAGACACCGCCAGGGAATGGTGAGCTACTATCTGCGAAGACACTACTTGGCATTTATTTAACAAATGCTCGATTATTTCCCTTCCACGTGTGTTCAGACTTGAGGGAATGAAAGGCAAGGTTGAATCCATGTTTCTGTCGTTCATCTTGAAGAAAGGCATGGAATTCAAATAACTTCCCAAACTGACAAATGCTTGTGTGAAAGTCTATGAAGGAAAAAAAAATTAGAATTTAAATTAGCTGCCTTAAATCTGGCATAACAGGGTGAGAGCTACTAAATTTCACAAGACTTTAATAAAAAAAATCTCATAAAAAATGGTTTAGTTCACCTACTAAATACTGGAAACTTGCTTACAGAAATATGAGGGGGGGGAGATCAGCTGACAAAGGGCGGGGGTAAACAAAGAACAGAAGTGTACTTTGGGATCCTCTCTATCTCTTATGACTCCTGAAATATTTTCACCCCAAGGGCTCTAGGAATTTTTGATAATCATTATTTTACAAATCCATATTACACATTACCTCCTGAAATTCTCACTGAGCCTCCTTGGATCCTTGGTATCTACTAAGATAGACAAAAGCAGCAATTTTTCCTCAATTTAACAAGTGACAAAATATACTTCACCAGACACTTAGGAACTTGCTTTTGTATGTTTTGTTCCATACTAAGCCATTTCTTCTCCTCCCCCTCCTTTTTTAAAGTTTTTAAGTTCTTAAAAGGGTATTTTTTAAAGGCTGACAGAAAGACAGTACTACCCATGTTCCAGCACTGTTTGTCAACCTCATTCCTTGGACATGTGAGGGTGCATAATTCTTTGTTCTGGGGGTTGTCTTGTACATCGGAGGACCTTTAGCAGCACGCCTACCTCTACCCACTAGATGCCAGTTGCGACAATCAAAAATGTCTACAGACATTGCCAAGTATTTCTTAGGGGGCAAAATCACCCCCTGGCTGAGAACTACTACTGCCTTAAATAAAGCCTCCCTCAGAGAAAGGGAGCGCAGAGCATTGGTGAAGAGCAAAAAACTTGGGTCTGAATTCTGGATCCAATAGTTAACTATGAATTAAGATAAGTCACTTAATCTCTGTCCATTTCCCCCATTGGGGGGGGGGCCACATGATAGGACCAACTTTTAAGAGATCAACATACATAAGTGAGATGACATATATAAGCCCCTATAAGCAGTGTTGAGAACACACTGCACATAATGTCAGCAGTACACAGAAGTTAAAAGAATGCAATGCTGAGGGGTGTAGGAATAGAGCAGAGGACACCGCACACCATGTCCTCTACTTTCATGGTGGCCAGAATATGCCTCCACTGAGGTGTAAACAAACTGTTTACTGCTGTCTTCCCTACTAGCCTGTGAGTTCCTCAAGGCTGTGGTCATGTTTTACTGATTTCTCTGTTTCCAAGATCTGACAGTTCCCGATTTATATAAGCAGTTAGTAAATACTTTTTGAATGGAGATGCTTCAGATGCTTGGGCTTCCCTCAAAATGCCCTAAAATTATCGGTATTAGCAGGTCAACTGACTTGTCAAAGAATCTTAACTCCTTATGAATCCCGTGAACATACTTTTAAGTTCTAAAGAATTTCTCCCATTGACTAATTTTTACCTACACTCTGTAACTGAAAACAGAAGTCCTATAATTCCTCACGTCACAACCAAAACTAAGAGAAACCCTCTTTGGATCCCACTCACTACCTGCATCCCCAAAGGTAAGCCCAGGGAATTTTGTGTGCTGAGTTAATAGGTACTCGAGTTTAAGAAGGAAAATTACATAGTAGAGACTGCCCAGAGAAGAACCATCAGGATGGTGAAAGGAGACATGAAAGTGTGGCTATCTACATCACATGGTGAAGAAACTGTGTTCCAAGTGCAGAAAGAGAAAATTTGGGAAGCTTGACAGTGGTCTTTGAATACTGAAATAACTATTATGTGGAAGAGTCTTCGGATCCAAAGATGAAAAGGGCTGATAGGCCAAGAGAGGATGTCCTATAAAAGTGTCTGAGTAGAGGTAACTTGAAGGAGATGCAGTTCACAGAATTCAAGTTCTGGATGGTTCCAAGAACTAATGACTCTGTAGCTCCCAAATCCTATATTCTATTTCTTCTAGAAAAGCCCTTTTATTTGGGCAATACCCATTAACAATGATAACTAAAATGGGTAAATGAGTACATAAAACATTTTTTCTTCTTTTGATTGAATGATAAATATTCTGGTCTGTGAGCAGATGTCATTACAGCCGCTACTCTGTACATTCTGGGTAATCCATCCTGCAGATTTTCAAAGGGATGGGTAAAAACACATTTTTTTTAAACTACGTATACTTAAACATGTGTTTTGCACTTAGGTGGCTTGGGAAAATTGGGGTTGTATCCAAAATGAAAAAATAAAAATAGGTAAAGTAATGAGGAGCCAGAAATGAACTACTTAACACAGTGAAAGTGGCTGATACATTCCCACATTCATTTAAGATAAGAGTAGGTGTGACACTCAAGTGTAACTTGTCTTCTAACCTGTTTGACTTGATTTGGGAACCTATGATTCAGAAGCTAATGCAGTTAGCAAACACAAGAATTAAAATTGTCAGAACTACTGACATTTTCCTACAGAGGAATAATTATACGGGCTACAACTATAGTTTGGTTGCAAGTACAGTGAAACTGGCTACTAAACTAAGAGGAAATTGAAATTAATGGAAATTCTTAAGACTATAACTGGTCTAAGTCAATATACAGATATTCAAGATTTTCTACTTATTGCACAATAACTGAGCCTACACAGTAATGGACAAGCTTTGTGATCCAGAATGCTCACTCATTTAATCAGATGATATTATGAGCCATTGTTTTTATAAGAAAGGTAAATGACAAAGAAAAATAAGCTTCTCACGATACTGAAATGCTGGCTTAGAATGAAATGAGTAGTTAAGAATGCGTCAAATTCTTCATTGTTCACCTCCCTCCTATATACAAAGAAGCCCCATGTTCTTTTCACTTACTTGAATTCTCCCATCCACTTGGTACCCTCTGCCCCATGCCCACTCAATAGGGTTCCCTCCCACCCTCCACAGAACAGCAGATAATAATCCCCAGAGCCTTCCTTGAACTTCAACACTGTGGGAGACTAAGCTTTCTAACGCAGGTGTGCAGCCCGGGAATCCGTCAGCTCCCTGCATTGACACTCTGGCTATAAGGCCAATTCCAATGAGACGACACCAGGAAAAGTGGTGTTGATACCGAGTTCCCAATATATTCTACCTAATCTTGGCCTCCTCTGGGGATTGTGCTATAAACTAACTCTGATTTTCATCCAACCCCGTTTTTAGAGCACCTTGAAGTGACTATTTCCCTAACACTGTCCATATGTATAGGTCTGCCTTGTTCACCTTCTAAATGCTGCCTTGTGAATTGAAGGGCAGAAGTGTGAGCAGCAAACTGTCTGACCTCAATAAGCCATCCTTGTAATCATGGCACATATTAAGAAATAAAGCTTAGGGGCGCCTGGGTGGCTCAGTGGGTTAAATCCTCTGCCTTTGGCTCAGGTCATGATCCCAGGGTCCTGGGATCGAGCCCCGCGTCAGGCTCTCTGCTTCACAGGGAGCCTGCTTCCTCCCCTCTCTCTCTCTGCCTGCCTCTCTGCCTACTTGTGATCTCTCTGTCTAATAAATAAAATCTTAAAAAAAAAAAAAGAAATAAAGCTTAAAGGCTGAGCTAGAGATGTGAAGAAAGTTGCATCAAAGTGGAGTAGGTTGAAAGAAAACTCTACTAGTGTTATTAAACTTTTTTTTTTTGCTCACATTACTAAACTATGAAAGAAGATAAAAGAGATAAATGAAAATTATCATGTAGGGATAAATGTGAATGCCCAATAAAAGGAGATGGATAATAAGGAGGTTACATCATCCTTGGAATATGAAAAAATATTAAACAATATCACAAGGTAGATTCACATTTACAGAGTGAGGAGATAAAACAACAGAAACACAATTAAAATGATTACTATTTCTTAACAGGTTGAGCAGAAAACTGCGTGATCCCAAGGGCTGGCTGAAGGATAAGACCCAAGAGAGCAAAGGGCAGGGTGGAGACTAACTAGAATGGGAAGAGAACATAACATTGTCCTCAGGTACTTCTTGGACTCTAGGAGAATCATTGGCTCAGAAATGTAGCAAATAACCAGTAACTTTAAAAAAAAAACCAAGAGGAGAGAACAGATGAATATAGACCATGGAGTACTTAACCCTCACACTGGTGACTCCTTGATGGGTAGGACAGAAAAGTGGAGGAGAACATGCGTGATGACAGTCCAGCATACAGGACCAGGTTCGGTTGCACGATCACTGTTTGCAAGCACGTCACCCTAGCTCTCTGCCCTCTGCCTTACCAGCAAGCGAAGGTCCTGGGAGAAGCTGCACAGTCAGGCTGACAGAGCTCTACCCCCTGTGACAGGAAGGACAGAAAAGGTCTATCACCCTTATGGGGCTGCTGCAAGGGTCATCCTACAGGAGATGACAGGGAACCAGAGATGACTGTGTCACTCCATTCTAAACCAGCTGTCTGCAAGATCCGCCAATAAGTGACACAGAGTCGTAGCCCTAACAGAGCTAAGCAACCCAATTTGGGAGCAGAGAACATGGCTTGGAGATCAAACACCTCATTTGACAAATGGGAAGGCTAACTCTTGTCTTTAACACCAAACTTCTTGCCACTTGTTCTAGGCAGCCTTCCTTTGAGGTTCCCTATCCCTACTGTTGAGTATCCCTCTACTGGCCTCTGCTCCTGACAGCTTCTATAGGGAAAATGTTCTCCCACTGTATCAAAATCAAAATCTGTTTGCAGATCAATCCCCATCAGAATAAGAGCCCCTTAAGGGAAGGGCTCTATCCCCTTCATCTTTCAATCCTCAATACAACCATTTGTATGAATGTTGAGAGAAGGGAGAAAAGGAAAAAAGATTTGCTCAGGGTTAAAATGATACTCGATAGCAAAGTCAGGTATAGAATCCTGATATTTTGGAGACTCAGTTTGTACATGTTTTAAAAAGCTTTTTTTGATCTAGTCCTCCTAAATTTCATGACTCCACTGCTGTAGCTATTAGGCAGGTCTATTGTCTCAGATTTCAAAATCTCAGAAAATAGAGACTGCGCATAAATAGTTTTATGTATGTACACATATATATACATATAATTAGTTTATATGAAATACTAACTGTTTTTTGCTTGTAACAGTGACCTCCAGATTGTAATCATTGCATTAGTCTCTCAATCTGGAATTAACTTCAAGGACATGGAGTTTCTTGATCCAGAAGCCTGGGTCTAAGGTTCATCATTTCTTCTGCGGTTCCTGAGCATGAATTACAGTGCAATTATCACAAGTGTCAATTTGGTTTAAGTGGGTCAGGGTAGTTATATTTAGCCCTTTGGTAGCCGACACTAAGACCTGTCTGTAATGTAAGATTAAAGTTAATTTATCAGTTCTCCTTTTCTTGAATATTTTTCCAGGTCAGACATCTAAAGTTATGGAAAATTGTGCCACTAAAATAAGAGGTAAGGTTTCCATCAAAGTACCACATAGGGAGTATATATAGACTGAGGTAGAAACAATGTGCTTCTGCTAATAGTAAGAATTTTAGTCGATTAGGCAAGTTGATTTACATTATTCCACAAATCAGAGACTGTTATTTTAGGGAAGACACAAAATATTTTAGATAAGGAGTTCTCAGGCAAGCCTCTAGTAAGTTAGGTCATTTTCATTACCAACAAAGATTTTTATTATTTTTTAAAAAGATTTTATTTATTTGACAGACAGAGATCACAAGTAGGCAGAGAGGCAGACAGAGAGAGAGGAGGAAGCAGACTCCCCGCCGAGCAGAGAGCTGGATGCATGTGGGGCTCCTTCCCAGGACCTTGAGATCATGACCCAAGCCGAAGGCAGAGTCTTTAACCTACTGAGCCACCCAGGCGCCCCCCCCAACAAAGATTTTTAAAGAAACATTAATCCACAGAATAAATAAATGTTTAGAATGAAAAGTGTTCAGTCTAACTATTCTTGTAGAAATGCAGTCAAAGCATCAATTAAATATTTTTACCTGTTTAAGTGGCAAAGTTGAAAAAAAAAAGACCATCAGTGGTGGTGAGAGCATGAGAACATAAGTTCTCTCTATTAACTATTGGGAAAGCTATCTGGAGAATGAAAACATACATACATGTACGCACACACACACACCCGACACATATATCACCTATACACAGACACACACACACATAAATGTACATGTCTGCTACATATGTATACATATAATACACACATACAAATAGACATTTTAACCATAACTGACATCTTGGAACTTACACAAATACAACCAACTGTATACACAAACATTTATGCATATGGAAATTAATCTCAGAATTCCTTATAAAAGCACAGTATGGGTGACAAAAACTAATGATACAACATGTTAACAAATGTAACTCTATTAGGGCAAATGCTAATAAAAACCAAAAGAGCCATAAAATAAAATACTATGAAACCAATAAGAATAGTAGATTCCAGTGATATCCAGATTCTAATCCCTGGAGCCTGTGAATATGTTACCTAATATGTCAATAGGAATTTTGAAGATGTGATTAAATTAAGGGTCTTGAGATGGAGAGATTTTCCTAAATTATGAAGGTGGGCCCTAAATGTAGTGTCTTTATAAGAGGGACACAGAGGGAGATTCAACTGTAGAAGAAGGCACAGTGGCACAAGCAAGATGCTAGGTTGCTGGCTTTGATGATGGACGAAGGAATGAAAGGAATGCGCAGAATTCAGCTCATGAAAGAAGCTGGGAAAGTCAAGAAAACATATTCTACCTTACTGTTTCTGGAGGGAGCTCAGCCCTGCAGACACCTTGATTTTAGCCCAGTAAGACTGATTTCAGACTTCTGGCCATTAGAACTCTAGGAGAATAAATACATGTTGTTTGAAACCATACATCTTGTCATAATTTGTTGCAGTAGCCATAGGAAACCAAGACCACGTTTGTAAAGTATACATAATGGGAAACGCTCCTGAAATGTGTTTAAAAAACAAAATGGAGCAGTTAGGATATAACTTGCTTATAATATACATGAAAGTATATGAATACAAAAGTGAACTAAACAAATTATTTTTCATGGCCATCTGTAAGTGTGGAATTATGGTTGATTTTATTCCTTTATACATACATACATACATACGTGTGTGTGTGTGTGTGTGTGTGTGTGTGTGTGTGTGTGTGTATTCTTTTTTACAGTGAATCCTATTATTTTTAATTAGGAAAAAAAAAAAACAAAACTCCAATCCCAGAAGCCACGTATGTGACAGTCCTTTTACCATGACCTGAAAGTTCATGTTCCGGCGAATTTTAGATTACTGTGAAGTTTACAAACTTTAAACAATGTGCCTTTATTTTTTTATTTTTTTTTTTAAAGATTTTATTTATTTGACAGAGATCACAAGTAGGCAGAGAGGCAAGGCAGAGAGAGAGGAGGAAGCAGGCTCCCCACGGAGCAGAGAGCCCAATGTGGGGCTTGATCCCAGGACCCTGGGATCATGACCTGAGCTGAAGGCAGAGGCTTTAACCCACAGAGCCACTCAGGCGCCCCACGATGTGCCTTTACATGGACATTTTCATAAAACTGGATTGGCATCTTTTAACAAAATAAAATGCAAATGTGAAAGCTCTAAAAACCTTAGAAATACTAACATTGCTTTAAAAATGAAGTCTTTCCTACTCCCAGGAATTTCAGAATATAAAAATGAAAAATAACTGCTTCTACATATAAATCCTTACCTGTCTATGGCAACTGGGCAAATGGGTATTTTCAAAACTGACTGGGTTATAAATCCATACAGAGCTGTGTTTTGGGTTGAATATATATGTTGTTATTTGCAGACTGGTCAGGCTGTGCATTTTATGTGACCAATTCTGAATTCCAGAATTATTTCATTGTGCTGTACATGAAGACTTTCTTCTTTCATTGCTCAGAACATTTACTTTTTTAAAAAAGATTTTATTTATTTGAAAGAGATAGAGAGAGTACAAGTGGCGGGCGGGGGGGGGGAGATGGGCAGAGGGAGAAGCAGTTCTTCACTGAACAGGGAGCCCAATGCAGGGCTTCATCCCAGGACCCTGGGATCATGACCTGAGCCGAAGACAGACGCTTAATGACTGAGCCACCCAGGCGCCCCCAAAATCATTTACTTTTGATAAAGCAAGCTCCATTTTAATATTGGCCAAATGGTATGCAGTAAAAAAAGATGTTCCTAACTTCAAAATATTATATTATCTGTAATTTGGGATTACCTCTCCCCTCTCCCCAGCAAACACAAACTTGTTATTTCCCATGTTGCTAGATAATTTAGATTTTACTGTTTTTACTTAGCTGGATTATGAGGACTGAAAGGCACAGACCAAGTTTCTGGCAACCAAAGAAACATTCTTTGAACCAATGTATTGTAAGACACATCACAGAAGATAACTATATTAAAGTTAATAGTTATAAAAAAAAAACTTTCAAAAAGAAGTTATTCCAGGTTTAAGAGCTATAGCAACAGTCAATCATGTCATCCAATATAGTGGCAGTTGGGTGATAGACGAGTGATCGCCACAGGTGGCTTTCAGCTCATGAAGCACATGCAGAATTATAAAGAATGCTAATACAACAATGACAAAAGAAAGTCAAGTCCAGACCAGATGACACGTACACCGCAGAAATAGAAAACTCAAGAGAGTAGGAAAAAACTGACTTAAATGTAACAAAAATACACTAGTTGGGAACATAAGAAATTGAGAGAAAAATCAATGAAGTTCTCACTATCCATAAAGTTAAAAAAAAAAAAAAAGAGTGCAGATTTTCACATTGTATGGGGCCATCTGGTAAAGGCCTCCATTATCTCTTGCTTGGATTCATAAAATGTCCTCCTGCTCCCCACTCCAAACTGTTCCTTCAAAACCGCCGGCGCTAATGTGTGCACACAGTCATTTGACCCTCCCTCTCTCCCCTGAAAGTTCAGTGGTTCCCGCACTGTTCTAGCAATATTCCTTCAAGAACAGTTTCTGTCCCACCATCACTGAATTACCGGCGTGCAGATTTGTGGAGGCTTCTCCACACCCACGGACTGAGGATTTCTGGGCATGAAGCCCAGGAATCTGCATTCCACCTAAGTGCCTGGAGGGGGGGGTGGGTGGAGGTCTTCTGCACATTAGAGTTTGAGAGGTTCTTCGTAGGAAAAAACAAAACCTCTTTAAATGGAATACTTTATAAATACAGAGCCTTACTGCTTTTGCCTCATACTTTGACACATGTCCCTTTGTGGTTTATGCTTCAATAATAAAAAAGTATGTACTTGTCAGAAAAAGTGAATTACTTTCAGCTCCCCAGATGCAGGAGCTGCTCCATACCTCACTGCCTCATTGCCTTTGCACATCCTGTTCCCAGTTCCTAGAATTTCCATCTCCTCTGCCTGGAAAACTTCTGCTCATCTTTCAAGTGAGAGATGAAAGGTCACCTCCCCAGCTAAGTCAGTCTGACCTTCTCTTGAAGACATAAGAGGTTTCCCTCCTGGATCTCGAATGAACTTTATACCTATACATGCCTCTTTTAGAGCATTTTACTAGAGCACAATTGTCTACAGGTCCAATTCTCCATGAGGCTTTAAGCACTCTGAGTACAAGGATAGTTTCTATTCATCTGTGTAAGTCTCTAAGTACATCAGAGATACCCAGTAGGCTTCATGGATACAGACACATTATACTGTAAGGTTTAAAATACACACACACACACACACACACACACACACCTCTGTTATTTATTTTTTCTATTTCTCTAACTTCTACTTAGAAGCCCTAGGGGGATGTTTCCAAAACCATGTTGCCTTTTGACAATTGGCTGGATGGCTTTTCTTTTAAAGCACTGTCATTAAGGACAACCTTCATGATTATTAAGAAAAAGAACAATGAAAATTTAAGACTGATTTTTAGGCAGATTTTAATGGCTCATTAAGAAATGAACCAAAAAAAAAAAAAAAACCACTATTAGCTTTTATAATCCATCACAAGTATGGCTTAAGTCAAGTGTTACTCTGCCGCCTCTGAAAAGATAACTAAAAATGCAGAGTGACCTTTTTCCAAGGCTGAAAACTCAACCCTCCTGGGGACAGGATCAACATGTGTGCCCCCGCCTCCGCACACCCTCCTCGCCCACTGCAGTGAACAGATGACAATTTTGAGTACCAAGGCCAGAGTGTTCAAGGTCTGCAACCTGTTGGCCATCACTTCAGAGTCCCAGGCTCTAAGCTCTGGTATGTCAACCTGTTCAGCAAAACTCTCCCTCCCATTCAGGAGGAACGGACACAGCCGATCTGTTTCTTCTTCTAGCACCTCTCCTCCTCTTTGGCAAATGCCCATTTCTACATCTTGATCTTGCTTGTATACCACAGTCAACCAATCCCATCTAGGGGTCTAAGAATTAACCTTTGTTTGTTTTTTAGGGACAGCGTCGGGGAGGGGCGGAGGGAGAGGGACAGAGAGGATCCCAAGCAAGCACCACACTCAGTGAGCGGCCTGACCCAGGGCTTGATCCTATGACCCTGAGATCACAGCCTGAGCCAAAAATCACGAGTTGGATGCTGAACCAACTGAACCACCCAGGTGCCCCTACAAATTAACATTTTTATTGATAATATTGAAGATCTAACTCTCTGACAGGGTTTATATACAAAAGGGAATGAAAAGTTTTAGAGAAAGGTACAAGGAGGAGGGCAGAGTCCACTCATGACTGTAGGAGTGTGTTTAGTGAATGACGTCCATCTGAATCTGGAGATGGGCTCCTCGAGAGCAATGGCCACTAAGTCAACTCCCCAGCCCTCTTCACTAGAGAAAAATAGAAGTGAAGCTGTAAAACTCTGCAGTGAGAGGGCTATCAGGCCCTGATGCCGATACTACTGTATGACTTTTCACACACATGTCAAGGGTAGATGGCTTATTTACTAATTATGCAGCCACCAGAAATGATCATCACAAATTATATAACAGCACAGTAATACATTACATGGAAAAAAGTATTTCAGAAGTAGCCTAACTATGGTATGATTCCCATCTCACAAAGCATATATGCATACTTGAAAGGATTTGCATATATCATGGGAAACTGGAAAGAATTCATCCTAAGTGATTTATTTTACTCTTTCATTTCTGTTATTTTTGTTTTAATATATATGAAAGCACATCATATGTGTTAACAGTATTTGCTAGTCTTTAGGTAACTTGCTTCATTATCACATCAAATTGCTTTCATGCGAACTCATCTTCCAGCTCCCTGCAAACAACACTGCTGGATACAAAAACAGACAGAAAAGGTAGTAGGGCCCAGGCTGTCTCTGGGGGACACTTAGGGAGGGACAACTTCAATTGTTCAAAAATAGTGGACAATAAACTGCTGGGGGCTCAAAAATAAACATAATCATCAATGAGCATTTTGGGTGGCATGGTGACAACATCAAAGCCCTTTCTCTCGCCTTCAAAAGAATCATTTCTTTTATTTACCCTTTGTTAGTGCCTAGTACCACAGCTTTAAAAACATTACTGTGGAGTTCATGGCTCAGAAAAATTGATTCAGTGATTCTGTCCCAGAAATGGAAAGAGGTATGCTTCAGTGAGCTGCCAGGTATCTGCAGGACACCTAAAAACAACACATTATTTGTTATTGTCAGCTTTAATGGGGAGCAAAGCCTACTGCATTTAACTTACATAACTGCAGAGCTCTGGTCTCCCAAATTACAAAGGACATTTTAGGGGGTGCTTATAAAACATAAAACAGGCAATGGAAGTTCTGGCTGGGTCTAATATCCATCAGTCAACATATGGTCTATGGGTTAAGCCCATCCGTTAACGTAAGTATCCAAACAAAGACAATTTTGGAGGGTAAGGGGAAAAGAAGTCTTTGTAGTGTTTCATAAATATAAGTCATGATATAAATTACCAATTTTTTTTTTCAATGAGCTGCTTCTAAGGGAAGCAAACAAAAGAACAGGTGGAAAACAATAAACAAATGAACAGACCAGAGCATGGAACCCAGACAGCCATCTTCATAGACGCACACTAAGTGTGGGGAAAATGTCATGCCTAGAATCTGTAACATACCTCTCCTACCCAGCTTACTACTTAGGAGTAAATTAGGGCATAACTGCTTCTTTGAGTAGAGTTGGAATTTAAGGTCCTGTATTTCAGAGTCATGTCTTAGAATCTTTCACTGACACAATTTCAAATCATGCTTCTTTTTCTTTTTCTTTTTTTAAAGATTTTATTTATTTATTTGACAGAGAGATCATAAGTAGGCAGAGAGGCAGGCAGAGAGAGGGGGGAGACAGGCTCCCTGCTGAGCAGAAAGCCCCATGTGGGGCTCGATCCCAGGACCCTGAGATCATGACCTGAGCCAAAGGCAGAGGCTTTAACCCACTGAGACACCCAGGTGCCCCTTATTTTTATTTTTCATCCAAAGAATCAGCATTTCAGGAGGGAATGACTAAATCATAACATGCTATACTCCTAGAAAATTCCAGTAAATAAAAAATAAATATATAACATGTTTCCCCAATGAAATTACAACTAATCTACATGTCAGATTCCAGGAAACTAGAACAGATCCCTACCTACAAGTTTCCAAGACCAGTTAAGTAATTAAAAAAAAAAAAAAATCTCAGAGACTAATATGACCAGATACATTTATCATGAAGTGAGAGATGAAGTAATAGAGAATAGTTGTGGTCATATGGCTCTTTAAATTTGGGTATGAAAACTGACTTCATAAATAGAATACACTTCTAATGAAAGTTTATTTCTGATTTCAGAACAACTAATTGAGTTTCCAAGGCCATATAAAAATTTGTATCAATTTCTTTGTTAAGAAAGAATGAGCAAAACAGGAGTAAGAGAAATCCCCTGATAATCTATAAATTTCATCTTATGTAATTATTTTAACTTCCTGTCACAGTGAAGCTTCCCTGGAGCTATCAACACCTGGCAAACCTGAAGTCTGAATTTCACTTCTTCTACATCTCCCTATGAAAGCTGTGCGGGCGGGGGCCTGGGTGGCTCAGTGGTTAAAGCCCCTGCCTTCGGCTCAGGTCATGATTTCAGGGTCCTGGGATCGAGTCCCGCATCGGGCTCTCTGCTCAGCAGGGACCCTGCCTCCTCCTCCTGTCTCTCTCTGCCTGCCTCTCTGCCTACTTGTGATCTGTCTGTCAAATTTTAATAAAATAAAATAAAATAAAATAAAATAAAATAAAATAAAATAAAATAAAATAAAGAAAGCTGTGCGGGCTTGCTGGAGAGGGAAAAAAAAAAGTCCTAAGGGAGAGATCTAGAATAAAGCTACAAAAGCAAAATTCTTAGTGTGCGTGTGCGTGTGTGTGTGTGTGTGTGTGTGTGTAGTCTTTGACTATTCTGTGATTGACTATTGATAAAAAAAATATTAATGGAAATGGGACTTGGGATACAAGTATTTTATTTTTTAATTTTTTAAAAAGATTTTATCTATTTATTTGACAGACAGAGATCACAAGTAGGCAGAGAGGCAGGCAGAGAGAGGAAGGGAAGCAGGCTCCCTGCTGAGCAGAGAGCCTGATGCAGGGCTTGATTCCAGGACCCTGAGATCATGACCTGAGCGGAAGACAGAGGCTTAACCCCCTGAGCCACCCAGGCAACCCAAGTATCATTTTATTTATTTATTTTTATTTTTTTTTTTTAAAGATTTTATTTATTTATTTGACAGAGAGAGATCACAAGTAGACAGAGAGGCAGGCAGAGAGAGAGAGAGAGAGAAGCAGGCTCCCTGCTGAGCAGTGAGCCCGATGCGGGACTCGATCCCAGGACCCCGAGATCATGACCTGAGCCGAAGGCAGCGGCTTAACCCACTGAGCCACCCAGGCGCCCCCAAGTATCATTTTAAAAAGGGATTTAAGATAGTCTAAAAATTCTTTCCTGTTTCAACAGAAAATATTGATCATGTTTTACTTATTCTAGAAAAAATATTTCCTTCTTCCTTGGTTGAAACAACTTTGCCTAGTGTGAATATTTATTTAATTGCATATTGTTGTTTATCTGCAACTATATTTCTTTCCTCAGAAGAGTTGGTTTCAAAATGTCAGTGGGGGAAAACAGTAACAATTTACCATATAAAATAACATTTTTCACACAGCTATACCTTGTGTGTCAATATAGCTTTTGGCTAGACCCATACATGGAATTGCTGCTGTGCCTCCATTCCCAAATACCACAGACTCGGCTCAATTTGCTTGAACAATTCTGGGTCACCACATACTTCCATGGGACAGTGAGAACTTAAACTTATCAAGGACTGGACAAAATCACTCTGAAGACAAATTTTCTCCCCAAATGTTCTTACTGTTACAATTTTTTTTTTTTAAATAAAAATAACTGGCTTCCTTACAGAAAAATAAATAGCCCCAAGCAAATGATACACAAGAAAGTGTGAGGAAACACAGAGATGGTTTAAAGGTGCTTCCGAGAATTGAAAAGAGGCAAAATTCAGGAACAATTTTTAAATGTCAAGGTTCTAGGGATCTTACCTTTCCAAGCCCCATCTGTCATAGTGTCAAACATTCCTGCATCTCACATTAAGCCTTTTCTCCTGTGAAACATGGTGTGAGTATTTTCTGTTTGCTGCATTTCTAAGCAATCATCACACATACTTGGGAATTCTTATGAGATGGAAAGATTTAAAATAGAAACTGTCTCCAAAAGTTTCATTTTTGTGATTGTTAAATTTAATGATTAACAGAGTTGATGTTATGTTTTCAGACAAATATCTTGTTTCCTCTAATAAAGCTGTGAGCCAACAACCTGATTCCCGGTAGGTTAAAATGTAAAAATAATATATGTTTTCATGGATAATGCTACAAAATATGGTAAAAATTTTGCTTCTGTGGCTTTCCTTTTGTTTTGTTTTGAACCAAAGTATCTTCCCCTTTGCAGACTTAAATTGGTCATAGTTCCATGAATGTCCCCTTATGTATGCACAGAACGTGGGGTGTATATGGGGTGGCAGTGCCACAGAGCGGCTGATGACATGGACTGGAGCCATTGCCCAGCTTGTGATCACAGCATCAGTACTTAGAGTTATGGAATGTTGGGTAAGTTATTCAACCTCTAAGTGCCTTAGTGTCCAATTCTGCAAAATTATAATTATACTTACCTCATATGACTGTTGCTAGGATTATGCTCGTAGTTTTTAATGCTGAAAGCACTGCCTGGCATTTTAAAAGTATTAATCAAGCTACTGTTACTTCACAACCAGCAGATGAAGTGCATCTGAAAGAACCACTCATTTTCCCCAGCAAAGCTGCTCATTAACAGGGAGCTGTCTTGAAGAAATGGACAGACCCCACATTTTGGGCAAATGTCAAGACAAACCAAGTCCTCTAGATCAATGTCCTTAGTTCTTTCTTTTCCTTCCCACAGATTCTTCTCAGGAATAGGGGCAGGGGTGGTCCCAATGGTAAGGATAACTCCATCTGGGTTAAAGGTCAATGAAGAGGAACAGAATCACAGAGATTAAAGACCTCTCCCCAGAACAAATAATAGAGTCACTTCCCTCTAGTGGCTGAGATACAAAATTACAACTGCCCCAGCCAAGTACAATTCTTAAGATGTGTTGTAATGGAAATAATTCAGAGGATGGTAAAGTGAAAAGCCAATTTTAAGCCAGTGGGGAGTAAGATACAGAATAACAAACCACTGAGGCTTTTTAAAAAAATAAATATTAGACATTTGCACAGTGTCATAATTATTAACCTTAACATCACAAAAAGAACAATTTTAATTAAATGTAACCCCACCATAAGTATTTAATACCTACTTCAGTGTCCTCTAAGTACAGCCAGTGTAGTCCACATGATAAATAGCTTTCTCCTTCTCTAAGTTTTTTAACAGATGAGGCTCATTACTTTACATAATCATCCCCAAAACTAGGACACCGCTCCCACTGTTGCTTTGCAGTGAAATATTAATCCTACCAAACCAGATATTTGACATGATCTGTTGGGCTTGGAGTATTTTCCTTAAACCATTAACTTCTCATGTGTATGGGGAGACAGGGGAAAAAAAAGAAAAGAAAAAAAAGGAAAAGACAGCTTTCATTACAGTTGTGTTACATGAGGAATATTTAACAAAGGCAACCGGATTTTCCTTAAGAGTGCTGAAATTACTTCTTAGCAGTTTATGTTCTAAGCCGTTTCAGACACTCAGACACCCAGCTCTTCTAAAACGTTCTGATTTTAAAATCCCATTGTACATGATTCATCAGCATCCACTCTGGGCTGAGTATGGAAGAAGGAAGGTTACACCAAAAACACTGCAAAAGGGGCTCATTTTTCACTTATAAATTCATGTAAGAAAGCTAAAAAAAAAAAAAAAAAAAAAGTCACCTACAAGACACAGAAGATATTCCTAAAACAAAGCTCTCCTGTTTTTTCTTTCACAGAAGCCACATACACACATTTGACTTTTAAAAACCTCTGATCTAAACTACACCCATTAGAAAGCATATTTTCTTCTTTCATGCTCTTAAATACACAAACCTCAAGAAATATTTTCTCTAGCACATAAAGTACCATGACGAATCTAATAAATCTACATAATTTCATACTCACTTAAGATACTGAGAGGTGTATACTAGCACACACAGGCATATCTGTGTGCAACAGAACACAGTGTGGGAGAAGGAAGAATATGGGTGTTCAGCATTTCTATTTGACGAGGTGTCAGTTCATCTAAGGATTGATCTTCTCTCGGCATTGGGACCAACAGGACTAGATATGAGCAGGGTGAAAAACTGATAGGCCCGTTTACAAATTTGCTTTCCCTAATGGTCAATTATTTCTCTGTTTAGAGGCCTATGATCCTTACAAAACGAAACATCCAGCAGGTGCCCTCCTTGGAATTTACCCAAAGGAGCTGAAAATTTACATCCTCACAAACACCTGCATACAGATGTTTAGAGCAGCTTTGTTCATCACCGCCAAAACCTGGGAGCAATCGAGATGTCCTTCAGTAGGGGAACAGATAAGCAACCAGACAAGGGAATATTACTCAGGACTACAAAGAAATTAGCTATTAAGCCGTGAAAAGTCATGGATGAAACTTAAGTATATATGGCTAAGTCAAAGAAGCTAATCTGAGAAGGCTACATATGGTGTGATCCAAACTAAATGACAATGTAGAGAAGGCCCAACTATGGAGTCAGTAAATAGATCAGTGGTTGCCAAGGAATGCGGAAAAGGGATGAATAGGCAGTGAACGGGAATTATGGGGCAGTGAAAATACTCTGTATGATACCATCATGACGGTTATCTGTCACTGTACTTTCGTGCAGACTCACAGAACATACAACTCCAAGAGTGAATCCTCACACAAACCATGGACGTCAAGTGACCAACCTGTGTCAGTGTAGGCTCACCCACGGGAACCAACGTGCCACCATGGCGGTGAACACTGATTAGGAGCGTATGTATGTGTGTGGTCAGGGGTGGGGCATATGGGAAATCTCTGTACCGTCCCCTCACTATGAAACTAAATGTGCTCTATGAAAAATTAAGTCAACCGAAAATAAAAAGTTAAAAAAAAACAAAAACAACAAAAAAACAAACCAACTTTATATTTTGGGGCACCTGGCCAGCTCAGTCAGGGGAGCATTCAACTCTTGCTTCATCTTGAGGTCAGGAGTTCGAGCCCCATGTTGGCTGTAGAGATTACTTTACATAAAATAAAATAAAAATTTAAAAACTTTGCATTTTTAAGCCAAAAGGCATTTCAGATGACTGGTAAGTTATTCTTTAATGAAATGAAACCAAACCCCAGAACTGCTCTGCCTGCAAAAATGAAGCTCAGCTTGGGCTCAGCCACCCTCTTGAGCCTCAGCATCGAACATTTGCTTTCCACCGCCTACCACTGGGCTCCCCAGGAACCATGACTCCCTCGTAACCACGACATTGCTCCTGAGCTATTCCTGCCATGGCCTTTGCCCAGGACTGTCTTCCCTGCTAGCTCCTCTTCTCTTCCTGATTGACGTCTTTTCATCCTTCCACAGCCAAATAGCATCTCCTCTGGGAGCTCCTCGTGGAAATCGAATCAGACAGAATTAATCCTCTCTCCCCTTGTCTGTTATTGTATTACAGTTAACTGTTTTCGTGTCTGTCTTCCCTGAGGGAAGGTCATGGGTCATCTATCGTGGTAGCCCAGCCTTTTCTGTGGGGTCATTCCTGGCAATCAATACACGTTTGTAGGATGAATGAGTGGTTCTATGATGTGTATCTACGTGTCCGTGGTTTCAAATCTTTTTTAGAAGTAGGTGGGGCCCAAGTCATAAGTGAAACCTGAGTGTCCCGTGTTACTGGACTATGTACTAGAGTTTTCACCAGCATGTTAAATACACTGCTCATTTTCTCTCTAACTCAGCTTGTCTCTACCTCCCTCCCCATCTTCCACACCCATATTCTGCCTCCCACATCTTATCCTTCCTCCAAGACTGGCCTCCTGTCATAGGTACCCTAAAGGCCTTTACCATCTACACAGACATGTGCACGTAACTATGTGCTGAAGGAAGACAAAAGCTAAGTCATTAAGTCACACAAGGCCTACTGCTCACATAAGGCTGCACTAAAGATAATCCTGATTCGGCAATGGGAGGTATCAAAACGGAGAGTACTCATATGTCACACAATGAGCAAGAGCCCCAAATTTCCCAGAAGGGCCATCAAGAGTCCCCATGTGGCTGGTATCACAAGGGTCTTTGTCCTTTGTCTTCTGTCTCTTCTGGTATGTGCTGCTTACCTTCCACGCATCGCTTTCCTCACCACAGACCCCTGAACTCCACGGCCTGTGCCCAGGGCAGCACTGACCTCAGCATCACTCTCAAGGGGAATATTCCCCTGCTGGAAACTCTGTGATCTCACTTCTGTGAAGCCATTCGTCCCTTCCTCCTCCGGATCCCTGGCCACGTGACCTGCAGCTCCCCAGCTCACATCTGGATCTGCAGTATCTCAGACACCCACCCCAGGGCCACTTCCCACCAGTTAATTTCATCCAGTCCCATGACCTTATGTCAGGCCCTAAATCTGCTTCTCTGGGCCTAACCTTCCTTGGGAATTCCGGAGTCCACATGGGTATCACAGAGGCCTCTCCAGCTTGACATGAACAAAACCGAAATCATGATTTTCTGGCACAAGCTGTTCCTCTCCAAGCCTTCCCCACCTTGGGAAACAGACCTACCATCTACTCTGTTACTCCAGCCAACAATCTAGAAACTCATCTTGATTTTGTTATTTGCCTCAAACCCCTTCCTTCAACTCATTCCCTCATAAGTCCTATGCATTTTCCCTTCAGAGCGGCCAGAATCTAACCACTTCTTTCCAAATTCCCTAGTCCAGGCCTCCCCTATCTCTCATTCTGGACTACTCCCTCAACCACAAAACTGAGGGCAATCCACGCACCACACAACAGCCAGAGGAAACTTGAACAACCACAAATCAGGAGCACCTGGGTGGCATAGTCGCTTAAGGGTCTGGCCCTTGGTTTCTGCTCAGGTCCTGATCTCAGGGTCATGGAATCGAGCCCCATGCTGGGCTCCAAGCTCAGCACAGAGTCTGCTTGAGATTCTCTATCCCTCTTCCTCTGCCCCTCCCACTCATTCTCTAATAAATAAATATATCTTTAAAAAAAAGCAGATCAATTTCACATTATTCTCTTATCTCCAAGTCTCAAGTGCTTCCCCCTCAGGCTTAAGGAAAAGTGAATCCCTGACTCTGACCCTTTAAGTCCTTCACACCTGGTTCTGCCCATCTCCCATCACATCACACCATCTCGTCTGCATGCTCTCCCCTTGCCCACATGGCTCTTCTCTAGGCTGCTCTTGCCCTGCTGGTCTTTCCCCTTGGAATGCCTCTGCTTTGGCTTTCTCATGGCTGCCATCTTCCGCTCATTTAGGTCCAGCTTGCATGTCGCTCCCTCAGAGAAAAAGAAACCATCAGACCATCCTGCTGAATTTCACTGCAAAACACTTGTTACCCTCCAGGGTTTTCCTGGCTTGTTTTATGGTAGTTCCTCTTTCCTCCCATCCCCTACCCTACTAGGATGTAAGCTTCATGAGAGCAGAGACCTCTGTCCTCAGACTCTAGAACACAACCTCACCAGTAGCTGATGCTCAGAATGAGCAAGTGTCGTGTGAATGGAGGTCAGACGTAATGCCTGGGTCTCCCTGTGTCACCCTGAACATTTTTTGGCCAAAACACTTTGAGAAGCATTGCTCAGGATTTCTCTGCTCTCTTTTTAGAGTTTCGGATAGTCTACACCCTGTGCCCATCAGCTGATGTTGTAAGTTGCATCACTGTACTTCTCCAGGATCCCTACCTTTAAGAAGACTTCACAGAAGGCCTTCTGTCAGACCCCCTGCTGTTACAACATAACACAGTAAATCCAAGCCCACCTGCTCCTCCTCAGCTTGACAGCTACTGTTGACTCATCACCTTCTCTGTGCCTTGAAGTCAATCATCATCAACATGCAAAGATATGTGTGTGAACTTTCCTGTTAAATAGACGAGGAAATTGGGAACCAGAGATCCTATATAACTCGTCCCAAGTCCCTTAAAGTGAATGACAAAGCCATATGTCCCTCACAAATGGCAGGGCACAACATCTCACAGGGAGGGCTAGATATACTGAAGTGAATGATAGTCTCTTCACCTTTAAATCAGCATCCCAAATCCCAGCTTCTGTCAAAATCGAGAATGCTCGGATCCTGAGTCATACATTCAGATTTCTGGAACAAAGCTAACTGGTGTCCATCTGTTATCATGGAGAGGAAGCACTACAAAAGTGAGTGACATCAGCTAAGGCCTCTAGAACAAAACCTCCACGGTGACTTCACTCAGGGTCTCAGCCACAAATGTTGCCACCAAGCTCAAACTATCCACTAGTGACATTTCACAGCCTTATAACCAACAAGCTACACACAGATGCTCAGAAGGAAAGCTCACTGGCAGCAAAGGGACAGAACTCTAAACCACGTAGCTACCCCTGTGAAATGAAGTCAGATACACAAAGCAACGTCACCACTGAACTCCTTAAACAAAAATGCTATATAAACGCTGTGTGCCCAAGAAAAGCTCGAATTCTCTGATGAATGGGGCAGCCTTCCTCGTTACAGAGTTTAATGTACTTTAGATAAATATTAAAACTAGATCTAACTAGACAACGAGGCCTCTGTGGTTGGGCCAGTGAATCATCCGCAGAAGGGCACCACACTCCAGCGGTGGTCGCAGGCTCCTTTAAACGAACTGCAGATAGGCACTTTAATGAGGGAGAAAACAGAAGCAAACGTAACTAGTCAAGTCAGATCCTACAGGAGGGAAAGCATGTTAACTGATGGGCTGATACCTGCCGCCAAAATATCAGCTAGGGGGGAACAAAAGGCTGTCAAAGCAAGACGCTGGAACGAAGCCAAAACAGCCCAGGGTTTGGGCTTCGGCTGCAACGCAACATTCTCAAGAAGAACATGAGTTTTGCTTCCAATGTCAGCTCTCTAAGTGATTTTTTATTGATGTCATATTTTTAAAGGACTTGCTAGTTCTCCCTGACAACCAACAGGAGATTCCAATAGACCGTCATGGTGACTTCAGATATACACGCTGAGATAAATAAGACATTTTCCGTCATCCTTAAACACTCTTTGATGACATAACTTCCCTACCTATCTATGCAGGTAACAGTGTCCAGACGCATTCCTATCCCTCGACTACATCTCTGAGTGACCCTCCAAGTAAGAAAATTCACCAAACCTTTACTAAGATCAAATTCAGCCTCGTTAAGTAAAGTAACATGGAGAGGTTCAAGGTGAACACGAACATGGACACACACACACAGAGAGACAGATGCAACAGTTCAAAATGGGACAAGGCCAGTGATGGTAAAGGAGAAAGAACATTCCACCTGTTTCAGGCCTGTGAAGCCCCAGGGCTTTTCTCTACCAAGAGAATGGGGGTCCTGACCTTACTGCTTTCTCATTGGTGAGACTCTGGACAAGTAACTTAATCTCTGTCAATTCTCATTTTCTCATCTATACAATGGGAATAACACCACTGAGTAACTCTACCTATCCTATGTATTCCCACCAAGTGGAGGCCTCAAATCATTTGGGGCTGCCTCAAACCATTACCCGGAAATAAATAACGGATAAAGGTCAAATAAACAAACAGGAAAAATGACCTCGTTGGGTTTTTATGAGGAACCAATTAGCATGTGTATGGGAGAAGTGCCCCTGAACTGGATGGCACTTCACAATTACTGAGCCGAACTGAGCTTGGCAGAGACGTCGAGTATTTAATCTTTCTCCAGAAGCAATACCACTACACAGCCTTAAGAATCAAAGTGGGTCAGAGAGTCTCCTGTAAAAATGAAATCCCAAAATTAAATGGGGCAAAATGAGCCTGGCCCTAGCCTTCTTTATCCCTCAACACCCAAATCAGTTTATCAATTTATAGTATAGGGTGATAGAATGCATGCTCTCTAGGTACAACAAACTAGAATAGCTTTTTTTTTTTTTAAAGATTTTATTTATTTATTTGACAGACAGAGATCACAAGTAGGCAGAGAGGCAGGCAGAGAGAGAGGTGGAGGCAGGCTCCCCGCTGAGCAGAGAGCTTGATGCGGGGCTCGATCCCAGGACCCTGGGATCATGACCTGAGCTGAAGGCAGAGGCTTAACCCACTGAGCCACCCAGGAGGCCCCCCCCTTTTTTTTAAATATCTAAATCTTCTGGACAATTTCTGTCAAAATAAATTCAATGCAACTAGCCAGTTCAGGGACACAGTTTCCAGTGGCAAGTTGATGGCACAGGTGCTGCCCACAGAAAGTACTGCTGATTGACTATAGTTTCTAGTCACTAAGCCTCTCACAGAGCCTCAAAATCCTTCTCTACATGGAGGTCTGAGTCCATCTTACAGAAGAGTAGTCAGAATGAGCATCTCTCGCTAGCCATCCCTAGAGCACAGAAATGAGCAGCTGACTTATCGTCAAATGTTTTCCAAAGTGGAAATTTCTACTTTGAGCTGATAATTTCCAATGAATAAAAAAGCATTGAGATTAAATTCATTCATGAGATCAATATATTCAGCCATTCGAGGTAACATTTTCCAAGTATTTCATGCTAGGAGGCTTAAAAATAGGCAAAGCTATTCAAAGTCACACGCTGTACTACATTATGAGGTACACGGAAAAGGCAACCATTTGTAAAAATTTTGCCTTTCAAGTTTTTATGGCCAAATGATCCCTCCCACAGTCCACTGCATGGAGCTTGGGGATCTGAGTCCAGCGCTATTTTTTCTTTAGGATAATTCTGTTCTTTCTTGAGAAAAAAAAAAAAAAACAAAAAACACCAATGGGCTGCAGTTCATCTCCACAAGTAAAACAAAGACCTTGGTTACTGTTAGAATTCCTCAGGCTCCTTACTAGCATCAAAAGCAGGAGGAGCTCTTCTGCCCAGTTTCTGGGGCATTTCTAGGAGAGCAAGAGGCTATGTGCCCAAACTGGAACTGCAAATGATTCCAGTATCTTCAAATCTCCAAATGTAGGCTTAGTCCACAGTTAACTGGACTGAAGATACCTCAGTTCTAAGTTGCCGCTCAAAATGCCTCCCCAGGGCTAATTACTGTTCCCTGAATTGGGAACTATTCACTGTTTTTTGCCCCAAGTATAGACCCAAACCACGGGAACAACGAGCGAGGTGGATTTTGCACGGCATCTGCATTGCCACCCGCAGTTGGAAAGCATTCTTGGTGTCTGATATACCACCCACACCTTCACCCACATCATGTAAGAAGTCCTGGCAACGCTTCCCAGCTCTGGGACCCATCTCCAGCAGCACGCTTGATGTTTCCACTTGGCTGTTTCAATATCATATTCAGACATCACATTATAAACATGGCTAAAATGAAATTACTCTCTTGAAAATGGGTTTTTCTTCTAACTTCCCTTTTTCTGAGACAACACAATTCCTCTGATCTATATGATGCTTCCATCCTTCCACAAGGTCTACCGACTCATCTTTCCTAACACCTTCTGCCTTCTTCCTTCCCCTTTTCAAGGCTGTCCTTCTGGTCTACTCTGTGTTTGCCCTTTCCTGCACCATGCTTCATCTACCCTATTCATGCCATGGGCAGAAATCTCACCAAACTACCAAGTTCATGAGGCCAATATCTTGGTTAAAAACCTCAGACACATCTCACATGGAAAAAAATAAAATGCAAGGTTTGTAAGCTGGCATGTGAAGACAGTCCACAGTTTGCTCCCCACCTCTCTTTCCTAGGAAATCCCTTATATGCAAAGTCTAGTCTTACTCAACCTCTCAGGCAAGCTGGTTAATTCCTCACCCCTGACCATGTGTGTCTCCACCATTCCTTCCATTCCTACTCCCATGTTCATCCCTCAAGACCTACCTTCCTCTGTAGTCCCTCACCAACCTTCATAGTCAGTCTAGTTCAGATCCTCCTCCTATATTCCTAAATCCCCCAGCTGCACCAATTAGGTGCCCTTTGTAACAAAAGCTTTTTTAAAATTTTTCAGGTATTTTGGTTTTATTGTTACTAAAAACCAAAATAAGTTCCAAGAAAAGCAGAACATCTCTTCTTGATATCTTCTTCCGTATTAGTATAGCAAACATAGGTGATTCTTTGCCAACTAGTTGATATGCTACAACTTATAAATAGTTTTGAGATGATTCCTGAGGACTGATTTTTAAAACACAGAATAAACCAGAGTGGGTACATTTTAGGTTTTCGCCTTCACTGAGTAAACCGTACTCTCATTATTCTAACTCGCCCACTGCCACCCGACTGTGGAAGCTCTTAAGAAATTATCCTTTTTGGAGGGAAGGGGAGAACAGAAGAGTTTATTTTACGTTACTGAAATGATTATTTTTGATTTTAACACTATGCTAAAAGGAACACAATAATTCCAAAGTGTATCTTCACTCATGTTCATTCATAACCAAACTTACAAACTTAAACACAGAATAAAACAGTGCCTCAAAATAAGCAAAAGCAATATAAAAACCGATGTGTGATTTCATAGCAGCGCTACACAACAGATTCAAACTGGAAAATAAAATCCACCCTGAAGCTCCAAAGAAGTAGAAAATAGAAATGAAAATGCTTTAGGAGACAGGAGAAACAGAGTTCCAAGCGCCAAGTTCAAATCCTCAGTAGTCACTGCCATTGTATCAAAATGCCACTGAAATATACCTAATTAGGCAAACACTGAAAAAACAATAAATTACATTTTCTCTCAGATTTCTTCAGTGCTATTTTCACAGAAGAATATAGCATCACATGGAATCTTACTTATTCCTGTAGGTCTGGTGATTTATCATCTTTTTCCCCCCTTTGGAAAGACCCAAGGCCAGTGTAAGCTCAGAGTATAACCTGATGGGTCACGAAGGTGAAGAACAGGGACTCCGTTCATGAAGCTGTTATGAGGTGTCTGAGTCCAGACACTGCTGAGAGCTGGAATAAACAAAGCCACGCATAGAGGCACATTTCCCCTGCAAATGCCTATAGCTCTTGCTGTGATCAATAAATTAGACAATTTTAAATGTTCTGGAATCTGCAGTCACTCTCTGCTTTCTGTTTTTTCTCTTTCAAGAGATATGTTCAATCCAGGGATCATGTGGGTGATCTACAAAATGCCTCACATTAAAAAGGAATCCCAGAGTCATAAAGATGAGGCGGTCCATCTCAGATCCCTGAGGCTAACCCCACGTATCATCCAGTGCCACATAATGCTGGGGCTTGTTCAAGCTCTCAGGTTGCTGGTCTCTGTGCTGTTTACAAAATTTAGCTCCTTTAATACCTTCCATCATCGATATAAGGATACAGATGCAAAGGAGTGGAGGAAGGTGGTCAGTGGCCATTGAAAGAATCAAACGAGTGTTCGGTTATCCATACTGTGCTTCACACTGAGCAAACAACGAAGCCCATATGAACCAGATAATGCTGTAAGTTCTACAGAGTTGGTAGGTACAGACAGGATAAACCAAAGCCCATTATAATCACTGCATGCAAGATATCCAGATCTATGTCGTGGGGATGCTAACTGTTGAGATCCTCCTGTAAGATGCCACAGGTTCCAGGGATTCTCTCCCACACCTTGGATCCTAGGTGAGCCTACAGAGTCCTCTGTATTGAATACACCGCTGTGTTCTCCTAATTGAGGAGGGAGCAGCACGGGAGCACACTGCCCTATTATTGCTATCACACTTCGGTCAAGCTGTTTCCTTGTCTGAATCCCACTGACTTTCATCTCCCCCAGCACCACATCTGGCTCTCAGAAGCAAAATGACCGAAAGCCTCAGGGGACATGAATCCTCCTCACTGGGGTAAATTCGGGGGAGTAGCAGTACAGGCCATGATACCTAGAGTGTGCGCCTGTGGCTGGAGATTTTTAATAGCTCCTAAGGGAGAAAGAGTGAACCCCAGCAGGTGTCTTCCAGGAGGGGGTAAGGGCCTCAGAGGACTGGAACTGTACTTCATTACGTGGTTTTCCTCTGCAGCCTCATAGAGGCTAACACAGACCCCACTGCCTGTAAAAGGCCAGGAGGCCTACCAGCCCATGGAAACCACAGAGCCCACAGCTCCATGTGATGGGGCTAACAGTCAACGAGAGAGTGAGGGATTCTCACTGCCACACAAATACAGACACATAGACACACATGGCTCCAGGGCATCCAAAATCTAGAAGCCACTTAAAACAGCCACTTCAAGAGGAAATGAGTCCCCTGGACTGTGGGAAACAGGCTAGTCATCTTCCTGGGAGGATGCCTTTGGGGTCCCGCCTCTCATAGGTCTGTCTCTCATGAACACTTATGAGCAGTGTGCACTGTTCACCACATTCACCGGCCCTCGTTTCTTGGAGGAGGAGGATACCCAGGTCAAAACAGTGCTGAGCTAGGGGGCGCCCGGGTGGCTCAGTGGGTTAAAGCCTCTGCCTTCGGCTCAGGTCATGATCCCAGGGTTCTGGGATCGAGCCCCGTGTCGGGCTCTCTGCTCCGTGGGGAGTCTGCTTCCTTCTCTCTCTCTGCCTGCCTCTCTGCCTACTTGTGATCTCTGTCAAATAAATAAATAAAATCTTAAAAAAACAAAACAAACAAAAAAAAAAACCAGTGCTGAGCTAGGAATCAGCAAAGCTGGTTCACATGGCGTGACTCCCTCAGTCCTTGGGCTACTTCTTCACCAAAACCGAGGTCAAAGTCCTCACCACACAGCTCTGAGAGGGTCATCTGAGAGTCATGACTGAAGTAAAAGAATGTACAGTTTAACATTATCTTTTGTTCCTGTGGCTGCTATAACTAATGAACACAAAGTCTGTGGTTTAAAGCAACAAAAATGTCTTCTCTCACAGTTGTAGAGGCCAGAAGTCTGAAGTCAGTATCACTAGACCCAAATCAACCTATCAGCAGGCTCTGCTCCTTCCAGAGGCCCTAGCGGAAAATCCTCTTCCTTGCCTCTTCCAGCTTCTCTGTGGCCCATCCCTCTGCCTCACTCTTACAAGGATTCTTGTGATTGGATTTAGGACCCACAGGGATAATCCAGCATAATCCCTTCATCTCAAAATCCTTAAATTAATCACATCTGCAAAGACCCTTTTTCCATTAAGATAACATTGACAGGTTTCAGGGATTAGGTTCTGATCTCTTTGGGGCCACCATTCAGCCTACTACACCCACCACAGTTTACACTGTTCATGTACAACGCCTGCCCCACATTCTTTTCCTGTTCCTTATCATCTCAGCTAGAACAGAAATTTCATCAAGGATAAGACCTCTTCTACTCTGTAAGTCCCATGAAGGCTTTTAACGTCTTATGTACAGAATGAATGGCTATTTGTTCATTTAGAAAATAAAACCTCTGTTCTACTTAATTTTCTGTTCCCAACATGAGTATGCAGGTAAAAATTCTAACATAATGTCAAGTGCTTCATCTGTTATTTCTAAAATAGCCAGCCCGACTGTTCAGAGTAGCTGGAGAAGAGAGAACTGCCAAGTACCTGGCCTAGAGTGTCATCCATGCTGTACTGTTAGTAAGAGTTTCAAATATCACCAGAATCCAAAGACAGGAGGACGGCTAGATGTGAAAACTGCGATGAAATCCAGACAAATGAGTGAGGAAATCCCGCAGCTCGATTCATCTCAGTGTCAAGAACAGAAAAGCAGCAGGTAATCTGGAAGAGCTTGAAGGAGGCTCAAGATGAGGGTAAACTCCCTCAGGTTTTCAACAGCTATTTGCTGGGGATGTTCTATGTTTCAAACACTAGGGACCCGGTGGTGAATGGGTTAGATGAACAGCAAATAAATGTTACATATTGAATGTGGATATGCAACACGGATATGCAGGAAACATAATGAAGCAGGAAAGGGAGATGGTGGGGCTGGGGGCGGGGAGTCCCTCTGTGGCAGGGATGTTTAGTTCAGATATTGACGTGAAGGAGAGATGGAGGTGACTGGTGATCAGGATCCACTACTTTTCCTGCGCAGCTAGAACTTGTTGTGTTGGAAAATGAAGAAATGCTAGAAAACAAAAACAAATGAACAAAAAACCCTAAGATGGTCACGTCAAAATGACCCAGTAGTCAACCTGAAAGAATTTCCACTGATGAATTCTGAGACAACCTGACCAGCAAAAAGGGCAATGATGGCCATGGGTCATTACACACCAAATATGTATTTTTTTTCTGTTTTATGCCTTAAAAAATACATGAATCCATAGTAATATTCCCAACAGTGGGAGGAGAAGGAGGAGAAAAGTTCTTCTTTAACTGAAAACACCAACTAATAACAAATAAAAAACTGTCATTTTACAAATGGCAAGATATTAACTGACTCAAGGTCATCAATGAATGCAAAAACCATTGGGTAAAAGCTTGAGAAGAAGACAATTATTCACGCAGACTCTTAATGTCACTCCAGAGATTACTTAATAAAGCAAAAAACATGGTACCACAAGGGAAAAATCTGGCAGACGTGGGATTCTGGGCTTCCAAATGCGATGTTTTTGGGAAGACAACATTGTCTGTTCCTGCCAAATATGTTTAACCTGAATCTAGTGAAGAGGAAACCACCAGATAAAGTGAAATTGTGGGACAGTCAACACAACATTTACTATATGCTTGAAAAATGTCAACATTATGAAGAGAACACCTCCCACCCCCACTCCCAATCCCCCAGCCATTCTAAACAGGTAAAACTGTTATAATTTAAAGGAGACCAAAGGGATATGGCAACTAAATGGAATATATAATCTTTACTAGGATCTTGGATTTAAAAATACAACTATAAAGAACTTTTTAGGGACAACTAGAGAAATGTGGTATGGGCTGCCTACCAGATAACACTGTAATCATGCTCAACTTGATAGTATAATAATGACATGATGATACTATGCCTATGAAGGAGAATGTACTTGTTCTTCAGAGATAAATGTTGAAGGATTTAAGGGCATAGTGAATGTCTGCAAAGTACTCTCAGATGGTTCAGCAAAAGAAAAAAAAATTAAATCTACCTAGGGGCTAAGAGGGAAGGAGGCAGAAAGATAAAGCAAAGGTGGCAAGTGTGAACTGGTGAATCGAGATGAATAAGGGCATTCACTGTACTATCTTTCCAACTTGTTTTTGTAGGTCTGCATTTGTAAAAATGTTTAAAGGTGAAAGGACAGGGCAGAGTATTTCAGGACCAGGGGGCAATGTGTGCCGATACAAACATAGTTGGGACGGCCCAGAAAAAGCAGAGCTCAATGTGGCCAGAAGGAAATGAGTGAGAGGCAGCAGGAAGGCAGCTCATGGAAGACAGGGAGGGTGGCCACTGGAAGGCTCTGAGTAGAGGAGTGACTTACCCTGTGGAGATCACTCAGAGAGCTGGCTGGAGCACAGACTTTAGCAAGGCAGAGGCTGAACTGAAGCATTAAGTTAGGAAGCTACTACAAACATCCAGGGAGAAGTGACAGTGGCTCAGACTAAGGGAGTAGTAAAGAAGGAGTAAGCAGAGCAGAGTGCAAAGAATCAACAGGACTTCCAGTATACATGCTGCCGTATACACACACTAGGAAAAGGTGGGGGGTGGCAGGACAATTAAAGATGATTTTGACTCTGAACTTGGTTAAGATTGAGTCAAATACATATTTTATTTAAAGAGAAAAGAAAAAAATTCTGACACCACTCCTGGAAAAGCAACGTTAGGTCATTTTGGTGTAACGCCATCAAAGGTTTTTTTTTTGTTTGTTTGTTTTAAAAGATTTTATTTATTTATTTGACAGAGAGAGATCACAAGTAGGCAGAGAGGCAGGCAGAGAGAGAGGGGGAGGCAGGCTCCCTGCCAAGCAAAGAGCCCGAGGCAGGGCTCGATCCCAGGACCCTGAGATCATGAACTGAGGCAAAGGCAGAGGCTTAACCCACTGAGTCACCGAGGCGCCCCTCCACAAAAGTTTTTATTAACTGGATCAGGTAATAATTCAACAGAGCATACTGTCATGGGAATAGCCATAAAAAGCCTAAGAAGCCATGAAATTTAGCTCATCTCCTATTCACTCGAGATCATTAGTAAAGTTATCCCAGTTTCATAATATCTCATCACTCACTGTCATGTTGGAATATGCAATATTTTTCATACAAGGGTTGGGTTCTGTAGCTCAGTTTCAATACTGTGTTTCCAAGAACAATATGAAGCTAATAATAATAAAATAGAACACTCATCTTGGAAATTTTCACAAATGCTGCCTAATTAATTCTCACAACACCTCCAAGAAGTATTATTATCCTCATGTTACTGCCGGAGAAACTTGAGAATTTTTTAATTCCGCATTTGTATTCACTTACTGAGACACCTTTGTATTATCATCACCATCTTCTGCTTTCAAGGAATATCACAACTTCATTCTCTTATCAACAGGGTGGGTGTCAATGGCTGCAGCAACATTTTAAGTACAGGAAATAGGTTTTAAAAAACGACGTGAAATCTCTTTTTTCTAGTCTAAAAGCAACACAGAAACCAAAGAAAATATAGAGCCGAACCGCCACTCCCTCAGCTACACACACACACAGAGAACAAAGTAATTTCTTCATCTGCCCCAAGATGACTTCGTAAATAAGAGACAGCTGCTAAAACTCTCAAGAGTAACTTCTAAATATTATAATTTATATTCTAAACATATTCTAAAGCCGAAATTCAAAAAGTTGTTCCTACCCAGTGTTTGGTCTAGAAAGACCGTAATAATGACTGCTCCTGAATGGTAGGATCACACAAACATTTAATGGGGAATGCCACAGAGCAAGTCCTGGCTCCCTGCACGTTGCGGGGCGGGGTGGGGGGGGCCTCCTTCTTCAAGCCTGAGGAGGTGTGGCTTCTAGTAGAGCTCCAAGGGCCTAGGACCCTCAGAGCAATGGGGAGACACTGTCAGCCCCCAGGCAAAGCAGGCCAGTGTTGGCTGAGGGAACCCGGCATAGACTGCTCAGGTTAGAGCAGCAGCAGGTAACAGAGCTGCTGGGGTGCACAGCCTGACTGTCAAGTGAAACCAATTTAACCCTTATTGCACGATCTAGGCTCTGTCTAAAATCAGTTTTTTATACAGAGAGAAAAAAAGGGCACCCCAACTCAAAACATACTCCCCAGTTCCATAACCACACTCTCAACAGAGGACTGAAAAATACACTTCTGTAGTGACCCAAGCAGAAAAACTCCAAATGGAGTGATGAAATCAACTCTCCGGTGAGTAGAATATTCTAATCAGAAGGCAAATTTCACATGACTGCCAACTCCAAGGTATTGAAGGAGAACATAGACAGTTCACTTCCATGTCGCTGAGTGAGAATGCGGGCTCTCCCACCAGATGCTTTAGTTTGAACCCCATCAGGCCGCCTTCTTGACACAGGTAGGTGGGTATAATTTGTTGCCCACACTTGGGAGGGTTTGAAAGTCAGGGAACGCCCTTTCAAGAACCACCCTGGGAGAACAGGCATAAATGGAACAGAACCAGGGAAAACCAAGATGTGTGTTGACTGCATGTGACTTTGTTTCTCTGTGCCTCCATTTTCACGTTTGTAGAATGACAACATCAGCCTTGCCTCCCAGGCAGATTGTGACAACTGCATGAACTCATCTCTGTGAGGGACTAAGAGCAGCCCTGGGTATGCAGCAAGCTCCTGACAAATGAGAACTAAGATAACAGTGAGGCAAGTATCTAAGTTAGTCATGTTGGCCTCTCAACCAAGTCCTTAAACCGGAGAGCAGAGCACATGAAAACATAAACACTTAACCAAAACCTGAGAATCATCATGACAGAAACAAATGCCCTGGAAGGCCGCCCTGGGGGTGGCACAGGCAGATGCCTGCAAATGCACGAGCACAGGTTAGGAAAGGACGCATGCGTTCCCAGGACGCCAGTGAACTTGAGAGTTCTGCTTGCTGTCTGACCTCACAGGATTTCGTGCCTGTGGCTCAGTAACTTTGTAACAGGTAAGTTTACGGTATCAGTTTAAAATGAAATGAAATGAAATACAAGAACATGTTCTAGAAAAAGAAACTCAAAGGAAAACTCCCAAAGCATCTTTCTGCAGTAAGCTTATTAATCACCCTTCCCCGTTCCTGCACATGAGTCTACTCCCAAGCCATCCCCTCTTGGACTACCTCACACACATCACCTCATTCTTGCCTCTTTGGAGTCTTACAAGCAACAGAAGCTTCCAGGAGGTGGCAGAGGCAGAAAGTGGGGTGGGGCCCAGGGAAGTGCCTAACCAGCCGGTCCACACTCCCCCTGCCTCCCTCTGATGCCAGCCTTCCCCATCTCTACCCAGACCCACACCCACGGGAACAGCAGAGCGTTCATGATCCAGTTCAGCTTTGCTTAGTGGAGCCGGTCCTCGGACTGTGTGCACTAAACAGAGTCAGCTCTACATAGCAATTCTGAAATAAAATTCAAGTATGCATAAGGCAATTCATTAAACCCATCACATTCACAAAAGCACGGGAACTGGAATCCGTACAGGACAAAAAAACTGCCATCTGGTACCAGCTTCTTCCGATTTGCTCAATGTTCTCCATCAAGTGAAAGTGGAGAAACCAAAATTATAAAGAAATGGTCCTGCTCATACTATCAAGTCAATGAAACAAGAAGGGTTTAGCTGTCATGTGACTTCCTTATGCTTCCAGGTTCCCCAGATAAAGGAGACACAAAATCATAACATACAACCATGTATTGGGTAAATACTTGTTATGTCTCCCCCTCACCATGGCCACAAATGAAGGGCATTCAGGAAGCTGTGGGAAGCCAGGAACCCTCCCAGCAGCAACAGGACAAATGGAAAAGCTCTTAGCAAAATGAGATTAGGTGACATTGGCCCCTGATGCCCTCTTCTATGACAGTATCATCTACCTTCCCTTTGAGTGATGTATCCTCTTTGGTGTGGGATCTAACACGACTTCGAGATCATTTTCTCAGTCCCTCACTAGAGTGAGGCCTGGTCTCTGATATACTGTGGGGTTCACCTCTCTTTGATAACGCCAGTCTACTCTGGCCTTGAACCTTACTTCATTTGTAACTGATACCTGGTCAGTTTTTACATGCTGATGGCTATCATTTAGTATTTACGAAAGAATCAAAATGTACGCCCTACCTCTCCCAAGTGTCAACACCATTCTCAAAGTGCACATACTAGGGACACCTGGGTGGCTCAGTGGGTTAAGCCTCTGCCTTCAGCTCAGGTCATGATCTCAGGGTCCTGGGATCAAACCCCTCATCGGGCTCTCTGCTCAGCGGGGAGCCTGATTCTCCTCTCTCTCTGCGTGCTTGTGACCTCTCTCTCTGTCAAATAAATAAATAAAATATTTTTTTAAAAAGTGCACATACTATAGAAGCATAGGCCATGTTTTGAGGACAGGTAAAAACATCAGCACAGCCTTGAGCCCCAAGGATAATGGTCATTTCTCCAGCAGTACATATTTAAGGAGCCTCTACGATGTGTGTCAGGCACTATTTTAGACTTTGCGGATACATCTGTGAAGAAAAATAGACAAAACACATTGTCCTTGTGGGATGTGTAGCACAGCGGCGATATTCTTCTTGGAAACGAGTCCTGAGTCCTACCAGCAATGTGGCCTGTGTGACTGTAGTCACAGCTGATGTAGGGTGATGGGGGTTCGGGGGAAATAAGAAGAAATGGAATATGTGCTTCGTTGCCGACTCTAGTAGAGCTGACTGTGTGTCTATGACCTGAGACTCTAGGAAACAAATGGAGAGGTAAACTAAGGATGGAAGAAGTCCAACAGGAGGAGTGTACTAAGTGCCATGGAAGCGCCAAGGGAGGCTGTCCACCAAGAAGCTGGGGCATGAAATGGAGACACAGAAGAACATGCTCGATCACAATAGAAATGCAGCTGCTGAGTAAAGGCAGCCAGCCACCAGCTACTTACTGAGTCCCTACTGAGGGCGAGGCAGGCTAAGTGCCAAGAAAGACACAGAGAACGTAAAACGAGGCAGCTTCCCTTAGAATCTTGCTACATGATCAGAGTCAAGATTAGGAGCGCACACGGTCATATTCAAATTGCTCATGAGGCACTGACGTCATCATTATATGACCAGACACTCAACTGTCACCAATTTATGAAATATTGAGGATTATGGAAATCCTGAGTTGCTCTGATTGGCTCAGATGGGGAAAAGAGAAGGCATGCAGAAATTCCAGTCAAGGTTTTTAAGATGTTCTCGGTCATGTCTGTACTAATAAACCAATATTTGGGCCATATATATATATATATATATATATATATATATTTATTTATTTTAGCTCACTGACAAATTGTGTATTTTGGATCTCTCTCCAGCCCTGCTGGAAGACAACAAAGGTGTCAGAATTTCAGGGCAGAAGGGACTTTGGGAATTGTGTGGTCCTACTGCTCTGCTGGCTGTAGGAATGACTTCTGCATCCTTCCAGCTAAGTGGGAAGCTGGCTTTTCTGGAAGACTTCCAGCGGCACGAAATTGAAGGTTTAATGAGGCAGCCCACTGCCCATGAGCCCACAGCCCCTCAAACTACGCTGTGGTCTCCATGCAATGATGCAAGGTTCTGCTCCCAAGATGGACTAAGCTCAACTTAAACTTCATTTAGCATCAGAGTTGCCCTAGAATCTGCAGATGTCTTGTTTCTGGGCAACCTTCAGGAAGCCTGAGCTGGAACACTAACTCCCGTCTCAGCATAGTCTGCCACTAGGGCTTTACTATGAAAGGAACAGAATCTTCCATTGCCATATTTAGAAACTGTGTGTCAGCACCTCAAAAGGGCACATACACTGTGAATGCTCCCCACCACCACTCTCCCCCTAGACATGCAAACACTACTCATAAAAAAAGAACAGAGAAGAAACCTGATCCATCACAATCAAGGAAAGAAAAATCCGTGCAGCGTTATAATAAATCCTGTTTGGTGGTAATAGCATGAACATATTTGGAATCTCTCCATTCATACAAGACTATTATTTGGGGGCACACCATGAAAGATGCCCAGTCCCAAGCTGACAACCAGGTATCACAACCTAGAGATATCTCCGGTGTTCAAGGTCAGACTCAGGGTGACGACTTTCCTCCCTCCCCAACTCTGCTCTCTTGAGGTCCATTCATTTAATGCTAGAAATCTCAGTGCCCATCATTTAGTTGAAATTATTTACTGAAGACCGATCATGGGTGACTTTCTTTCATCAACTTTTCTGATCAAGACTGCTAACTATTGAGCAAATTCATTTTCCCTAATACAAGTAAGCTGTACTTTCCAGCCTTTCTTGTCCATAGGTGCAGTCAGAACAGCAGATCCTGGGCAATGCCATATGAATAGAACTGATGTGTGCCATCTTCATGTCTGGCAGTTCACCACCTCCCATGCCCCTTCCCATTTCACCAGCTGGAAGCTGATGCCCAGGGCAAACTTGACAGCATGTGCTAAAGAGCCCCCTGGATCCCTAAATCGCCATGTGGAGCAGTGAGTCTCTCATGCTCTTGGTCTGGGAGTGAGAATGTGAGTCATTCTCTATTTGGTGGTTCATGTGTGAGCTGTGATTTAACTAATACATCTTTTCCTTCCAATCTGCTCATTTATTCATTCTTTGATAAACACTTCCGAAACAATACATTCCAGGCATTGAGAGAAGCATTGAGAGAAGGGAAATAAAAATGACAAAGAGAGGTCACAGGTCTACCTAAACCAGATAATTAAAATTCAATATAAATGATCTCAGAGCACTATGTATCTTAAGTTAGTCACAGTGGGAAAAATACGAGACTTCATTCTGAATCCTTGGCTAGCAAAGCTGGTTTATCTCTATGTGTATTAGCATCCTCACCTGTAAACAGAAGCATTATCCCTTTCTGTCTTACAATGGTGGATTACATTGAATGAGATCATGTATATGAAAGCATTTAGTTAACTATAAAGTACTTGGCACATGTGAATTAAATTCATGGCACTGGTCCTAATCCAGGACTTGGTACTCATGAAGTATTGTACCAGCATCCTCATTGGAGTTTCCACCTGAAATCCCATCCGTTCTTAATACCCATTAAGGGTATTAAGGGTAAAAGTTCACTTTTCTTAGTCTAAGCTCGCATTGGTCCTTTCCTGATTCAGAACTCTGGAATGCTTACAAAATGGAAGTCAAACTTTTTAGCTCAGTTTTCATGCTCCCAAATTAATTTTTAAGTCCATATCAAGCTCTTTACAACTCCTGGTTCTCTTCTCTTTTAACCATCTTAAGTTCCAGCTACACATGGCATGTCTACAGAGTACCACACTTGCATACCTCCTTCATTGTTTTATGTTCTGCCTGCTTTTTTGTCCTTTACCACCATCTCTCGCCCCACTGAAACACCAAGATTTTTCAAGGTCCAGTTCAATTATCACCAGGTCCAATACATCTTTCTCCAAAAGCACTCTTTCAACCTCTTCCTCTTCCATACTGCCAACAGCATTCGTCTCAGACTCTTTTCTCCCCTACTACTGATAGCACCTGCATTTTGAATAGCTTATTGTCTTGAAAAAGGAAAAAGAAAAGGGAATGTGAGCATTTAATGAAGACATGTTACACTGAAGAAAAAATTCAGAAGAGAGTCCAATTACTTTCAGTTGGATCACCAAAAGGAGACAAATTATAAACTCAGGAAAATTCCCTGGATTGTCAGAAAACTATTCCCATGCTTTAGGATCTATTATATCCAGAGAGCATATATTATATGCTTTATGAAAGCTATTGCATGGAACTTTCATGTGAAAGTCACTTTTACAATAAATGTAATCCCATCAGCAGAAGAGTAGAACCAAAGTTCAAAGTCATTAATTCATTTCCCCAGTCAATTCTTCTTCACAAATTTTTAGTTCAGTCTTACTTTAGAAAATAAGAGAAACAAATAGGTTAAATTGACCCAGTGATAGGAAATGGCCATGAATTTTCATTCATTTGAGTATGTGCAGAAAAAGGTATTCAGTAACAAAAAATAATTTAAGTCACTCTTTCCATCAACTGAGAATTTCATTCCACTTTCTCTCTTAGGATTAAAAAAAAGGTTGGGGGTGGTGGCTGCGTATTGCAGAGGATATGTGTATCCTCTAATTAAGTATGGAGAGACTCACTCTAACCAGACACTGAATTCATGAAAATATTAATAGAACATAGGTATTACACATACAATGTGAACAGTACTTTCTACCGTGAATTCTTCTAACAAACTAGGCTAAAACACAAGTAGAGCTCCTTGGGAGATCTTTCTTGAAAGAAAAGAGAAGAATTAATTTACATCAGCCTGTGAATGAGAAGGCGGAGATGTAGTTGGGAGTTCTAAAAGAGATGAACATTTCTAATCCTTTTAGACAATTTAAACATTTTGTCCTGTAAATAACAGGATGGATATAAAATAATTTCTGGCAACCCACATTACAATACTTTAATCTGAATTGGGAAATACTTTCTAGAAACTGCAGTAAGTTGTACTGTAAGAGACAGGTCAAAATTTGTCCAATTCAGCAGATCGTCTCCTAAGAAAGCGAGAGGAAAAACTACCATACACACAGGAGTTAAACAACTAATCACCAGGCATGAAGTGAAATATAGTTAAGATGAGCTAACTGGGAGAAGCACCATACATTTTCCAGGTGCTCCCATAAATCACCAAGCAAACAACTCAGTCAGTCTTCCTTACTCTGTTGCTTTGCTCTGTTAACACTAAGATGACAGTTAGGAAAGGACGATGAATTGTGTATTGCAGTCACAGGTGTTCCAGTAATGTGTTGTGGGGTCTGCGGGGAGGGAAGGCAGAGACAAAGCAACAGCCACAGGCCGGGCCGGCACTGGAGCGCGCTTACCTCCAGAAGTGGAAAGCGAAGAGAGGACTACAGGGGCTGCCTGGGCTGGATGGGGTTGGACTCAGGCTCCTTGGAGTGAGACTGAAAGTTAAAATAATGTCATTCCAATTGGGGAAATGATGGCAGTAAAAATAGCAACACTCATTTAAGGGACTGTGCTCCCTTTAGGCCAGAATCACTGTGGCATGCCTATCAATACCTCCAGGTAATCAGCTCACCACTTGCCATTTTCCAGCTCTGAAATAGAGAACAAGGGCAATGCTTCCTGCGGAAACTGACAGCCTCAAAGCTACCGCTGCCATTTGCATTTATGCCTTTTCTTTGTCACAGAGCAACTTAGCAGGTACCTTCTGTGATGTCTGCAAAGAAAATCTAGTCCCCTTTTACTCAGTATATTCTGATCAACAATCAACGGTAAATCAGTAGAGCTAGAGGGAAGTAGTTATCAGACAACAGAATTCAAGTTAAATACTGTAGTATTTAAAAAGGCAAAGCGGCAAACATTTCCAAATAGGAAGATACGTTTCTAAGCGCTTTGCAGTGAAAAACACCCAACATCATTTTCTGTAATTCTCAAGGGCAATGGTAAAAACTGTTTCTTACATTTATAATAAGTAATGTGAAAATTTCTTACACATATTACTATAAACTATTTTACTTTCTAGAGAGGTTTTTTTTTTTTTTGAATTTCATCTGTCAAGGACCATTATAATCCCCACCCCCACCAATCTATCCAAACCATCCAGCCCATTCACCAGCCAGATCTCAAATATTCATCACAGGGTGGTGAGCCTACATTGCCTTTATCTTTTTTCCTTTTGGCCTCCTATATCTCCTTTTTTAGGGAAGAGCTATAACTTAAATTTGTCAAATATCCCACTCAAAAATTTTGCCAATGGATTTATCAAAGTATGAATCTAATACTAGTCAATTCCCAATTATTTTTACACACCAAAAACAAAATTAGAAATAGCCAGGTACTCTGGTACCAACTCTTTGGCTGAAGTGAGCAAGAGAAATTCCTACCACAGTGCAATGAGATTTTTTAAGAACGCTCCTCTCTACTGGCCATGACCCTACACCGTACCTGGATGTTTGCCTATCTTCAAGAAGGGGTCCTGGATTGGAGCTGTATGTTGTCTGATTCCAGCTGGTTGTGCCCTTTACTGAACAGAGAAATGGCAACGGTGGCTAAAATCAGAGTTGGGCTTATCAAATTTCTCAGTTCCATCCTTGTTTCCCATTACGTGGATAATTGAGATTTGGCTGTATTTGTCTTAAACTGAAAGATAAAATTACTGCTCCAAATGCTCCCACTTATTAATAAAATGTCTCCACAAAGTTTTGTTTTGTTTTTTAATCTTTTAAAACCATCTTCCGGTTTGGTGCCAGTACTTAGTAAACTAAGGAACGGATTTCCTTATACATTCAGAGCACGTTCAAAAGCCACCGCTCTTATACATGCTGTACTTGAACTTAGCAGCTCATTGGAAAACTCTCAGGAATGTCTACTGATACAGACATTATTTAACCTCAGTACAATCTTATCTGTCCCTTTGGGTCCGAAAATAGGCATACATAGGCACTGAAGCCATGCCATGGTGCCAAGCTGAGACAGGGATCATACATGCTCCCAAGTGTCTATTTCTATCCTTAAACTAATTTCTATCCTTAAATTGAAAAAAAGAAAAAGAAAAAAAGCAACTTACTTTCTCAGAAACTGTAAAGCCACATATATGCTATCTATACATCAGAAATTTCTGAATAAATTAATGATCCATTAACTTCTGAAATACTTATGCATCTGGTATCTCATATCCAGAAATTTCAGTTTTCAAAACAGGAATCAGAAAGTGATTCCTGAATTGTATCTGAATTGTATCTACAGAGTATAAAACATGCTGGTGTCATAGCCCACAGCCGCAGTGCCTACAGAACACTCGCTCCTCAAAGGGAAATAGTATTGTCTGTGGAAGAATGTTCAAGAACCACTCCATGTAGTTGGTGTGTTATAAGGTCCCCAAATAATTAAAATAATATACATATTAAATCTGCGTTTAATAAAATCAGTAATTTTTAAGACTTCCCATTAGAATATTTCTCTGCAGTGGTTAGAAAATGAATTTACTCAGAGACTGCAGAATTTGCTTTCTCCACGAATGAATATAAAATTAACTATGTCTACCTACGAGGGATTTTACGTTTCAAGGTAAGCAAAATGTTCACAGTAAATTTTATGCTAACACTACAGTGACATTTAATAGTGATCCCTAGTCTACCATGTCAAGCTCCCTGAATGGAGGAGTAATCGATTTTAAATGTGCAGTAACATTCAGAGGCTAGACCCAGGGGGTGTGACCTGATCCAACACAAAATCCAGGGAACCCCCCGGGTTTAGCTGATCCATATGCGCTGGGTCATCATTGACAAAGTCATAAAATCTGTGGCCTACCTCAGACTCTCAAAAATTATGGGTAGAATATTTGATACAACTGAGCTTGTGTAGTAAGAAGTTCCTTTCAAGTGTGTCCTCTTAAAGTGGACAAGATGCTAAAAACAAAAGGACAAGGCATAATGTGGAAGGATGTATACTACTAAGTCTGAAAAAACGAGTAAGTGAAACAACCAGAAACAGAGGTGAAACAATGCTGGGGTTCATACCCTGGGTCTTGAACATAAAAACACTGGCATCTGAGCTGTGCATTTCCAGAATGCCAGAGAGAGGTGCCTTAAGTAGAAGAATGAGTGCATGCCACTGAGATGTGCCATGTGCCATGAGGATGGTGAGGGCTGAACTCTAGGGTGGAGTTAGAGAAGGGCACAGGGCAATGGGTAAATATGGCTTGTATGTCCATTATGAAAAATGCCACAACTAGCAAGAGGGTTCTAAGAGCCCTCTAACTTTTTCTAAGCAAGTACTTGTTAATAAAAAATCAGTGTAAAATTTGAGAGCAAGGACTGACTAGAAAAGTATTCACATCACTTCAGAAATGTAGTGTTTTTATTAATTTTTTATTAACAGAGTAATTTCCCTTATATGATGCATATCCAGGATTTAAGAGGAATAATCAATACTCAGAACTGGGCACAGTACTCTCTTCCTGCAGGTTCTTCCTGGAAGTAATCCAGCACAAAATGACTGGGACTGTATGAATTTCAGCTAAAATGTAATTTTCTATCTTCACTGGAAGTTAGAAAAAGGGGTATCTCTCTTTCCCTACCAGATTTACATGTGACTGTTTATTATTTTCAGCGTGCCAAGCACAGACTAACTCACAGTTCCTGCATCTTTGACTAACAGATTTAAAATAAAAATTTGCTGACACTTCCTGCATCACAGATGTTTAACTTCTGCGCCACAAATGAGATGTGGGCATTTTCACGGGGCGACATCAAATCAGAAGGCGGTCAGATGAGTTAACGGGTTAAAAAAAAAAAAAAAGCTAAGCAAACACAGATCCTCAACTAGGTAAACACTGCATATGCAGTGGCTGGAGACTGCAGAGAGGACTCAAAATGCACTCCAATTCATTAATATTCTGTTGCACAAATAAAACATGGATCACATCTAATGAACGTTACAAATAACCCTTCTCTTGTACTCTAATCCATTGTCACGTCTCCTGTTATTCAATGCAGACAGAGGCCTTTCTTGAGAAAAAGGCAGCATGGGGATAAACAAACAGTGAGAGAGGAGAAAAAGACAGCTACACCATGGCCTGCTGAGGCATTCTTTCACAATGAGCTGTTAAGATGTTTCCAGCACTGAGGTTTAGTAACTTTACATACGCAGCCAGCCACGCTTCTCCTGACTGCAGTGCAAAATGCAGGGTCTGGCTCTCCCCCTCCACTGAAAACCAAAAGCCATGCATTTAAGACATGTTCCTCCACCTCACACTGCGGTGCTCTGAGGCTGGCAGTACAAACAAATGCTAAAGAGCTATTGGTTGCAGGAAAGCGGAGTACCATGCAGAAAGCATTAAAATATTAAAGACAGACAATACTTACTCCAAGGTCAGCCCCGGAATCTGCAGCCTTTCCCGCTGGGCTTTCATGCTTGTTGTATGTTACCACACTGTATTGTAACCATGACACACATTCCCTGCCAGCGTCCCGGTGATGACAGAGAGCCAAAACGAACCTCTAGAAAGGACTGGACTAACAATCTCTCTAGGGGGAGGGGGATCCTGCAAGTTTGGGTCCTTCCACCTCTAGCCGTAATCAAGAGATGTCAGCCGCCTTCCTCAGGTTAACAGCGGAGCACACTGCACTGCTTTCGTTAAGGGAATGAGGCTTTCAGCTCTGCATATCAAGTAATTGGTTTCTGATTTTTTTTTTTTTTAAAACAAAGTCGCTCCACTCACAGACCGAGTTTTCACCTCAGTGAAATGAAAAGTCCCTTGATCATACAGGCTGGAAAAAAATATATATATAAAGCAACAGTATCATACTTGGGAAAGAGTTTATCTCAGCCAACCTCAACTATTTCCCACCTCCCAGGGATGCTCTCGAATAGAATCGGGCCACCGGGAGAAGTTCTGTTGACTCTTCCTTTGGTGGAGTTAACAAAATCACTCAGGTGCCACAAGAAAGACATGGGGAATGGTGCCGAATGAAAACAATTAGATTTTTTTTCTATATAAGGCAATCATCAGAAAGAGGAATAAACTAACTGCATTAATTTGGGGGATGTTGAACTCTGATGTGAAGCAAACCCTTGTATGAACAGGCAAAACCCTACGATGGGAAATACCAACTGGAAATGCAAGAGATAGGAGCTTGTGTTTTTATTTTTTGAAAAGTGATTTTTAAGAACACCACGGTGCTACCTACTTTACAAAAGCAATCAAATATGAATAAGGAAGTAAAGGGAGAACGTACATTTTGGAAGCCGGAAAGTTTCATCCTGTATTTATTCAAATAACACAATTTTGCACAGTACTCCTAACTGGGGACTAAGTGTACTTCCATTGTTGTGTATGAAGAACTATCTGACTCATTTCTTCTGATGCATTTTAAAATGTTTTAAAATTCAGTAACCACCGGTCTGCTGAGAAGTACTTGATCAAATTAAATTTTATTTTAGCAAGAATTCTCATTCTCAAGCACTGCTGCTGGTCCACACAGCCAATCTGTGATCAAACAACCGTGTTTGAGTAGTTACATTTAAAAACTATGAAGTCAAATTTCATCATTTCACAGACAAAGAAACTGAGAGCATACAACTGGTGACAGTGCTATGGTTAGATGCTGGTGTATTTATTCCCCTATCCCAAAGGCCTTCACTTGCAGGGGTGCCATGTGCAGTTGTTCAGGTTGTGCCTTTCACAAAGGGGCTGAGCGGGGTGCGGGGCAGGGGGCGGGGGAGTGAAGGCTGAAGTCCAGCCTGCTTCCCACCCTGCCAAACCTGCTGCATGGCTCTGGGCTGCTTCCACAACCTCCACCTACCCCCCCTCTGCCCATTTTAAACAAAAATACCCTAAGCTTTGCATCCATCTAGAGGGTCACCTGTTTCTAACTGTACCAAGGTTCATGTGGGCTAGAGAAGATTCATAAAATATTCCCAGAACCCTTCTCTAACCCCTAACCCGCCAACATGCTCCAGGGTATTTGTTAACTAGGTAATGACGTCTCCTACTGTGTGGGCTCAAAGAAAACTGACCATATCGACTTCTCAGTGGTAGCAAATCCATACCGGGAACATAGACATTGTGTAATGACCATAGGGAGGCCATTTTAACTAATATGAAAAGCATAACAATAAGAAATGATAAAGATATAATAGAAGGGGGATCAACTTTGCTCAGTAAAGTTAGGGAAAGCATGAAAGGAAATATGGCAAAAGTAGGGTTATGATTAAAAAAAAAGAAGAAGGAGGAGGAAAGAAAGAATTCCACTCTGCCTCCCCAAAAGCTAAATTTTCTAAATTTTTTATTTTCTTAAAATAAACTACTTTAAGGATCACATTAGAGGGGCGCCTGGGTGGCTTAGTCATTAAACGTCTGCCTTCAGCTCAGGTCATGATCCCAGGGTCCTGGGATCGAGCCCCACATCGAGCTCCCTGCTCAGCGGGAAGCCTGCTTCTCCGTCTCCCACTCCCCCTGCTTACATTCCCTCTCTCACTGTGTCTCTCTCTGTCAAATGAATAAGTGAAATCTTAAAAAAAAAAAAAAAAAAAAAAAAAAACACATTTAAAATTTTTTTAAAAAAACTTTTTTCCAAAAATCTTTTTTTTTTTTTTTTTTTTTTTTTTTTTTTTTTTTTTAAAGATTTTATTTATTTATTTGACAGAGAGAGATCACAAGCAGGCAGAGAGGCAGGCAGAGAGAGAGGAGGAAGCAGGCTCCCCGCCGAGCAGAGAGCCCGATGCGGGGCTCGATCCCAGGACCCTGAGATCATGACCCGAGCCGAAGGCAGCGGCTTAACCCACTGAGCCACCCAGGCGCCCCTCTTTACACAGATCTTAAGTGAATTTTAGTTCCACATTGTCAATGGACAACGAAACAATTTCCCTTGAATTTCTTTTTAATACTCTTATTTTAAAATATCCAAGCCCAAACTCCCCATCCTCCTCTCTGTGCCAAATAAATTTCCATGCAATGTAAAATATCCAGACTCTCACCATTCTTTCCCCCTGAACCACTCTGATCCAAGGAATGTCCTGTCTGGCTGGATGATTAGAATTTTCTTCTCACTGATCTCTCCACTTCCTCCCTGGCACTCTCTATGCTTTGTTGGATACACAAATTCCAGAGTGATTTTTTCCAGAATATCACTCCTGTGTTCAAAACACTCCAACAGTTTCTCTCTCACTCTAAGTAAAGCCTAAAAATCTAGGAAACTTAGCCAAAAAGCCCCAGAAAATCGAGCATGAATAGGAGTGACAATGGTAATGTACTAGAACACACCTGAAGTTTAAGGCCATGAGTTCAAAGAGAGAATGGAGAAAGGAAGTAAGAAAAGAGTGAAGAAGGGAAGAGGAAAGGAGGGAAGGAAGGAAGGAATGAAGGACAGATGGAAAGAAGGAGGGTTGGGGGAGGGAACCAGCCAGTCAGGGCGCCCTTTGGAAGATGCTAGGGAACTACCCCATTCATCGTGAAAACTGGAAAAGAAAAAAAAAAAATTACCACTTATCCTGATTTCCCTAGGGACTGCACTTCATGGATAAGAAAATGCTTCTCTTTATTCCAACAGGTAAATAGAGAAAGAGTGCTCCAATTAGAGTACCATTTCTCAAACCCTAATAAACGATTGGATCTAAGCCATGATCATGATGCCTGAGTGTTCTGTGCCTCTTGGTGCAACATCTATGATGTAATCCTACTGAAAAAGCCACACCACCACAGGATACAATCAAGCTTCTACATCAAAATGTGATTACAGTATACACAGGGACAGAGAGACGTGGTCAGCAAAAGCTCAACTGGAAAAAGTGAAAACCACAACAAATGACCTGGTGTCTTAAACCAAAATGTTCAAGTGGGGACGTGAAAGAGATGGAGGGGCTAAATAAGAATGGAGAGACAAATCCATTAATGGCTGCCTATGAACCTGTGTGGGTCCTGATACCAAACACACACATAATCAAATACTTGGAAATAATCAGTGTAACAGACACACACACTGACTGGGTATGTGGTAATATTAACTATTTTAAGATAATATTGGGATCAGGATCACTTTTCATTTCTCATCTTTCAAAGATACACATAAAAATATTTATAGGTTAAATAAAGTATGCTTTGCTTCAAAATAATCTAGGGAGGGAGAGTAAGATATAATATTAATTAGTAAAAGTAGTGTTACTATTAAATCTGGGTAATGGGCATATGAAGAGTTTGCTACACTGTTCTCTGCAGTACCTGCCTGAAATTTAGCGTAATGAAAAAACTGGAGAGTTCTCACCATGCCCACAAAGCTCCATGTGACATGTACACCCCAACCCTTCCTGGCTTCTGTCCTTGCAACTCCACTCCTCACTGTCCTTCTGGTACCCCAAAACCACTTCCATCTCACAGCCTCTGCACTGACTGCTCTGTCTGCCACCAACTCTTGTTCCCTCAGTCATCCAAACATCCCGCGGAGTGGCTTTTACAACCTCGCTGACCAGGCTTGAAATTGCAAGCATCCCTTCCACCAACTGTTTCCTTCTCTTTCTGATGTATTTCTCTTCTTGGCACCTGTGACTTGAGACATATTTTAAATTCATTTATTGTCTCTCCTCTACAGGACTGTGGGCTCCAAGAAGTAAGTGTGTTCTAACTCCAGTGCCAAGAACAGTCCATTCAAATATTTAATAAATGTTTGCTGACATTAAAATACACTATGAAGGGGCGCCTGGGTGGCTCAGTGCATTAAAGCCTCTGCCTTCAGCTCCGGTCATGATTTCAGGGTCCTGGGATCAAGCCCCGCATCGGGCTCTCTGCTCAGCAGGGATCCTGCTTCTCTTCCTCCCTCTCTGTCAGCCTCTCTGTCTACTCATGATCTCTGTCTGTCAAATAAATAAATAAATAAAAATCTTAAAAAAAAAATAAAATACGCTATGAAGCTGAAATAATTGAAACAGTATGGTACTAGCACAAAAACAGACACACAGATGAAGAGAACAGAACAGAGAGCCCAAAAAGAAACCCATGCTTATATGGTTAATTAATCTAAGACAAAAGAGGCAAAAATACGCAGTGGGGAAAAGACTGTCTCTTCAACAAATGCTGCCAGGAACATCGGACAGCAACATGCACAAGAATGAAACAGGATCAGTTTCTATCTCCAAACATGAACACAAATTCAAAATGAATGAAAGACCTAAATGTGAGACCAGAAATCATAAAATCCCTAGAAGAAAACAATGACAGTAATTTCTTTGACATTGGTCTTGGCAACATTTTTCTAGATACATTTCCTCAGGCAAGGGCAACAAAAGCAAAATCAAGCTATTGGGATAAACCAAAAGATTTGGACGATGAAAGAAACCATTAACAAAATGAAAAGGCAACCTACTGAATGTGAGAAAAAATTTGCAAATGATATATGTGATAAGGGAAAAGCACTCATACAACAAATAATCTGATTAAAAATATGGGCAGAGGAGGGGCACCTGGGTGGCTCAGTCAGTTAAGCGTCTGCTTTTGGATCAGGTCATGATCCCCGGGTCCTGGGATTGAGCCCCACATCAGGAAGCTCCTTGCTCAGTAGGGAGCCTGCTTCTCCCTCTGTCTCCTCACTCCCCCTGCTTGTGCACATGCACATGCACGTGGACTCTCTCTGACACATAAATAAAAACTTTTTTAAAAAATGCAGAGTGTATGTCTGTGTTCATACACACATACACGCAGGAATATTACTCAGCCATAAAAAAGCATGAGATCTTGCCATTTCCAAAAACATGGATTGGCTTAGAAGATACAAGGCTAGGTGAAATAATACAAAGAAAGACAAATGCCATATGATTTCATTCATAGGTGAAATTTAAGGAATAGATGGAAAAACAAGAGAAAAACAAAACAAAACAAAATCTTAAATACAGAGAACTGGTAATGGCCAAAGAGGGGGTTGGTGTGGGGTGGGCAAAAATGATAAAGGGGATTAAGAGCAAACGTATCTTGATGAGCAGTGCACAGTGTAGAGAATCATTGAATTGCTACATTGTACACCTGAAACTAATATAACACTGTATGTTAACTATACCTCAATAAAAAAAGAAAAAGAAGTCTGAAAAATGAATGAATGAGTCTCCCCATATTGGTACAATTACCGACAAAGGGCACTCACCCTCCTTCTTCTTACAATGACAGCTCTTCACAGTGTTTGATAACTAACCAAACAGTACCAGCAGCTCAGAGAGTGGCATCCAAGAAAGTGGAGAGTCAGGATTTGTTCAGACACCACAGAAAGACCCAGAAAGACCCCTACTGGCTAGAAAGCACACAGCAAGTACTAGGTGCACACTCATTTGTGTGCAGAGGAGGAACTTAAGGGAACACTAGAGCAGTGTGCTATGTTTTGGTTGAATGTGGAGAGGACACTGTTCGAAACTACACTAGAATGACTGAGAAAACATCTACACAACAAGGCTGAAGTTAAGCAGCTTTCTATTGCTACAGGGAGGGAACACCACTGTGCCCTTAATGGTGGAAATATGGGTTCTAAAGAAATCCACTGGCATAGTTTAAGGCTGGGTGGTTCTACACACACTCTAGAATGGTAGTTCTCAACCAGGAATGGAAATGTCTCCAGACATGTTTGGTTGTCACAACCAGAGAGGAAAGGGGCACAGAGGCCAGGGTTGTTGCAAAACATCTTACCATGCACAAAGACAGCCCCCACACCAGAATTATCCAAGCACAAGTGAGTAGTGTGACTCTAGAAACTCTGCTATAAAGTTAAGGGTCAATTTCTGTAGGACTCTCAGCATCATTCACTAGATTGAAACATTTTGGTTCTGATTTCATTGGACTTAGTTTAGGGAAAAGAAAAAAAAAAAAAAAGAGCAGGCATTGTTCACTTCTCATCCCCCGTTTCCTCTCTCAGCAATACTGCCAACCTAAGTGTCTGTGGATGCCTCTGTCCTGTTTTCAGGGGGAAAAACTTTTTATAGCCAGAGCCCCAGAAGTATCTGTAAGTCACAGAAACCTAATTAACAGTGTCTCCTGGCCACACTCAGCCAGCAACCTAGATAGGGAATTTTGCAAAGCAAGGTGTACAAAATCCTAAGGCAAGAGCATCATTTTCCCTGAATGTTCAATTATTTATACATCCTTAAAAGCTGTGTGTGGTTGAGGAAAACTTTCAGAAAAGATGTATGTTACCTCCTTTCATCACTCATGCATTCCAGTAAAAATGAGAGCATGTTATCAACATTTTCACTCTCTTAATAGCCAATATTACTCATTTCATTCAGCACTATATGTGGTGCCAGAATACAGGAATGGGTAGGACAGAAACCCATCTGTGGAATCCATTTAAGCTGGAGAAACAAAGTAAGGACACAGATGGAATCATTTCAGATAAGGACGGGTACTGCTCAAGTGCCAGCACAGGTGGGATGAGGGTCAGTGACCCGGGAGTATTCAGTGCCCTTAGATCAGGGTGGGGAAAGGATGAGGAGATGGCACCAGAGAATGACAGGCAGAGAGAACAGCAATTGCAAAGCCTCCAAAGCTGGGGACAAGGGTAAGTCATTTAGTGGTCATAAAGAAGGTCCTATGTCTGATATGCAGAAATGCAACACATTGTTACTGAGCATTTATATAAACCATGGCATTATAGGATATGCAGAGATGAATCACACCTAAGTCTGGTTCTTAGGGAATGATAACATTCAGTGTAGCAGGAGGAAGAATAGAATAAAAGTTCAAGGAGGAACAAGTTTTATGTCCTATGGGCCAAGGAGATAAGGAATCTGGGTTTCAATGTTAACAGTATCTTTAATAAGTGGAATTAACTCTTCAAGCAGGCCTTGTGAGACACAGCTAATGGCTTCTAAAGATTCTCCAACACTTCATAGAGCAACATCGGACAATACCACGACGGTGTCTGTGTGTGTGCATTCATGAGGAATCGAGGTTACATGCCTCCAGTGAGCACGATACTAGTGAAGCAAGGCGAGTAAGAGAGGACCCTGTCCTAGGGGGCCTTGACAAGTGAAGATCAGGGCAGAGGCATCTTCCATTCCTTGACCCGTTCCTCTCTCCTGCCCTCTCCTGTTCTTGTTTCTTCCCCCACAAAAGTAAGACCCTTTTTCAACAGAGACAGTTCCTCAGTGTAATCTACATAATTGGCTGAAGATAGCTTAAGACATAAAAGTTACCCAATCTACCATCTATACACACTTTCTCAAGAAATGACTGGAGGACGCGCTGCCCCTCAACGAGGAAGCAAACCATGTTAGAGAAATGCGGGAGATGGAAGGGCGATGCACGGAGATGAGTGAAGGGAAGGAGCAGAAAGGTGGTCATGACGGTGAGAGGAGATCCCCGGAAAACAGCCGTGTGTCAGACCCGGACAGCGCACAGTCTGGCTGGGAAGGCAACGATGGCGAGGCGCTGAGGAAGAGCCTCCAGGACGGGGGACTTACAGGTGAGCTGGTGTGGGGGTTAATGTGCAAAGTGCTCACAGAGGTTTTACAGTTGTATAAAGAGTATGGGAAGGATTCGTGCAGGCTGCATAAAGTCTGAGGGGAGGAACAACACAGAAATTATTTACTCCAAGAGAAACACAGGTATAAAAGAGGGGGAAGAGAATCAGTGACGAGGAAGAGGAGGAGAAAGAGGAGATGAGGAGGGAGGAGAAGAAAAAGAAAATTAAAATATTAAAAATATTATATATATTTAATATATAAAATATTAAAATATTACAATAAATACATACAATAATAAATTAAATAAACAATACACACACACACAGTGGTAGCAAAATAATGACCTCTCTGAAGATGGCCTAATCCCCAGAATCTGTGTACTGTGCATGGCAAAAGGGACTTCGCCAATGTGATTACATTAGGGTCTTCTGATGAGGAGATTGCTCTGGATTATCTACAAAAGATCCAATGTAATCACAAGGGTCCTTACACAGGAAAAGGAGGAAGCAGAAGAGTCAGAGTCAGAGACACAACTGGAGGGAGATCTGAGCCATGCAGCCAGGAGCCAGGAACATGGGTGGCTTCTAGAAGCCTCAAAAGGAAAGGCACAGATTTCCCTCTGAGAACCTGCAGAAAGAATGCAGCCTTTGATTTTAGCCTCCTCAGAGCCTCAGGCCTCTGAGACGACATGTGTTGTTTTAAGACACCACGTTCATGGTACTTTGTCACAGGAGCAATAGGAAACCAGTACGTACATAACCTAAGATGAATACTGAATATTGATTTAGCCAAAAACATTGTACCATTAACAGTGGTCTAACCATTTTGGCAAGTTGGGGGATAGAAAAAGGAGGTAGAAGAGGTTGAATAAGAGCTACGTTTCCATGTTCCATATTAGGAAGTCAATATTTAATGTCCAGATTGATAAAGAGAGCGACAGAACTATATAGTTCTGAAATATGGAGAACATCATTTAAAGAAAGAGTTCTGAGAGTTGAAGCTGTTCTCTCAGGGAACCAGGCCTGGACAGTGGGAAGAGTGAGGTAGATTTCTACAGTTTTTCACAAGCCTCAGAGTACTATATAATTTTTAAAACTATGTATGTACATTATTCCGATAAGAATAAAACTGAAAGAAAAAAAGATGAGCTATTGTAGATAGCAGTAATCCCTTGCTATATCTCTGGATTTCATCTGATTCACCTTTACCAAAACATTGTCTCATTTCCTGCGCTTGTCATCTATTATGGAACCAGCATAGCCAAGAGCAGAGTTGAATGTGAATGAAATGGTCTGAGCCCTGGACCAAGCCATGCTTGAAGCTAGACACTGAATCATTCCAGGGATGCGGTCCAACAAGTCCCTTTTTTTAGGCCAATGTAGGTTGGATATTCTGTCACTTGAGATACTGAGGATTACCAAGCAGTACCATAAGGAAATTTTGTTAGGTGTACAAATAATTCCATAAACGTAACCATTTTTATTCCCGTAATATAAGAAAATTAAAAAGCTAAACAAAGCGACAGATCCTTAAGTCCTAACTATAAAATGCACTGTAATAGTAATACTACTTATAATGGCCAGAACCTACAACCACCCAAATGCCCATCGACAAGAGAACAGCTATAAATACTGCAGCACATTAACTAACAGAACGCCACACAGCAATGAGCATAAATGACCTATAAGTGCATAGTAATGTAGATGAATCCTACAAGCATAATGTTGAGGAAAACGAAGTTTAACTACCCTGTGGGAATGTAAAATGATGCCACCAGTGTGGAAAACAGCATGGTGATGCCTCAAAAAACAAAACAGAATCATCCTATGATTCAGCAATTCCACGTCCATGTATATATACAAAAGAAATGAAAGCAGAGACTTGGACAAGTATATGGGCACCCATGTTCATAACGCCATTATTTACAGAAGCCAAAGTTAGAAGCAACCCAGGTGTCCAACAAAAAACCAACATGTAAGCAAAGTATGATCTATACACAAAAGGGAAGGAAACTTTGACATATGCTATAACATGGATGCAGCTTTAGACATTATGTTAAGAGAAACTAGTTACAAAAGAATACTGTTGGATTTCATTAAATATGGTACTAGAAGAGCCAAATTTATAGATGGAAAGTAGTATGGTGCTTGCTAGGGGCTAGGGAGAAGGGGAAATGGGGAGTTACTGTTAACAGGCATGGAGTCTCCCTGTTTGGAAAGATGAGTAAGTTTTGTGGGTATACAGTGATGATGGCTATACAAGAAAGTTAAGGTACTTCATGCCATAGAACCATTTACTTAAAAATGGTACCTTTTAGGGATGCACGAGTGGTAACAGTTGGTTGAGTGTCCGACTCTTGGTTTCAGCTCAAGTCGTGATCTTGGGGTTATGGGATTGAGCCGTGCATGGGGCTCCCTGCTCAGCATGGAACTTGCTTGGAATTCTCACTGCCTCTGTCTCTGTCCTTACCCCACCCCTCTAATAAATAAATAAATCTTTAAAAAGAATGGTACATTTTATATTATGTATATTTAACCACAATTTAACCAAAAAAGAAAAAGTGTACCTAACCTATGATTCTATTTATATGAAGTTCAAAATCAGGCAAAACCAATCTATTCCTCTGGAAGTCAGCACAGTGGCTGTGGGCATACGTGGGCAGCATCGGGGAGGGAATGACAGGAAGTATGAGGACTTCTGAGGTAGAAATCATGTGTTGTTTCTTGAGCTAGTGCTGGTGACATGGAAGTGTGCACTTTGTGAAACTTCCTCAAACTTGTGAATTTGGAGATTCCTTCAAGTCTCAGGCTGCATCTTTCATAAAAGCAAAAAAAAAAAAAAAAATCTCTTTCCGAGGCTTTACAGCTTTCTCACATACTTTTCAAACACACTTCCTATTTTTGGAAAGTTATTTATACCCAGCATCATTTCAGACAGGATTTGAGACAATACATATAAGAATACACACACAGCTTACTAAATCATTATTTGTTAAATTTACAAATGAAGCAACGTTTAAAAAAGGAAATTAAATCAGAACCAGAAAAAAGAATTAAAAATGGAATAAGATGACAAATCCAGGGGAAAATATGCAGAAAATACAGCACCCTCAAGTACAGGGGTGAATTTTACAGAGCTACCCGGGACTGAGATAATTAATTACTTCCCTCACATTATATATTTTCTAAGTGACTGAGGCAGGATTTTAAGTCAAATTTTCTGATTCAACTACTTTATGTTATTACAGTTTACCAGACTTTTCCAGATCATAAAGTACAGACACTGACTTTTTCGACCAAATGATTCCAGGAACATTTTCTAGATAAGATACCCAACATATTAGATTAACACCAAAATTTGATTTTTGAGAGTATTTTTGGAAAACATAGTGCATAAAGTCAGATCCATGTTAGCTACATCACCCAGAAGACAAGCTGGAGATACTTGTTAAAAAAAAAAAACTTTGCCAAAAATGGACAACGCACAAAAATATCAGGGTAAATTACAGAGGCTTTGTGAGAAAGCTGCACAAGCTACCAGGGTACGCTCTAGAGGAGGTAATGGATAGAAGACTTCTATTTCCTTTAAAAAAAAAAAATGGAATGTACAATTTATACACAAAGACAGGGACCCAGCCTGGGACCCTGCATCCCCTACAAATACAGAGCTCTCTCTATAAAATATAGATAATTTTGCTCCCCATAACAGTTGGGGAGGCATAGGGAAGAAGCTGAGATCTATGTTCTGAAGAACAAAGGCACCATCAGTACTGAGAGGTAAGGGGCACCGGGAGGGGCTATAGGAGAGTGGTAGGAGGCTGGGGGCCTGAAAGTGGGGCCTCTGAGGTCAGTGTCTATGAGGGGATGGGGTTCTCTAGTGTCTTTGGTAGGGGCTGAAGGCACCCTGGGTAGAGATGGGGATCACACTGGAGTCTTATAAATAGAAACCGGGCCGGGAGGGTCGGGGGAATGAAGGTAACTTCAGCAACACCATGATTGTCCCCTGGTTTTTGTACAGCTTATCAGGACTATGGAAGACAGCACCACCCTCAGCATTTTCCATTTTTGTTAATGGTTGAAATACATGTGGCTTGATTAGCAGAGCTCTTCAATAGAGAAAGGCCATCTAGACCTATTAAAGGCTATCCTAATGATACCTGATTTTTAACATTTTTTTCAATCGTCAAGGTGTGATTATACAACTAAGATACTTTGCGTAGTTGAAGTTCTGTGATTTTTTTTTTTTTTTTTTTTTTTTTTACTTTGTCCTGGGGAATAGCTCTTGTTCTGAGGTCTCCTTTGATATCAGTATCACCACCCCAGCCTTCTTTGGATTGGTACTGAAGTTCTGTGATTTTTATAAATAGACGCAATGTCTCTCCACTTCCCGATTCCCACTCATCCCTCAAGGCAGACTGGCCTCTGTTAATTCGCTCAGCCTCCAGGCACTAGCCCAACTGGGTCCCTCACAGTGGATTAGCATTCTGAATCTTTCATTTAAGAGACATCTATGGTATGTGTTAAGGATGAGAAGTGTCCCCTAGAGAAAAAGGACAGAAATCAGACAGCACTTCTGAGGCTAGGAAAGGAAAAGATACTTGATCCAGAGACAGTATCTTAAGAATAAGCCACAGCAAAGGATTCCTTTTTAAAAAATCTGGGACCAAGAGTAGCCGTGTGTACCAGAATTAGAGGCACCTAAAAGAAGTAATGCGAAGATTCACAAATAAAAACCTTGCCTTTTAAACAGGAGAGGGAGAACTGTAAATTTGAAGCAGTTGAAAAAAAAAAAAATCCAGATGATCAGCAGTGGATTTTAAACATGAAAAGCCATATGCAAGACCTTAATTAAGTCCTTTATGGAAATCTTATCATCAGCATTTATGGACACTGAGTTTTGAAACCTGGGGGAGACAATGTGTAAAGAAAAGGCACAAAGGTTTGCATCACCACTGAAGGTCTATATTCTTCTTTTAACAAATGCTCACCCATCTGAGATTGCTTTCCGTAACATATCTTGCAAATTCCAAGTCAAATAAATACACTCTTTGGTTATTATAAAATGCTAAGATGACTTGACAATCGGTAACAGATGATCCATATATGTGTATTTCTCTGCCTTTCAAAATCATGTTAGCAGAGAAGCAAAAAATTATAAAATCATGTTAATAAAGTAGTAGAATTCCATGGCTGGGTGTAAATGCATGCTATGGAGACCAGTGGAGCAAAGAAACATTATTTCTTTGTATTACATGTTTGGTAACCACAATTCCTTTAATCAACATTTACTGAAAACCTACTATAGGCAAAAAATACCAGAATAAAGAAAATTAGTATTTCTTAGCTTCATTATAAAATGTTTTCTTGGCTTAAAAATAGAATTTTGTGGAAAAAGACATTTATTGGCTATATTCTGGGGAAGAGAGGGAGAAAGGCACATGTTGGCCCGAACTTACTTGCCTTAACAACGGACTTTTAAATTGATTTTCATCCTGATATTCAAAATTCTAGTAAGCAATAAAAGGGGTCAACCAGAAGACTGTAAAGACTCAGGTTGGCTTTGTGATCACCTCATCTGATTGAATTTTTTGAATCAGCAAATGAGAAAATGAGGCCTTACCCCTATCTGTTTTTTTTTTTTTAAAGATTTTATTTATTTATTTGACAGAGAGAGATCACAAGTAGGCAGAGAGGCAGGCAGAGAGAGAGGAAGGGAAGCAGGCTCCCTGCCGAGCAGTGAGCCCGATGCGGGACTCGATCCCAGGACCCTGGGATCATGACCTGAGCCGAAGGCAGCGGCTTAACCCACTGAGCCACCCAGGCGCCCCCCCCCAATCTGTTTTGATGAGTTAAGCAATGCAAAGAAACTTAACATTATGTTGTTAATGTGGTATTTATCACATCTTCATCAATGTGTATTTTTAAAGATTTTTAAGAAGGGTCTATCTTGTCTCATTTCCCTCCTTCTCACTTATTTTTTCTGCAACTTATAACACTGTACCTCAGGTACAAAGAACTCTGGCCTGTTTGGCATCATGACCCCAAAAATAAAACTAAACAAGAGAGTACAGTCCAAAACACAAATTTAACTTTTTGGTAACATGAAAATCTTTTTCCAATTCCTATATCTTCCAGAAATTGCTAGATAATATTATGTTTCAATGCAAATATAGAGCTTTTTCAGGACCACTAGGAATTGCTGAAATAAGCATCTTATAAAGTCTCGAGAGCAATAAGATTTCCAAGAATATCAGCTGATCACTGAGGTTGATGTGGAGATGGGTCACCTGAAAACACAAAATATATTCTGTAAAAACATGCTGAAAAATGTGCTACAAACTACTGATTTTATCCTGAGCAGGACCTGAGTCTTAAAAACTGTAGCATTTGGGTTGATCATCATTATTTTCTCAAGAACTTCTAATTTTTTTTCTTTTAGCCAATAATTTTTAGAAGACTATTATTTCAAAAACGTCTGAAAACATATTAATTGCTAGTATTGTACGAAAAAGCTTAACCCCTGTGTAAATTTAAATACTGGCATTCTTATCCACATTTTACAAGTGAGGAGGTGCAGGTGTAGAGGTAGTAATTAAATTGTCCACGGTCACCCATCTACAAAAAGAACAGAACCCTTAATAGTATGCTTTGGGTAATTTACTGAGATTGCTTTCTGTAGTCTAATGAAGGATCGATTTGACGAATGTTCCTTAAGTATTGAAAGGTGGGGTGGGAAGGTATAGTCTGTATTTATAGCATGTAAAATTCAATACAGATCCATTCAAATCCTAATTAACTTATTTTTATTTACTTCACCTAATAAGGATAATATTGTGTTAAAATGCCTGCCCCCTTTCAAAAAAACAAGTACCTCTTAGAACAGTATACTCAGCATTTCTGGTTTTTAGGGTTGCTGGAGGACATCATTTGTTTTTTTTGTTTTTTTTTTGTTTTTTTAAAGATTTTATTTATTTGACAGACAGAGATCACAAGTAGGCAGAGAGGCAGGCAGAGAGAGAGGAGGAAGCAGGCTCCCCGCTGAGCAGAGAGCCCGATGCGGGGCTCGATCCCAGGACCCTGAGACCATGACCTGAGCCGAAGGCAGAGGCCCTAACCCACTGAGCCACCCAGGCGCCCCATATCATTTGTTTTTGAACTAAACGGTATACTTGTGAGGGGTGCCATCACATTTTATTCATCTCCTGGCACACACTCTGTCCCATGGCAGTTACTCAAAGTTTGTTGATCTGAATTTAGAATTTTCCTATTTCCAAAATAATTATCTTCACTCTCCAGTGGCATATTTGTTTCTAACCCCCATTTTTTCCATATTTAACCACTTAGCACAATACTTATTTTTTGTCCCCAATATTATTCCCCTTAATAGTATTATCTCTAAACATGTTATACATTTTGAATTACTCCATTTGGCTTTTTTTTTTTTTTTTTTTGTAACATCTAAAGTCTGTTCCCTGATTAGCACTCTAAGATTTTAAATATACATAAAGGATCTATGATGTCAACTGCTTGAAATACCCTATGATGAAACAGAACAGCAAATTTTATCTGAGAAAAAAATGCCTCTCTTCTACCTTACTAAATTAAAATATTGAACTCAACTCAACTATCATTTATGCTCCTGACCTCCCAATCTACAGTAGACCCACAATTACTCTCACCTAGAACATTCTGCTCCTTTCCTTCAGAACATCTTTAAAAATCAGGATATATTTTGAATAAAATGTATTAATATAAATACCAAGAGAGCAGGGGTCATGCCTTTTCTGTTTACCATTTTATACTAAATGCTTAATTAGCATAATGCTCACACATAGGAGGCATTCAATAAATACAGCACAAAGCAAAGAGTTAATTAATAGTTAAGAAAATTGTTACAAGTATAAGCACAGGGGGTGAAGGCATCAAATTCAACTGGGGGAATATTTCTAGAAGGCTTAGTTACCATTGCTGACTGGAATAATCAGGATTATTTTGGGCTATCTTGAGAAGTCCAACATACTACCTGCTACTCAACTCCACGCCAGCCAGTGATATGTACAGCATCATCTACAAAGCGCAATCATAGCCATGTAGCTTGGAAATGGCTTCAGAGGAAAGCTGAGAGCTACTCAGGGAGACAAAGATCCTCAAGTGCTTTGCTCTGCACTGGACCAGGGATGGGGGTGAGGTGGGGGTCAGGGAAGGCAACAAGAAGACTTTGGGTTCAGGGAGTGGGAAAGGAGAAGTCTAAAGCTACAAGTTTTGATAATTCTGTCATCATGCCAAACAGCTGACAACTAGTCAAGAAAGACCTCTGGTGACTGACTACTGGTAAGGTCTTACCCTATTTCCAGAAAACCTGAAACCTGGAATCACATTGGAAGGATCTCTTATCAACCCCACATTCCAATGGAACTTAGTCTTTGGTTCCTTGACAAATAATCCAATTTACAGTATGACAAGGGTTCTCATCTTCAACTTTCCTTTGCCGTCTGCTCAGTCAACTTGGGAAATCAGTCTTTGAGCATTTAAGTGATCTAAGCTGGCAGTCTCCTTCGTGAGCTCACCCCCTTCTCTACCAATGTGGGACTCAAAATGGGATGGGATGTGTTACAGTTGCCTTGTGTGCCGGAGGGACAGTCACTTTATAAGAGAAGCCTGTCATTCAGATAGTCCATTTTCCTTTCTATTTTGCAGGGGAAAGAAGTTTTAAAAACAAAACAGAAAACCCACACTGCACAGATAATTGAATATTAATGTATTTTCACCAGTTTCAGTTCCAAGATTCGTCCAGACCTCAGAGGTCACTATCTCAAAAACGGGATTCTTGAGACCCAACCCTATGATATGAAATGCTCCCATGAAATCCCATGGGAGTTCATGAACTAAAACGAAACTCCTATGAACTAAATTAAAATTCAACTTCCTTTTCCTATGGGACGCAACCAGGTTGGGTAACATGCTCAAGCTTTAAGGGTTATTCTGTCTCCTGCCATAGAAAATACTCCACAGGATTGGCAAGGGTTATGGCAGAAAAGAATATGCCCTGTAGAAGTCTCACCAGAAAAATTCTTCTAGAAAGAGAAGACTGCAGGGCAAAGTGATATTGAGCATTAAAGCGAGTGGGAGGCTAGCTTCCAGTATCTAGATGGTGAAATAGAAAGCTTAAAATGCTCAATATCCCTAAGTAATCAAAGAATAGGGTTAACCCATCCCCTTGTGATTTCTATGTAAGTACAGACTTGAAATTCGATGCACTTTATGAGAAAAGGCAGAGGAGAGAAATGTTCATACATTTTTCTTTGTGTGGAGATGGATACAGTATGGGAATTTAAAGCAAGTTTGCATTCCTCTATTTCAACATTACTGTGACAGGTCAGGATCAGGCAGAAACTCAGGTCTGATCCAAACCCTACAGGGACCATAAAAGTCACCCAGGAAAAAAAATAGATCTGTTTTCCAGGGTCCTACTTCTTCTAGGGCAGAAACAACAATAAAGAATTCAGAGGTGAAAAGAATTAGTATGTCATAAAAAAATAGGAAAGAAAAATAAAATACTCTCACATTGACTATCCCTTGGAGAATTTACTCACATACTTAAATTTATGCAGCAAGTTACCAGGAGCCTCATAAATACTGGACCCATAATCAAAATGTAATCATTCATTTTATTTACATTTCATTAGGGGGCACTAAGGTAATGATCTTCGAAAGATTTCACTTGCAGTCAAGGAAAGAGGAAGTGGATGTCCTGGGGGGTAGGGGAGGAGAGTGCCTAAGAAGGGGATGTCGTTTGTCCCAAGGGCACAGAATTACTAAAACTGTTTAAAAAATGACCATGTGATAAATAAATAAAATCTTAAAAAAAAAAGTGACCATGTGCTTTATGCATCTCCCACGCATCATCGCATTCTCTATTATTTTTATTCCCTGCGTTACATGAGAGGGAAGACCTGCATCTATCTGACTTGAAGAACTCAGACTGAACTTTGAGCAGGACGTGAGAAACAAACAAACTTCCGTGAAATAGAGGCTGCAACAGTAATTTCCTAGACAGCCGGAATATTCACCATATATATTACCACCTGTCATTTACTGTTGGCAAAATGCATGACAACCTTTCAGCCACTCCCAAAGCAATTTGAATAGCTGCACCAAAGGATGGAGCAGCGATACACTGAATAAAACATCCCATGCCCGCATCCTTCCTTTGAAGGCTGTCGGCCATACATTTTGAATAACCTGAAATGAAGATCAAAAGGGAACAGGAGCCATTTATTTATTTTACCAGAGGCAACGAATGAAAAGAAGGTAAAATTAAGGATTAAAAAAAGTTCACATATAGGCAAACATCAAGACTGTGTTCCCAAGATTCATAAAGTGCAATGATCTCGTCTAAGTCACCAAGCCATGAATGACACTGCGGTAGAATACGAAGCCACAGCACCAGAAAGAGCTCAAGGAAAAGAAAGCCTGGCGTTGCTTCCTTTGACTCTTCCCCTCCGCAGCCCCCCGGGTGCCCACCTTCCGCAGGCGCAGCTCCTCCCGAGCTTCGGTCCTGAGCATCACCTCGATTCTCTTCAACACACCAGCCTCAGAGTGGCTCCTTCCTCCTGCGGGGATTCCCTGGGTACCGTTCACGTCTCCCCTCTTTCCTCAAGCTCATCGTCAAGACAGGAGGAACGTGATGGAACTCAAGATGGGCAAGTGGAAAAAGAGAGGCTGCCTCGTCTTTCAACTATTCCACCTAACATGTAGACATTGGTTGGATATAAGCCTCATAAGATAGCTTTTTATACAGACATTAAAGAAAACGAACGGAAGGATTAAAAAAATATTGTCACACACTTTCACTCTCAACCTACTGTGCAATTTCAGTGGAACCACTTAAAAACCTGATAGCACTAGGTAACTAATTCACTGTAACAGGTAATTACACTAATAAGATTCTGTATGTAGCATATGACATAACTACCTATACAATAAACTAAACATGATCTCAATTTCTCAGAACAGGAAACTGTTCCTACAGCTGAGGAAGGGGCTGCTCCTGCCCTCCCTGTGTAGCCCGGGATCTGGGGCATCATTGTCTCTGTGGAGCTGCCCCACACACCAGTTGCAAGGTGCCAGGAACTCTGAATGCCTCTGCGGGGCTCAGGGATTAGGACCTGAGGGGTTCTGGATTACTCGGAAGACAACCTTCCTGAGAGTATGTGTTAAGTTGGATTCTGTGGGGCAGCCCAGGAACTCACCATCACATATAACATAGCTTCCCTGGGGAAACAGGTTCATAGGTTTTCAACAACTCATCTAGATCTGAACTGGTGAAAAAGAGCTCGTCTGAGAACCCATAGCTGTTCATGAAAACCAACAGAAAAAGAGGCTCTCGGTCACTCAGAGACTTTGTCTACAAGGTTTTGTGTTTGGCTCTTGAATTCAGTGGGAACTTGAGCCACTGACTCAAGTCTCTGTAAACTAGGTTTTGCTCTGACTCAAGTCTCTGTAAAACTAGGTTTTGCTCATCTGTAACATGGAGGTCATAATACCATGCTTAGCGACCAGGAGGTAGTCAATAGATGTTCACGCTTTCTTTCCCCATAGAAAAGTTGTGTAAGCTTTTTTGCCAATGATATGGTAGGCAGAACTCTTAAATGACCTCTAGGAGCTTAAACTATTATGTAATCTCCTCCCTGTCCACTCTGACAGGCAGATCTGTGAAGATGATAGAACATTATTCCCATGGAGTGGTTACTAATCAGCTGACTCTGTTATTCAGAAGACGACAGTGGGTGAGTGGGCCTGACCTAACCAGGTAAATCCCTTAAGAGATGATGAAGCGTCAGAGAAATGCTTCTACCTGCCTTGAAGACAGTGAAAGCCTCTGTGAGCTTACCACTGCGAGGAACCAAATTCTGCCAAACATTTGAGCTGGGAAGAGAACCCAGCTGAGCCCTGTCCTGACTTCTGATCTACAGCATTGTGCGATAATAAATGGGTGTTGTTTTAAGCCATTAAGTTTATGGTAATTTATTACACAGCAATAGAAAACTGAAACAGAACACAGCTATTAATTTATGTGTTTCTATAACTCTAGGGAAAAGAGGCATCAGAAATAACAAAGTACACACATATTAGAAGAAGAAAGAGAGGGAGGAGAAAGATTTGAGATGTATTGTGCTAGACACTCTGGCAGATACTGAACAAATGTTAAGTCTTATAAAGAAAGAGTTTTATTTAGAAAGTTCTAGTGTCTTCTATTACTCTAATATAAAGTTTCTATTTCAAGCCCAATTACCGCCAACTTAATAAAAGTTTTTACTTCGTTATCATGATAGAAATCTTTTTTTAAAATTTTTCTAATTTTTATTATGTTATGTTAGTCACCATACAGTACGTCATTAGTTTTTGATGTAGTGGTCCATGATTCATTATTTGCATATAACACCTGGTGCTCCATGCAATACACGCCCTCCTTAATACCCTTCACCAGGCTCCTGATAGAAATCTTTTAACCAGCAAAAGGATGTAATCTAAACATGGTTTTAAAGTATTTTATTTTATTCATTTTTTTCTTTTAGATTTTATTTATTTGAGAGAGAGAGAGCATGAAAGAGAGAACATGAGCGGGGGGAGGGGAAGAGGGAGAAGCAAACTCCACCGAGCAGGGAGACTGATGTGGGACTTGATCGCAGGACCCTGGGATCATGACCTGAGCTGAAGACACACTTAACCGACTGAGCCACCCAGGTGCCTTAAAGAATTTTATTTTTATTTATTTATCTATTTATTTATTCTGAAGAATTTTATTTTAAGGACACTGAGAATGACCCAGTGGTAGGTGATTGTGACCTTGGAAGCACTATACAAAATCAAACAGCACTTATCACATAGGCCATTCAGAACCAATTTTTTTCTACTGGTGGAATAAGAATAAAAGAAACACCTTTTTTTAGAAATAGAGGAGACATAAATCCATATGACAATGCAGAAGGCAAATGGCTGCACCAAAAACATTCAGAATAATCTAAGAATTACGAACTACTTTTAAGTGGCAAAAATCAGAAAATACCCACATCATGTTTTGATAGAAATCGTACACATAAACTTTAATAAATTTATGGAGGAAAAAGTGGGGAAAGCGTTGCCTATATTTTAAAAGGTCTCGACATCTATGCAAGACATGTAAAATTAACATCCCAAGAACACTTAAGGTCCCTGAAAATTGAGAGTGACTTTCCAGAGAAGACACATCTGTGTGACTTCAGAATGAAATTTCCATCATTTATCATGCTCTAACTCTGATTCTAAAAAAAAAAAAAAAAAAAAAAAAGGCACAAGCACCAAGCATAGATATAAAACATTCTAAAATGCTTCCATAGGGAAAAGACAGCAGTTTTTCTGTAAGCACATATTTCCCAGTACTGTAATTGGTAGCCCAGTATTTCAGGAGATAGAATGGAAATATTGAAATAAATAATAAAAAAAATTTTAAGTACTTTTACTAATGATATTTGCTTAAAGACAAAAAGATTCCAGGTAGTGAATTCACTGTGCCATTCCATTAAGCAAATGAGCCTTTTGGAATTTGCTAGTATCTTAATTTGACATAAATATATTTCAACTGTTAGGCTATAGATTCCACAAAATGATGACAAGAATAACTATTTAAGGACCCAAAAGATCCCTGCAGTCACTCTTCATTTTTTAAAAGCAATAACAACTTTAGGTAACAAGAAGAATCTTTAAATAGTCCTTATTCTCAGAACCTGACCTCTGCATTTTCATGTTTGGTAACTATTTCTTCAAAACTCTGCATGTTATCCACTGTGTGAAAAGCCATGTTTTACTAGAAATGCTAGCCACATTTATAGGTGCTTGCTCTGAGCTAGCACAGGACATGCATTACCATACTCAATTCTACCAGGTATACATTCATCAAACTCATTTCATTAATAAGGAAATTAAGACCTACCAAAGATTATTTAACTTATCCAAAATTAGGTTGGGTGGTACATGATAGAACTGGAATGGTCAATCTCCAAAGCCAAAATAAGCAAACTACCTTTAACTCTCTTTCATAAGTAACTGTAATAAAACAGAGGCATGATTATGTATCATGGGTACTTTACCATGACAGAGAGAAATCAATGGAAACTTTTTGTACATATATATATGCCCATAATCTAACAATTTTAGATTTACAAGATAACAACATACTTGCTTTCTATCATATATAGACACACCCTCATATGATTGTATCAACAGTGATACCCCAAACTCATGAAAGATACTGGCTACTTAATTATACCTAAATAAACCCTTAATTTGCTAATCACATGATGTTTATATTAATCTCTAGGTCTAAAAGAATCTGCCATAATTAATCCAAGACCAAAGTCATGAAGAAATTTAACTGATAACAAAGTTATCTCTAACACTCTTCTCAAACAAGCTCAATTTCCAGCGTAATGATAAGATATATGGACACACAAACTTGTATAGAGGACAGTATGGAAAACAGAAAATAATAACTACAGTCTCATGAAAGTGGCTCAGAATCATGATGTGAAAACTTATTTTTTTTATCAACTTACATAGTCTTCTAGTATAATTTTCATTACACAAATCCACATTCTCTTCTGCTAAAGAAAAATAGCATAGTAATAAAATGTTTTATACACACATCTAGAAAATATGTTTGTAATGGAGATAACAAAAGTTGTAACTCACATACAAAAAATACAAACTGATTAAAATACTAACCCCAGAGACATTAACAGCAAACATATGAATAGATATTTCCCAGAAAAGAACATCTCAATAGCAAACTAAATTAAAAGATAATAAAATGTTTCATTAGTGAAAAGTGAATTAAACTAACAATAAAGTATCACTTTACACGTCAAGTGGCAGACTATAAACAGTGTCAAAATACCTATTGTTGGCAGATTCTGAAAAATGTGGCTTCTCAAATTGTTAGCTAGTGGAAATACATGCATACATTATTTCTTTTGTCAGATTCAATTTGGGTATTTTCTATTAACCTGTCCTCCACATTCTTAATAGTGTCTTCTGCTGTGTCTGTTCTTCTATTAAAACTGCCCATGGAATCCTTAATTTCAGATATTGTATTTTTCAATTATCAGTTTTTCTACTTGCTGCTTTTTCTCCCCCACAAATTTTAATTCTCTGGTGAAATTTTCCAATTTTTCATTTTTCTTCTTTAACATACTAGTCACACTTTTTTTTTTTTTACATTTTTTTTAAGTCCCTAAATTCTAACTTAAATCTTTGGGATAGCCCTCATGGGCATTCAACTGATGTGTGGTGGGTCTTTGCCCCAACTCCTCTCTAAACCCATGTCTGGAACATAGAAATTAGCATTCTCACTGTAAAACCAACCAAGACAATGTTCTTCATATTAAAAGGGAATAGTCCATTAAATTTAGGCAATTTAGTCATCTCTGGAAGCCACTGTCTCTTTCTGGATGGCAAGCAACCCTTGAATATGAAGAAGGGAAAGCATTATATGATAAAACTACCATGTAACTTAAAAGAAATTTAGCTATATTCCCTTTTAAGTGTAATATTTCTTACATCACAGAGTATGTTTCACACTAACACTCTACATTTATCTTAGACACTAGCAGCATTCCAGGAACAAACCACCTACCATGACTATTATGTGATGCTTACTTGGGAACAGGAAATATTGGAAAAGACCAATACCAGAAAAAAACAACTGCTATCCAAACGTGATATAATTTTGTATCTAGAAAGCCAAACAGAATCAATTGAAAAACTACTGGAGTTAAAAGAAAAGTTAAGTAGCTTGGACAGATCCCACATATATAAAATCCAATAGTTCCACTACCAGTTAAAAAAAAAAAAAAAGAAAGAAAGAAAATATGACTTATTAACAAACCCTACTCACATAAAATTAAATAAATGAAAATACTCCAGAATAAATGGTTCCCAGAGGGGAAGTGGGTGGTGGGAAAGATGGGTGAAACAGGTGAAGGGGATTAAGAATACACTTACCTTTTTTTTTGTTTTAAGATTTTATTTATTTGACAGACAGAGATCACAAGTAGGCAGAGAGGCAGGCAGAGAGAGAGGGGAAAGCAGGCTCCTGCTGAGCAGAGAGCCTGATGTGGGGCTCGATCCCAGGACTCTGAGATCACGACCTGAGCCAAAGGCAGAGGCTTTAACCCACTAAGCCACCCAGGCGCCCCAAGAATACACTTATCTTGATGAGTGCTGGGTGGCGTGTGGAATTGCTGAATCACTATAATGTATGCCTGAAATAATCTAACACTGTATGTTAACTCTACTGGATTTAAAATAAACTTTCAAATAAATAAATAAATAAATAAATACTCCAAGATATCTTAAGGAGAAATATGTGTGATCTGTTAAAAAAAAAAAAAAAACAAAACCAAAAACAAACAAACAAAAAATTTAGAAAGAGAGATACCAGAGTCATTAAATTAATAAATGTTTCTAAAAGGATAAAACATAGCTTAAGATGACACTTTCTTCTAAATGAAATGTACGCTTTTAATATTTCACTTAGGGAACTGTGGCCTTGTAAGTGAACCCCAAACATGATTCTAATATTTATCTAGAAAAAAAATGAATAGATGAACTTTATCACTTAAAAGTCTGCAAAACAAGAGCAAATATGGAAATATATGTCTACAGTTATCAAATATAGTATAGTCCTAGTTAAAGAAAATATGGATAATAGAGAAGAGATAAGGCGTATATTAAATATAAGACACAACAAATCAGTGGGAAGAAAATTATTTAGTAATGTCAGGAGGGAGTAACTGGTTAGCAAAATGGGAAGAAAACTGTAACCTACTATGTGATAAAATAAATTACAAACACATTAAGACAACATTTATTTTGTGCTCCTAGATGTCAGACACTGGTAGGTACCAGAGACACCAAGATGAAAAAACAGTGGAACAGTCTAAGAAACAAAAGAGCAGCTAATGAAGTTCACAGAGGCCCCCAGTCCCGTCTAGCCGGAAGTACTTATCATCCTAAATTGAATGAGCATTTGGAAACTCGTAAAGTACCATGTGTGCCTTATTCCCTGCCCCCCACCCAAATGCCTTCACACACAAATGCACAGTGCCTGATACACAACAGGTGCTCACATTTTTATGGAATAAAAAGATACAGGGTGCCTGGGTGGCTCAATGGGTTAAAGCCTCTGCCTTTGGCTCAGGTCATGATCTTAGGGTCCTGGAATCGAGCCCCGCATGGGGCTCTCTGCTCAGCAGGGAGCCTGCTTCCCCCTCTCTCTCTCTGCCTGCCTCTCTGCCTACCTGTGATCTCTCTGTCAAATAAATAAATAAAATATTTTTTTAAAAAGGTACAAAAGATGCTACAAAATAATAGGACTGCCTTTCTGTGTATTTTTCCTGTATAAAAGCATCAGTTCTTGTCCATCCACTTCCAATGTTGGAAAACCTACTGTAATTTGCCACTTACAGAATGATCTGAGGGACAGAAGGAAGAGATTTCATTAAAGAAAATGAGAATGTATTTTTCACATTTCTCAATCTATGCCAAATTCTGTCCCGAGGAGGAAAATGGTAAAAGAGGTGGTCAAGGTACAGGCAACTGAGTAGGGAAAAAATGGTTAAAGTACTTCTGAGAAGCAAAGAAGATACTGCTAAAGATCATGAGCTTAAGACCAACCTAAACATTTACGACTTTCTAAAAGCAAAGGCTGGCAGCAGAGGTGCTCAGAGATAAAGATTACCTATGAAAAAGAAATTGGCAGAAAAAGAAAAAAAAAACTTTCCCTAAAAAGAAAAGAAAAGACTTTTTATTGAGTTACATTCCAAAGGCATTTTACTGTACATGTTTAACACACCCACGCGAGGCTTAACATACACCAGGAACTGCTCAAGTGCTTTTAGAAATATTATTTCATTCAATCTTTATAATAACCCACGATTCAGGTGCTATTATGACGTTCTTCCATAGATAAAGATACAGAGGACAAGAGATGTTAAGCAATTTGACCAAGGGTATGTAACTATGAAGTGGCAAAGCCAGGATTTAAATTCAGGCTGTTAAAAATAAGTTTCCATTGACAGAATTCATCCCAAATGCATGGCCACCAAATTAACATGTTTTTCTTTTAAGATGGGAAGAACAGAACATTCAGAAATAAAGGGAGGAGTCTAAGCAGTGAGGAAGACCTGAGTGTGAATTCTCTATCACTTAAAAGCTGTGACACCCTGGACAAGTTAAATAACATTTCAGCACTTTGGTTTTCACATCAGTTAAATGAAGGAAAAACAACCGAGCCTCAGAAGTAAGGACTGAGAGAAAAATACCTACAGAGGAGCACCTGGCAACGGGGGACCACAGAGCTCTGGACAACTTGCAGCAAATGTGGCAACAGCTGCATGACCACTGAGGGTCACAGGGCATTCTGAGCTGGCCATGGTCACTGTGGGGGTCCCCCAGGACAGAGAGGGAAGAAAGCACAGAACTGGAAAGATGGCTCCAAGAATTTAAAGGGACTGAGGGTTAAACAGGTAGGAAAAGGGCACAAAGGGCAGATTCAGTGGGTAGCAAAGAGGTCTGCACGGTTACAATATAATTGGCCTCCATAGGCACCTTGGAAGATGCTACTTCCCCTTACAAAAGTGCTAATAATGATACAAGTACATCACGTTCTATGGGAAAACATGGCACTGCACAGTATCAAAATCTAATGATGAAACTGAGACATGAGGAAGTCTCTTCTTAGTCTCCTCTGCATGTAAAATGAATAAAAAAATCAGAAAGGGATATTCTGAATCCCTTTCTTACAGTACTACCTGTACCACTAGGAACTGGCAAAAATTTATTGGCGCCTAGCATGTTCCAAGCACTGTGCAGAGCATTTCTGATACATTATCTCACCGAATCCTCATAATGGTCTCATTTCCATCATCCTCATTGTAACAGAGGCAAAGTAACATAGCTACAGAGTAGGAGAATTGGGCGGGAAGGTAACACCACCAACTGAAAAAAAAAAAGTCCATGATTTTATTTATTTAAAAAGATTTATTTATTTATTTATTTTTCAGATCAAGAGTGAGCGCAAGCAGGGGAAGTGCAGGCAGAGGAAGAAGCAGGCTCCCTGCTGAGCAAGGAGCCTGATATGGGACTTGATCCCAGGACAGAGCCACCCAGGAGTCCCCGAAAAAGCCTATGATTTTAACGACAGTAGCTACTACTTCTACGTACAGAGGTTTGGGGGAAACCTCTTCAGAGAAAATATGGAATCACTAACTCAAGAGTACCCTTTCTCCACCCAGTGCAGAGGTCCACCACCTTGTAATTCATTAACACATGGCTGGCCCGTCCCCGCCCCTGCCCTTAGATCCTTCCTTTGTTGCCAGGTTCATTATTTGCTGCAGCTAAAAGCAAGGCTGGGTTTTGTATAAGAAACAACCAAAGCCAAAACAAACAAACAAACACCCCACAAAGCTTAGGTGCAAATACTTATTTCGGTAAAAAACAGAAAGACAAGAATTAATTGAACCCAGGATCACCTATTTCAAGTATAAATATTAAGTCAACCTACTTAAAAACCAAGTCACATCCATGAATACACTAAAACTAATTTGTACCAATTTTGGCCCTTCGTGTATTCTATACCAGTGCTCCTCCTCAAACTGGAGACTAAAGATGACTGTTAGGGAGATGAACGTTAATGCAGTATAAAAAATTTTGTTGACATTTCACTGAGAGTCTTAAAAAAATATGAACTCTGGAATGACTATCCTTTAAATTCAGACTGTTCCATGATTCCAGTGCCATGTTTCCATCTGTGGTAATGATCAAGTTGGCTCTGTATTACTATTTCAATTTTCCCGAGCTAATGAGAAAAAAACCAGAGGATTGAATATACAAATAAGGCGAGGGCCAAATGATATCATGGAGCACTGAGGAACCATCGAGAAAGGCTTTCTGTCAGGAAAGTCACAGCAGAACTGAGCTCCACACTGCATATGATAAATATGTCAATTCAAAAAACAAACAAATGAAGGAAGCAGGTAGCATACCAGCCAAGAGAGATTTTGTTTTAGCCAAATATCATCATTAATAAGTAATATCAGGAGCACCTGTGTGACTCAGTTAAGTGTCTGCCTTTGGCTGGGGTCATGATCTCAGGGTCCTGGGATCGAGCCCCGAGTCCCACTCCCTGCTCAGCAGGCAGTCTGCTTCTCCCTCTCCCTCTGTCCCTCCCTGCTGCTCATGCTCTCTCTCTCTGTCTCAAGTAAATAAATAAATATCTTTTAAAAAACAGGTAATATTAAATCAATACTATTATTGTAAATGCCACTCTTTTTTTTTTTTTTAAAGATTTTGTTTATTTAAGATTTTGTTTGACAGAGACACAAGTAGGCAGAGAAGCAGGCAGAGAGAGAGAGAGAGGAAGGGAAGCAGGCTCCCTGCTGAGCAGGGAGCCCAGTGGGGGGGCTCTATCCCAGGACCCTAGGATCATGACCTGAGCTGAAGGCAGAGGCTTTAACCCACTGAGCCACCCAGGCACCCCTGTAAATGTCACTCTTGGCAGTTTTGTTGTATTTGTTTTAATTTATTTTAGTTGCAGTGGTAACAGTGAATCTGAGTTTGTATCTGGCTTTTTTCTTCATATATAATAAAGTATCATTAAACTAAATATATTTACATAACATTGTAGCCGTGAAAACATTTCTTTTTTATGGAAGCTTAAGTTCCTTTAAAGTAAAGGTCTAAATACTGCATCTCAAATTGCAGTTGATCCTTGAATACCACAGGTTTGAACTTCATGGGGTCACTTATACACAGATTTTTCTGGATAAATACAGTACGGTACTGGAAATACATCCCCTCTATGATTTTCTTAACATTTTTTTTCTCTAGTTCACTTCAAGAATACAGAACAAATATACAAAATATATATTAATCTATTGTTTATTTTATGGGTAAGGCTTCTGGTCTATGGCAGACCATGTGGAGATAGTTCTTGGGGGTGTCCTAAGTTCTACGTGGATTTGTGACTGCCCAGGCATTGGTGCCCCTAACTTCTGCGTTGTTCAACGGTCAACTCTACATGGGTTTGCACTGAAATCCGTGAGCAGTTTCCCACACGCTGATGCCCTGCTCTTGCATACTCCATGCAGAGCACGTGTGATGCAAAGCATCTTACCACAGGATGCTTACCCCGGGAAGGGAAAAATGAAACAAGATGGGATCAGCAGGGAGACAAACCATAAGAAACTCTTAATCTCAGGAAACAAACTGAGGGTTGCTAGGGGGTGGGAGGATAGGGATAGGGTGGCTGTGATGTACACTGGGGAGGGTATGTGCTATGGTGTGTGCTGTGAAGTGTGTAAGCCTGATGATTCACAGACCTGTACCCCTGGGGCAAAAAATACATTATATGTTAATAAACATAATTGAAAGAAAGAAAGGAAGGAAGGAACTAGCTTAACACATAGGTAGACAGAAACTTTGACTTCTGACAGCCAAGGAGGCATGGGAGAGTCCTGTGAAAGCTATGGGAAACACATACCGATTCCCACACAACGTCAGCGATTTCAGAAAGCTGTCAGGTGTCCAGACTGAAAACACTTTGTTGGAAAATAAGTATAGTTTAGAAGAGGTGCTTTATTCTTTTTAATTAGTAAGCAACATGCAACCAGGAAAGAAAGAGTGGGGACCAAAAAATTGCAACTACTTGGATCACCAAAAGGGATCAGGAACAACTAATAGGTTTGGGTGAGAAATTTTTGCTCAAATAAAGGTATACACAATTCAAAATCTCACAAGCTCATTTTCAGAGAGTCAAATTTAAAAAATACCTCATCGTCACTGAAATATTTTTATTGGAAATTTTTCTACATAAAAGGAGCACGTAAGTACAATGCAGGCAGAGAGAATTATCAGAAATACATGAGTACTAAGTCTACTCCAGTTAAGAGATATGGGCACAATCTATGGGTGGCTAAACATGGTAATAAACGATAATGAACTTCAGATAAGCAAAAGCCACCTTAGGCTTTGCAAAAGCCAAAGGATTTCTGGCTTCCCGGTGTCTGTGGGTTTCAAAATATGACCTCTGTACAGATGAGAATTAAAGGATACATCTATCCAATTGGAAATACTGATGAAGAGTTGTATTTATGGGTTGCGAAAAAACCACTAGGTAATATTTTGAAAACCCCAACACAGCATTTTGTTGAAATTTATTTCAGCCAAGTGCAGACTTTGAATAAATGAAAGGACTTAATTGCTAAATTTCATGGTGTGTCATAGAGAAAAATACCAAATTTCACTCTACCAAAGATTAATAGAAAAATCATAATAAAATACCAAATTATTTACATAGCTTAAGTAGATATCAAAGATTGCAGACATGCTCTGAGGAACACAACTAATCACCAACCCATGACCCATGCACGGCTAATTACCACCCAATATGGAGAAAACCTTCACCACCTATTCAGTTTATAATGTGGCCCTCACATCAAGGTTTTGTCATTTTTGGTTTTATTAAGAACCAGTCATGCAGGGAATTTAATTCAAAGAGCAAGCAATTTTAACATTAAGTTTATTTCATCTCCTTTTTTTCCCCACTTTTTCCTTTTTATTTTCAGAAGAAAGCAAACTGTGTTAATTCCTGAAATACACAACCTACAAGGATGGCCCAGAGTTCTCTATCACCTCCACTTGTGAAATCCAACTCTCCAGCTAGAATGAAATAATAAAACCAAAGTCTTCTACAGAAGGGGCATCTTATGAAATCGCCGTTTGAGTAAGCAAACTAGAGGTTAACACAGGACATCCATTTCTTGGCTTGGCCTCCTCTCTCGAAGCCCGGGAATTCCAATGAAAAAGCCAATCTTATCTAGAACTGACGAAGTTTTTGTCATCTTTCCTAGGAAAGGTGGAAGAGCTTTCCCTGATCAACACTGCCTAGCTACTCATCTCTAGAAACCTCTCAAATAATTCCAACTTTAGTTTGACAGACTTAACTACGAAAAAGCCCTCGTGGTTAAGATTTTATGAACAGCAATTCAGCATGGACAGGTAATGGAAGATAGTCCGTATTTTCTATTTCTTACCAGCTAGGTTATCTTTTGGAGATAACATCTGTATCACCACCACCTCCAAAAAAAGAATGCTGGATACACACCTGTTTTTATAGCATTTCCATATTTTCCTGAAGATAGCGTGACTTCACAGTTCCCTCTATGCACAGTTCACCATTAAACAACACAGGTTTGAACTGTATGGTTCCGCTTATATGTGCATTTCTTTTTATAAATATAGTACCATACCATAAAATATATTTTCTCTACCTTGAGATTTTCTTATTAACAGCCTATTTTCCCTAGCTTACTTTATTATAAGAATATACCGATATGTGTTAATTCACTGTATATAATATGGGTTAGGCTTCTCATCAGCATTAGGCTGTCAGTAGTTCCATTTGGGGGGTAGTCAAAATTTATACTCGGATTTGTGACTGCACAGGGAGTCTGCACCCTTAAACATCTTGCATTGTCCTAAGGGTCAACTGTACTTTAAAAAGTGGCGAGAAGCGCCTGGGTGGCTCAGTCAGTTAGACATCCACCTCTTAATTTTGGCTTAGGTCATGATCTCATGGTCCTGGGATCGAGCCCCACATGGGGCTCCATGTTCAGCGGGGATTCTGCTTAAGATTCTCTCCCTCTCCTTCTGCCAGTCCCCTTAACATGGGAGCATGAACATATTCTCTCTCGCTCTCAAATAAATAAATACATCTTTTTAAAAAGTGGCAATACATTATCAGGTGTCTGTATTCCCATACTGGTTGGAATTTCAGTGGGAAACGGAGTCCTGCATTTAAGAAATTGAATGGCGTGCCTTTTCTATAGTATCTTAATATATACAATCTTTCCGGGCAGCATTGCAGCTTTCAGTAGACTGAATATTTTCAGTGATGGAGGCCAGGGACAGATAGTATGGATAAACAAAATACAAATAATTTTTAAAGCTAGATTACTAGAAGCTTTACAATCTAGGAGCTTTACAAGATAACAACTAGAAATTAATAAATGACAACCAACATAATGTAATGCCCAATCTCTTTTTTTTTGTTCAGCTGCTAACTAGAGTAATTTCATCAGGAATGTGGTAAGAAAACTGTGAATCAGAGTTAGCTAGGCTCCTTTTTACCAACCTCACCACTCTCAACTCTTCCAGTCAATTAATCAATCAGTCAATCACGGAAAAAATACATTTATCCAAAACCAGGGCAGAAATTCCTATCCTACCATAAAGAATTAGGATCCTGGGTGGCTCAGTGGGTTAAAGCCTCTGTCTTCGGCTCGGGTCATGATCCCAGGATCCTGGGATCGAGCCCTGCGTTGGGCTCTCTGATCGGCGGGGAGCCTGCTTCCTCCTCTCTCTCTCTGCCTGTCTCTCTGCCTACCTGTGCTCTCTGTCTGTCAAATAAATAAATAAAATCTTTAAAAAAAAAAAAAAAAAGAATTAGGATCCCAATATGTGCCCAAAAGGCAACCACACAATTGATAAAATCAACAGCTTGAGGGGAAAATGGGGTAATAAGGATATGAGGTTAGAAGTGAACTTTCAAACACTCTGCTAAACGTATGAAACGTGATAAAAATAAGGGAAAACATGCTCAGCGAGAAAATGTGACATTTTATATACTTCAAGTATAAAAGGAGAGCATTAGTTGTCTTAAAAGTACCTCAGGCAGGAGGTACTTTTTAGGGTCTCACATCACTGTGACTTGGAGACACTGAGAAAATGACTTGGCCTTGTTAGAGATAAAGTTCTGAGCAGTGGTGTTTCCCCGAAATCCGGACCTCCATGAAAATCGTCATCTCTAGGGCTAGCTGTGAATCCAGAGCTGCAGAGAAACAGGAAGAATTCAAGATGGCTGAGGACAACTATGGCAAAACCTTGATTTATCCCATGCAGCTGCACAAAGTATGTCTCACCCACAGCACCAGGTACTGAAGCTTAGTCCTGCCCCAGCAGCTGGGTAAATGCCCATCATCCCTCCTCTCGGGCTGCCCCTGTATGGTCCCAAAGCAGCCTCACCCATCTTGGCTTCCTCCCTATTCACTGCCTTGTACAGGACAATCAGACGCTAAAAGGATCGGGAACCCACCTATGAAAGCAATTCTCTACTTTCTTGCTTCATACATTCCTCGAGAAGTCAAATATATGTTGTCAGGCAATTTTTCATTCCTTGAACGATTAAAAAAAAAGTTTCAAAGGTTCTAATTATTGCTCACACACCCCTCACTGATACGCTCCCAATCTGTCCACATCCTTTCAGTTTTGTCCTTTTTGTTCGCTATCAACGACACACACCACTGACCCAAGGAGAGTCCATGTCTGATTGAAGCTAACTATTAGTCCATTTTGGAAAGCCAAATAATTTTCCTCTGGTGTCGGCTGTATTAACTGTATAAGAGCTACACTTCTTATCACTGATACGGCACGTTCTTTTCTGTTTTCAATTCAACTCTCTAAAACAATGGTAAAAAGCAATGAAATGCTCACATCAGTGTTGTACTGCCAAGATAGGGATGCTGCTGAAAGTCAATGTTGGCTGGCAGAAAATGGGTATGACTAACACTGTCTACACCATTAGGAAACAGAGTTCTAAGTAAATAAGGGAGCAGTTAAGCAGGATACAGTTTCATAATCTTCTCTTTGACTTCATATAGAAGGTACCTTAGGGGGAAAAAATGTCATGAGGCACAACAGACTAGTCCTTCTTTAGGTCTTGGAAAGAAATTCTCCTTTCTTCCTTTTCTTGGACCAGTCTTTTCTTCCTGAGATACTGTGTACTCTATAGGGCAGTGATTGGGGTTCCTGTGGAGAAGATCTCTGGATCAGTTAGGATTAGGCATAGCTGTAACTGTATATGACTGGTAACCCACATATGTGGCTTAAACAAAACAGCTTACTGCTTTCTCAGAAGCCCAGAATCCAGTGTTGGGAGTGGTGACTACCAGATGGTCAGACTCAAGTGACTTGTACCTTCCAGTTCAACCATCCTTAGTAGGTAACTCTATCCTAATGGTCTCCTCGGGGACCAATACAGGTGCAGGAGCTCTAGCCAACACAGACGCATTCCACACTGGAAGGAGGAAGTAAAAGAAAAAGGATTCCCACAAGTATCTCTTGAGCAACTTTAACTTAGATCTCCCTGGTCAAAATGTAATACCACCATAACTCTATCTAGCTGTGAGGTAAGAAATCTCGTTAGGCATAGTCATTTAATTGAGCACATTAACACTGTAACAAAAATCACAGTTTTATCTGTGAACCAAAACATAATCATGGATACCGCGCACAAAGCTGGATATCTCTGTCAGTGTCTCTGCCAGTTTTCATTCTGGGCACGAGCCTTGTCTTGAGGGACTCCTTGAAGCACCTGAAGGTCCAACCTTGTTCACTAGACACCACTGCCAAGGATGGCGGTCTCCAAGTAGGGAAGAGTACACTGGTTCCGCGTGTCCTTTTGCATCTTCCCCCAAGCACCCTGACATGGCAGGGAGATGGCCGTCAGTGCCTCCAGGCCTGCCCAGATGCCTATCCCCAGCTCATCTCAACAACATACAAGGCAGTACTCTAAAGGTACATCCTGCAAGTTAAGACACCAGATCACAACTGTGAGAGAAACAATGTGATAAATCGTGAGAGGTTTCCAGGTCCATCCACAGAGGACCACTTCACAAGTAATGGAGCAGAAACAGCAAAAATAGTATTCATTTGCCATCATCTAAAGTGGAACTGATTGGATTTCGATAGATTACTCTAATGAGGTGTAGAGGAGAGCCTGGATGGAAAGAAAAAGGAAGAGCAAAGACCAACTCCTACTTCCTGCTGGCTTTGTTCTCTGCCAAGTACACCCTTCCAATGATCTCTCCCAAACAAGCAACTTGTCTTTGTTTTTCCAGTCAGAGAAGTCCAGGAAAAAGGAAGGGGACATTGCACAGACTACAACAAGCTAGAACTTGACAGCACTTACTGGCAGGGGGAATCTGCCTTCCACATTTGAGCAGGAGGAATAAGAACAGAGGGGCTTTTTGAATTGAACTGCACACCTCAGAAAATACTTAGTCCTAACCCTCAGTACCTGTGAATGAGACCTTTATTTGGAAATAGTGTCTTTACAGATGATCATAAGGGTGAATCCTAACCCAATGACTATGTCCCTATGAAAGGGGAAGACTTGGACAAAGGAAGAGTCATGCACACAGAGGAAATGCCCGGTAATGATGGAAGCCAAGACCGAGGTGATGCACGTACAAGCCAGGGAGCGCCAGAGTGCCAGCCAACCACAAGGATCTGGGAGAAAGACCTGGAACAGATCCTCCCTCATAGACTTCATGAGGAACCAACCCCACAGACCCCTTCATCCTTGACTTCTAGCTCCTGGAACTGTGAGATAAGAAGTTCCTATTGTTTGGGGCGCCTGGGTGGCTCAGTGGGTTAAAGCCTCTGCCTTCAGCTCAGGTCATGATCTCAGGGTCCTGGGATCGAGTCCCGCATCGGGCTCTCTGCTAGGCAGGGAGCCTGCTTCTCCACTCTCTCTCTCTACTTGTGATCTCTCTCTGTCAAATAAATAAAATCTTTAAAAAAAAAAAAAAAAAAAAAAAGAAGTTCCTATTGTTTAAGCCATCAAGTTTGTTTGCGGCACTGTGTGATGGCCGTGCCAGCACACTAATACATGGGGTGACTGGATCACATCCACTCACCTCAGTGAGCCTAGGGCAAAGCTCCCTTTCTCTCAAGTGTCCGCACCTCAAGCTACTTGTCAAGGGCCATCGTTTTCCACGACCATCATTTATGTAACTGAGGCTCCAGGCATGCATGTTCTATGGGGTGGTTCAGGACTGTTCACCAAGACAGTGTGAGAATGAGGGGTAGCCACAGGACCCTCCACCCTAACGTGGATCACCTACCACTGTGACCGAGACAATGAGAAGTCAGACACTGCACAGTTGGATACCTATGTGAGAGAGTCTGCTGACACTATACCAAGAACTATACCAAGAGGTAACTGCCAAAGCTTCTGCAGAGACAGAAGTATCTGAGTCAAAGAAAAAAATGAGAGCAAATGACCATGCACAGAAGGCCCTATAATCACTTCTTGTGATGAACAGGTTCACATATGAAAATGTATTCTCTTTGTCAGTCTCTCTCAAACATGTTTCTCTGCTTCCATAACACCTCTCCTTTCTCTCTCCTGGCCTTTCTGTCATAGCATGGGGCTGGAAGACATTGGAAATGGAAGAGGCTGAAAAAGCTGGTGAAGAAAGCTAAACCTTTTAATAAATAGAAGTGAACTGGAGGAAGTCTCACTTCTATGCACATCCACTCTCTTTTATGGTTTCTAATGAAAAATCTAGGAAGGGAATAGTATAATATACCCACCTGGTTATCAACAATTACTCAACCTGACATGTCAAAAATAAATACTGTTGAGGCCCCTGCTCCCACTCCATGATCTTGGTTCCCTTCCTTCCCTGAAGAGGTAACCACCATCACAAATTTGGTCTTTATTATTCTCATACATGCTTTTACACGCTATATTTCTACCACAAAAACAACCCACCTAAAATAATGGTGTTCTTTGGCCACATTACCCACTGGTTCCCTTTTTTTCCCCTCTCTTTTCTTTCTTTCTCCCATCTATCAGAAGAATAATTATCAGACAAATGTATTCAAAAGGATGGCAGGAATAACCACAAACAGCTCAACGAATTTGAGCTATCAACGAATATCTATTTTATTATTCCCATCAACGAATATCTATTTTATTCACCTGTGTTACTTGTTCCCTTCCCCTACAAATCTGTGATATAAGGAAATCAAGCCGGAACAATGGGAAGTGTACTTAGGTATCTATTTCTGGTATTCAATTCAGATTGGTAAATGGAAATGTACATCACTTATGCTTAAATTCTCCTGGAGAAAAAAACCGAATGGATAAATTAAAAGTTAGGAGAGTATTAAATTTATATTGCACTTATTAAATTTATTTATTTATTTATTTTAGAGAGAGATAGAGCACGCAAGCAGAGGAGGAGGGAGACAGAATTCCAAGCAGACTCTGTGCTGAATGCAGAGCCTGACCTGGGCTCAATCCCAGGACTCTGAGGTCATGACCTGAGCTGAAATCAACAGTCAGACACTGAATGGAGTGAGCCACCCAGGCGCCCCTTGTACTTCTTTACACAGAGGACTAGAAAAACACTGAAATATTAATCAGCAACTATTTCATCACTTTTATCTATTTCCATAAAATACTTAAATGCAAACAATGAAATAACACTGCGCTAGACACAAATAAATTAAGCTGAAAAGCCAACATCTACCATCATATTTGGAGCACATCATGGTCTTTAAAAAAAAAAAAGGTTTTATTAATATTTATTTGAGAGAAAGAGAGCACAAGTGGAGGGAGGGGCAGAGGTAGAGGGACAAGTAGACTCCCTGCTGAGCATGGAGCCCGACTTGGGGCTCGATCCCACAACCCCATGATCACAACCTCAGCCAAAGTCAGATTCCTAACTGACTGAGCCACCCAGGCACCCCGAGGAGCTTACCACATTATTAGAATTTGGAACAACTTAATGTAGGAATTCGGGAATTGCTCAGTCAACTAAGGGGTTAGTTATTCAAAGTGTTAAGCAGCGGGGGAAATAAGGAATTTAAAAACACACAAAACAGTATCTACAAATATTTGTGGCACAACTCTGACATGCCAGGCATGGTTCTAGACACCGAGGATACAGCAGGGACACAAACCTCCTGGCCCTAGGGAGCCTCCATTCTAGCGGGACAATGTGGACAAAGGTACTCTAATGATACATCCTGAGCAACTCTGGGAAACCCTCCCTGATCAATGAATCACGCCACAAGCCACAACTTGGCTAAGGAAGGCTGCAGTGCTGGTTTCGGGGGAAATCTTAAAAAGCCCCAAGTGTTAGAGCAACACAAAGAAAAACTGTTCTACTCCCTAAATGAATATGTCATCTCTTTGTTGACTATGGGAACCTATTAAAATGTGTTGTGAGAAGTGAGTTTTCTGCACATAAGAACTAAAAGCTTCCTTGAACCTAAACAAATACTGCCAACAGCTGCAGGAAAAATGTGAGCATTTTTGAGTTTTCTGAAATGAATTACACAAAGTAAGGAAATGCCTCAGTACCTAAGCAAGCGTACATGACCATGAGTAACGGCCTAGCTCGTCGCTCTCCTGGCTCTTCCGTTCAAAGGCACAGCAAATGTGCCCACATTTGAGCAGAGTACTCAGCTCACCTATGACTGGTCGAAGCTCCAGAAAGTACTTCCCTGCTGGAAGAAAAACGCGCACCAAAGAATCGATGATCATCAAGTAATGAGGAGTTTAAAAAGAGCCTGAAGAGAAAGAAACTAAAATGCTTTCAGGGACTCTCTTTACCTGGTAAGATTATGGATGAAAACTTCTATTCTTTATACTTATCTACTTTTCTACAAGGAAATAATGAGAAAAAATGATAAATGTTTTATGATCTGAGAATTTTCACGGCAAAATAAAATGCTACTCCATTTCTTAAATGCTAGGAGCCTCTAACACTGTAGACACCTAAAGGAAAAATTATTTAATGCATCCAAAGACACAAGTGAAAGCTACATTCACTGCTTTTTAAACTGTCTTTCCTTTAAGTGATAAGATAAGGGGTAATTTCAAATGCGTCTTCTCCTGCCTGTATTTTCTAGTTTTATGATGGTCACCTGTGTGACTAATAGTAAGTATCATTTTCTATAAATACCAGTTGGCTGTAACTTATTAAGATACTACAAATTATACATTATTACTCAAGAAATGGATAATAGGAATACACATATCAGTTTCTGCCATAAGAACAGTTCTTGGAAATGCCTCCAGGTTTGAATTCTTTCCCTCTTTACAAGGACACAGGGATGCTCAGAGAGATTACAATGCACCAACTCTTCATAAATTAGCTATCTCCACAGAACAGCAGTCCCCGGTCTTCCGCCATCACTGCTCTGTCAACATATCAACACCACGTCTGATGAGTCACTCACTGACAGGAGACGGCAACAGGGAGAAAATGGAACAGGAAGGTCTGGTTCTCAGGCCTCTATCACATTACATACATTGCAGGATTGAAGTGTTTTCTGATGATAGAAAAACAACCGAACTCAGGGCCAGCTCCCTCTTGATGACAGGTTTTTAAAGCTCATCTTCGAGCTTGCTTCTGCTCTGAACCCCATTTGCCAATCATCAGACGGTGGGTTATGAAGGCAGAGAACAATTTGTTACATCTCTGAATGCCTCCAGCGACAAGGCCAGATTCCATCAGTCTTCCAACCAACAGCCTGAAATATACAGTACTGGGCTCTTAGGTTAAGGTCAGTGCTCAGGGTCACAAACACGAGCAGAATAATTTCTACAGGGACAACAAAAAAAGAGCCAGAGCTCTGCCCTCCTCAACAGAGTCATTTACAGAGAAGCAGGATGGCAGTGGCCCCAAGGCGTGAGGCAGAGAAACCTGGGGGCTTCTGGTGGATGCGGATTCAGGATACAGTACTAGCAAGCCAAAAACGAGAAGACAGCCTGAAGTATGTGAGCCGCAGCCTCACAAGGTACCTACAGTCCTCAAAGCACTTCGTCACTGGCCTGTTTCCTTTCTTTTTCAGGCAGGTCTCCCAATGGCTGGCTAGAGAGATTTTTTTCAGCCTTCATTTTTAAGGCTCCTGCTGCCAACACCTGTCTCAATTGTCATTGGCTGACCCCTAAAGATGGGCATGAGATTCCCCAATATTAACGGACCCTAAGAGAACAATTCTTTCTGTCAGGCTCACATTGGGTACGAAAGCCTTCAACTACCTGGCATTTCTTTTAATCAGTTATACTGCTTTGGGGCTCATTTCACAAAGCCATCTGGCTTTGCAAACATCAATGCAAAGACTATGAAAAAACCCACTTTTTATTGTGGCCCTGCAATGGGGAGCAATCTACTTCAAAGTATGTTAAGCTCCAAGGGTTCTGGTGTGGAAATAGCTGGCTAAGATTCTTCATTGTTCAGACATCCAAGGAGCCTGGCCCTCTAGAAGATAAAAGGATTCTTCTAAAAGCACCATGTAAAGGAAAATATTTGTTCAGTCACAGTGTCCCTACAAATGTGATCTTATGCTCCATGGCTGGGTGTCTAAGAAGATGAAAATGAAGGGGCCTTAACAGATCTGGTGGAGACCTGGTCAGATAAATTAAAGGTTGGGGGACATGTGCTGTCCTAAAGTGGAGAATGCTGAGGTGCCCTCCTTCCTGTGAATATTCTACTCATTCTTACAACATGTTCCATACCTCAGGATGGCATTAAGGAGAAATGCTTTGATTTTTTTTTTTTCCTACTACTGAATACAGGTGCAATTATATATATATATATATATATTTTTCAACTGCAATTATATTTAAAATATCTTTATATTCTACTGCTTTGAGAGGTTCACTTTTGAAGTTTTCTATTCATACATTTCAATAGTCCTACCCCTCTCTAAGAGATTATAAGCTGGCCTTGGAGAAATCCAATAGCAGGAGAAGGTACCAATAGAAGTGGCTCTTTATTTTTCTCTCTCCAAATACTATTCCATTCATTAGAATTTGAATGATAGCAGAAATGACAACAGAAAACTCAAGGAGACTGACATTCCAACATTTAGATGTACAAAAATAGGGGCACCTGGGTGGCTCAGTGGGTTAAGGCCTCTGCCTTCGGCTCGGGTCATGGTCCCAGGGTCCTGGGATCGAGCCCTGCGTCGGGCTCTCTGCTCCGCATGAAGCCTGCTTCCTCCCCTCTCTCTCTCTGCCTGCCTCTCTGCCTACTTGTGAGCTCTCTCTCTCTGTCAAATAAATAAAATCTTAAAAAAAAAATAGATGTACAAAAATATCGTGGGGACTAATAACTCGGGGTCAGATTTAATGTGTCATTTTAAAAAGTCGTCCTGTGATATAACTTAACTTGGAAGTTAGATGCAGCTGGCAGTACGTGTCCCAGCTCGTAAGAGGTTTCCCCAAAAGCAGCAGCTTTCCTCTTTAAGGCACAGAGAGGAAGGGTCATTGACTACCAACCCAGCAGCTTGACCTGCCTAACAGAGCGGTCTCAACACAGTTCTCAAGGGTGAAACGCCCTGAGAGCAGAAAGGACAAGTGCTTACGTCACACTCACAGCTGATTTATAATTTCTGCCACCAGCCCAGGGACAGGGTGGGAGCTCACTCCTCAAGACATAAATCTTCTCTGATGATACTACACTTTACGAGCAACAGACCTGTTTAAAATCGAAGCAATATGGAAGTCTCACACTTTACACTGGATCTGTTGCATCAATATTTTCTTCCACCTCCCATGTGTGGAAGGTTTAACATATTCTAGCAGTAGACTAAAGAAAATAAAGGTGAGAAACTCTACTTGGAGATCACTTCAGACAGTGCCAAACACACGAAAGTGATATTCAGTGAGGGTAAGATTTTAACAAGAACAGGAGGATAGGATTAAATTACTCCAACGGTACGTGAAGTCACATTCTGCCTTGGTCACTTGGAGGCAACCTTGGCAAATCTTAAAGTGAAAATCTGCACAAAATATTTACCTTGATTCAGGTTTAATTTCTAGTTTAAGATTTTTCCATTGTTTGAAAGTACAATATCACATAAGGTGTTCTGTTTCAATGTGATCTAGATTAAGAATGCCTATTAGTTAAGGTGGGTTCCGGTTTACCTCATCTCATTAGGTCCAGAAATGATATCTGCAGGCTTCGGGAATATTGCTTTGAACCCAATACCTGAGATGCTCTGGGAGCTATGTCGCTGTTTTTTCGGGCAGCACAGGAGTACCATCACTGGCTTCACATCTTTTTGTCAAGTGCAGGGATTCCAAGAAACCCTGGTCAGTTCATTGAAATCAGCAGAGGTGATATATTCAATACAGTGTTGCAGATGTGGGGGACTGGCCTCCTCATTCTTCCTGTCCTCTGAGCATTACTCTGATTTTTCTGGTTCTTGTATCCTCCCCGTGTCGGATTTCAAGGCCTCTACTCAGAGTGGCTTTGTGAACACACTGATGATATACTGTGGGAACTGTGGTTTTTCTGGCTTCAAGAAAAAAACTGATCAACAGCCATTCCAACCCCTGACCAGAGCTGGTGGTTTATGTTTGTTGTTTATGCGGTTTATTTTGTGTCGTTTATGTGTGTTTGACAAACACAGAGAGGGGTTCTCTATACTATTTTTATTTATCTATGTATTTATTTGAAGATTTTATTTATTTGTCAGAGAGAGAGAGAGTCCGCACAAGCAGAGGGAACAGCAGAGACAGAGGGAGAAGCAAGCTCTCCACTGAGCAGAGAGCCCGATGTGGGGCACAATCCCAGGACTCTGGGATCATGACCTGGGCCAAAGGCAGATGCTTTTGCCTGAGCCACCCAGGTGTCCCTCTCTACCCTATATTAAACAAATTTTCCTAAGTCTCTAGGATCAGGCAGCCCTAGAGCTACTTGAAGTTTTAACTATTTAACATTAGTTTTGAAAAAATTCCTTTATTGTTAACCTTATCATACACTTACTTACTGTTTTGTTTTACTATGCTTTTCAGTTCCTGCAATAGCCTGCATATATTTAAAAACAAATTTGTCGGGGGCCCTGGGTGGCTCAGTTGTTAAGTGCCTGCCTTCGGCTCAGGTCATGATCCCAGTGTCCTGGGATCGAGCCCCCAACGGGCTCCCTGCTCAGCGGGAAGCCTGTTTCTCCCTCTCCCACTCACCCTGCTTGTGTTCCCTCTCTTGCTCTGTCTCTCTCTGTCAAATAAATAAATAAAAATCTTAAAAATAAATAAAAAACAAATTTGTCTTAAAATTAACAATGTAGAATTTATATCCATGATTGTATTTAAAATATAGTCCAATGATATCTTTTTAAGTTTATGTTTATCAACTGTCAGTGTTGATCCTGATTAAAACTTGAGGACAGGAAACAGAATCTGAGTAGATTAAAATACAGTCTCTTTGGCAACACCAGAAACATGATAAGCCTTTTATTTAGCACTGTTTATATCACTTGTTACCTATGACAGAACAAGATCCGGGCCTTGGGGCTTTTGGTAGGCTCAGCTTGTTCAATGGCTTCTAAGTACCATTTCCTCTGTCACTGAAATTTCCACTAGGGCCCTGCAGAAGAAATTCCTTCAATTTGGTTTATCTGACATGAATAGCTCCACCCCCGCACACACTGTTGAAAGCATCCTTGAGCTTTAGCACAAAACAAAAACAAACAAATCCATTCTGAAACCAACAAAATGTTCCCTACCCCAATCATGGCTGCCAGTTATATTCCTGAAAGAGTCTGGTTGACCTTTAGTGGAAAGTAGTATTAGAGGCCAGAAGGCAGGGACATGAAGTGTCTGCAGGATGGTACTGGATCTATGAACTGGATGGCAGCTGGGAGCTAACTGTTCATTACCTTTAGAACAGAAGAGAAAAATTCCACTTGGCTATCTACGATTTAATAAAGATTCAAAGTTCACATACACGGTTTAAATTTAACTAACTAAGTCCTTTTTTTGGTCTCAGTGTGAATAATTTAAATGAATTCCCTCTCTCTTTTCTAAATTACCATCTTTAATATTCATACACATGCCCAAAATTGCCATACCAATTAATTTATTTGAATTATAATACCATTAAAAGTACGAAGAATCTCATTTTTTAAAAACATAATTGTTTTTTGTCCAAGTATTTCATTCAATAATAATCACAATACATTAATTATTTTACCATTTCACTTTTGGCTACAGAACTAATGGTTTTTTCTAATTAATTAATGAAACATGGGCGGACTCTACATGGGGAAGTCCCTTTGCTTTCTTAAGCAAAATACAGACCTTGTATGTGTTTGTATATATATTTATCTGTAAGACAACATTACTATTATTTTTATCACATGCAGTTTTAATGGTTAGCTATAATATTTCAAATCCCCTTAGAAAAACACAAAGTTATTTAGTGTTTTAATATTATAAGTAAAGTTTCCAAAAAAGCAACTGAGAATATCAGTGAACACAATTAAGCTATTATCACAGTAACATAAAGTTGAGAAGTATCAAAAACATGTAAAATATTAGACAACTTTACCCCAAATTTCAGGTGTGACAGTTTCTTAGGTCAAGATTATTTAAGGTTTAGAAGAATGAAATAATAAAAGATCGCAAGATACATGGTTTGTTATGCCCGTCTACAGTTCTTTCTTTACATTATTTAGATAGCCATCAACCAATCCAAGTCTGGAGTATATTTTATAGTTTGGCACATAAACAGAAATACAGAGTATTACAAGGTCACAGTCACTGAGGGCATTCATTACTGTAGCTTTAATGCAATAATCTAATTTTTGGATAGATTTCAACATGTCATGCCTGTAACCCCCATTTCTCCATTTTGAGGTAACTGTACAATTATCACAGACACAAAGTAAAATCACATTTAAAGAATCAAAAGTCACAAAAGAAATAGGTCCTCAGTTTATCAATAAATATTTTCCAATTAGTAATACCAAGTGACAAGATCCCCAAACTGAGAATTACTAATTTAATTCTATTTATTGTATATTGTTATATGACCTTTTATATTCAAAACATTTAAGATAAAATTCTCCAACTTTAAGTTTTAAATTTAAGTATGGAAAAAACAAATGGCTAAAAACAACAATGAAAACTATAAGAAGACCAGTGAAGGACAACTTACCAGACACTACAACTCCCTAGAAAGCCACTGCATTCAAAACAGCATGGTGTTGGCACAGAAATGGATAGGGATCAGAATACAGAGTCCAGAAATAGATTCAAATATATATGGCATCCTTATATGTGGCAAGATAACATTTCAATCCCATGATAAAGGTTCTTGTAATAACTACAAACTAATAAAGACAGAATCCTTCTTTGTATTATGTACAAAACATAAAAATTGCAGTCAGATTTGAAGGTTTTAAAAACTGGGGAGAAAATAGAGGAAAATATTTATATGACCTTGAGATACACACACCACCCTGAACAAAACAGATTATCTCAGAAGCAATAAAGAAAAAGACAGACATATTTGATTAAATAATAATTAACAATTTTCATGTGGCAAAAGACATCCCACACAGAGAGAAGAACGATAAAGATACATTTGCACACATATAACCAGGATTAACATTTCTAAAACATAGTAACTCTCAGAAAATACAAAAGAAACACATTACCAAGCAGAAAAATGGGCAGTGGAAATGAAGATGAAGTGAAGAAAAGAGAAATTCATATGGATAATAAACATATGAAAATATTCTCAACATCAACAGTAGTGGGAAAAAGGTAAATGAATGATCAGGGACGATTAGATTGGTAAGAATTAAAAGGAGCAATGACATCTAATGCTGATGAGAATGTGGGAAATGGGCACTCTTACGCATAAATATCATTTGCTATTCCTCTGAGGAAAATAATTAGCTTTATCTGTTAAAATTAAAAATACACATACCGTTTGACCAAGCAATTCCACTTCTGGGAATCTATCCTATAGAAGAAAAAAAAAAAAGGACCAGTACGTAAGGACGCAGGTACAAAGATGTTTACTGCAGCATTGTTTGTTGTGTGGCAGAGGAAGAGGGGGGCTTGGAAATTGCATTACGCCCAGTGATGGGAGAAACAGTTAAATGAAATGTGATACATCTATAATATGCAATTATTTAAAAGAACAGGATAAATTGGTAGATGCTAACTTGGAGGTAATGAAAGCAAACTGGTAAGGAAAGAAAAGCAAATTGAAGTGCCATAATCCCATTCTTAAAATGGCAGCCACAGCAGCAACAGAATAGCATGTGTGATGCACTCACATGTACATGAAGGAAGACATGGAGGAATACAGACCAGACTGACAAAACCGACCTACAGCTCGAAGTGGAATCAGGGATTAGAAGAGAGAAGGATTACTCACTTTCTCTTAGTGTATTTATGTGCTGTTTCACTAGTGGCTAAGGGCACCATGATACTCTTAAAATTTTCAAAAATATATTTAAGAAACAATTATTAACTCTTATTAGTGGTAGTAGAGCCATATTTCCAGACATTCATCCTCAGTGAAACAGTAGCAAATAACTATTCCTTTCTTTGATTATGCCAGTCAACACAGTATTCATGTTTAATTGCTTGCCCAGTCACCATTCCATCTCTCTCCCATATGTTTGTTAGCATGTGGTTTAGGTGGGTCAGACTCCCAGGGACACCTGAATGGTCTAAGGTAATTCTGTAGACAAGAAACACAATTGGAGCTGCTTCTAGAATTTCAATTTTCTAATAGTCACATTTTTAAAAATTAAAAAACAAAACACATGGAAGTATTTCCAATCATGTACTTGCATTCTAACTCAATAAATCCCCAAATACTACTGTTTCAACATATACTTAACATACAAATTATTAATTAGCTATTCCACATTCTTATTTCATATCTCAATTTAGACAAGCTGTATTTCAAGAGCTCAATAGCCACATGTGGCTAGTGGCTACCGTACGGGATAGCATGAGTCCAAGCTAATGGAAGAACTGTTTTAATGTTACCATATTCAAGGGGGACATATAATTTAAGATGGCACACTTAAAAAAAAAACCACAACTATCATGACAGAAGAAGAAATATCTTCTTGTGACAAGAATGAATAAGAAAAAAATAACCCTGAAAACTCCTGGCAGCCATGTGTGACCTATGAAGGAAAGCTCAAATGGGATGAAGGAGAAAATGGGTCCTGTGTCAACACTGAACCTTGGGATCAACCCCTGCCAGGACCATGGCCCATTTAGTTACTTGAGCTGGTAAAGTTCATTTATTTTTTTCAGCCACTTTGAGTGAACTTTTCTTTATGACCTGCCATCAAAAGTATCCCAACTGAGGGGTGCCTGGGTGGCTTAGTCAGTTAAGCATCTGCCTCCAGCTCAGGTCATAATCCCAGGGTCCTGGGATCGAGTCCTGCATCAGGCTCCCTGCTCACCAGGGAGCCTACTTCTTCCTCTACCCTTGCTTCCCTGTTCTTGATCTCTCTCTCTCTCTCTCTCTTTCTCAAATAAATAAATAAAATCTTAAAAAAAAAAAAGTATCCCAATTGATACTCATCTATGGCCAACACCATATCTAAACAAATAATCTCTTCTTAAGCAAATTAACTCAGATGTTCAACACTTCTTCCATTTATCTGCAGTCAAGGCATGTTTTTGTTAAACTAGCTTTATTTGATAACATTTTTAGATATCTTCTGGAAATACGCCTGAAGATTTCCACAGACTAATTCCTCATCATCCAGAATAACTGTCCATGATTACTACCCAACAGAGTAGTTCTCCTCAAGACAATACAGACAAGAGGAGCCAAAGAAACCTATCAGTTTCACTCTCACTCTACTCTCTTTTCTAGTCCTTCCTCCCCAGACAAGGGTTCCCCAACTTGAGCACTATTGACATTTTGTGGAGATAAGACTTTGTTGGGGAGTGTGGTTTCCCTGAACATTGTAGAATGTTTAGCAGCATCCCACTAGATAATAAAAGAAATCCCACTCTCCCAGTAGTTGCAACAATCAAAAATGTCACTAGGCATTGTCAAATATCCTCTTTGTGGACAAAAATTGCCCCTGGCTGAGAACTACTGTTCTAGATCAACCACCAGTTCAACTGCACAAGTAACCTTCATTGTTCTGCTAGATTGAGTCACTGTAGAAAATGTTAAAGTTTGTTCCCTGTATCACAAGCTTTCCATAAACACATGAGGTTCTAGAATCCCATCTGTTCATGTCTTCCACCTACCTTTCCAACTATGCTGACCCTGAGCTCTCCATTATATTCTTCTTTCCAGAAGAAATGCACCTACTTCCCTCTAACTTCAGCTTGAAATAATTACTTGACTGGCTTCCAGAACAAACCACCCAACCATTTTTCTTGGGCTTCTCTGAGGGGATTTTTCTTATAAAATATTTGCTCTCTCATTTATAGTCATTCATTCTTCAATTCAGACTCTGCCAACTACACCACCCAGCTCCTCCATCAGTCCATGTTGGTGAGCAACTCCACCTCTGTCTCTCCACACTATAATACCTCACATTTTATCCTCCCTAATCCATCTCTAAGACTACAGTTTCACTGTAACCACCACTGGAAAGCTTCACAGCTTCTCAAACTGATCTACAAAGTTAATTCAATTCCAGTAAAAATCTCAACAGGTTTTTGTTTTTGTAGAAATTGACCAACTGATTCAAAAATTAAAGAATCTAGAATAGCCAATACAATTTAGGGGAAAAAATCAAGATGGAGAATGAACACTATCTAATATTTAAACTTAGTATAAAGCCACAATAATCAAAACAATGTGGTATTGGTATAAAGACAAATAGGTCAATGAGAAAGAATGTAGTCTATAAAAAGACACATACAAATAAAGACAACTGATTTCCAACAAGGATAAAAAACAATTCACGGGAGAAAGAATGATTTGTTCAACAAATGGTGCTAGAACAATTAGATACCTACATGCAGGAACATGAACGTCAATCCATATTTCACCCACACACAAACTGAACTCAAAATGGATCACTTAAATTCATGACTGTAAAATTCAGAACTATAAACATTCTAGAAAAACAACAGGAGAAAAGCTCTGTGATCTGGATTAGGCAAAGATGGTTAACCATGTTCATTTAAAGGACAAACTGATAACACAGACTTCATCAAAGTTAAAAATATTTGTTCTTCTATCAATGCTGTAAATGTCCATGTTCATGTCCATGAACAAATAGATGGATAATCAAACTATGGATAATCAAACTGTACCCATTCAATACGACATTACTTAGCAATAAAAAGTAATTCATAGAGGAATCTCCTAATAACTAAGCTGAGTGGAAACAAAACAAAACAAAAAACGGTACAAATAGTATTGTTGCATTTATTGAAAATTTTAGAAAATGCAAACTAACCTTTAGGGATGGAAAATACTAAGAACTGCCTGATTTGGCATGGTGGTGGGGGGTGGGGGCAGCAGTGGAGGGAGTCCTAACAGACCAGTAAGAGGAAACTTCTAGGCAAGATTGTTTCATTCCCTTGATCCGGTGGTGGTTTCACAGGTATGTGACAAAGTTTATGAAATTGTGCACTTTAAGTGCAGTTTATTGTATGCGAATTGTTCTTGCATAAAGCTGTTTGTTTCTTTTTCCTTTTTAACGGTGTTGGCAGGGGTGGGGCACTGTCAGCTGTTGTGGAAAACATTAGCTGCTAGATCACCTAGGGCTCTACTGCCCTTAGCGCAGCTGAAACTGGGTCATGCTACATGGAATTTCATGAGAAGAAGCTTTTCTGGTGTGTTTTGCGTGCTTGTTTCACATGGTTTTAAATTCCGCTGCGGAGTAATACAAATGAAATCCATTTCACTGGGTACTTAACATCATACAGCTTAGGTGATGTTAAATGGGAGCCGACAGGTGTGTGCTGGACAGAGAGAGATCTGAGAGAGCCTCAAAAAGTACCACTGTCCACTACCTTTACTATAATTCCCCTTTTAAGTTATCTCCCCAAACAATGACCACCATGACTGTTACTCCTGTGGTTTTCAAGATAAGTCTGACCAACACCTTTCAGAAAAAGGGGAAGAAAAATGAGAAAAACTAAGTGGCCTGAATGCTCAAAGATAATAATTAAGAAACATGCTTTAACCAGATGTTTGATGACAGTGTTTTTCCCTGCAATTCCCTGTATGTAAACTGCATTTACATACAAATTGATAATACCTTGGAATCCCACCTGAAAAAAAAACAAAACCAAAAACAAAACAAAAAACAACCTTGTTCCCCTAAGACATAAAACCCATGTACTGATCTATTAATTCCTTTCCGGTATGTGATGTCAAATGCATTTTAAAAATTACACTCCATTGTCTCCAAATGCTTCTTTAATCCACAAGGAGTGGTTTTAGCATTTAAACTAATCTATCCTAGACATAAAAAAAAAAACCTTCTGCTTATTCTCCCAGATAATTGATTCTTGATTTGTTAAGATACTAAACACTATGCTTTATACCCTGAAATGCCAAACCCCTGGTGATCTCACTCATGTGCCCCATGCAGAGCAAATACCACTTAGTGCCTCAGCACAGAGGCCAACGGGAGCTAAGAAAAGAACACACCCCTGCTTTGTCCTGCTGCCAGCTCAGAGGGATGGTCCCCACTGTCCCTGCATTAAACATTACCCTTTGCTCCGCAGCTACAGAACGAAGTCATATGGTGCCAACTTCTCAAAGCAAATACCCTTTTCAGTTTTGGAACGTGAAAATAAACCCAAAAGATAAGCTCTACTCAAAGCTGGCCCAAGGAAAGGTACAGACCACCCTCAAAAGTCACATGAAAAGACAGCACTGGAAAATCAGGGTTTAGTAAGAGATTGGCACCCAGGGCTAATGCCATTCCCATGTTAATCCCATCGATCTGGATGACAAACCGAAGTTAGAAATCACTTTTCCTATACAATAAAGAGTACAAAGCATACGCCAAAGTAATATTTTCTAACAGAACAAGAACACTTTTCACAGAAACATTTACAAAATATGCAAATATTTCTTGAAAGATTTTATAGTTGTAGAATAAAGGCATTTCAAAATCTTTCCCTCAATATAATATGCATATTTGAATTTATTATGATTACAAACTTCATTTAAAAAAATAAAAATTTATCCTTTTTTGGTAGCTCAAATGGATGTCACCTATTTCCACATGCAAGTAAAATTCATAGAATTTTAGTGGGTTAAAGCCTCTGCCTTTGGCTCAGGTCATGATCTCAGGGTCCTGGGATCGAGCCCCACGTCGGGCTCTCTGCTCAGCAGGGAGCCTGCTTCCCCCCCACCACCTCTGCCTGCTTCTCTGCCTACTTGTGATCTCTGTCAAATAAATAAATAAAATCTTTAAAAAAAATGAATAGAACACACTTAAGGAAACTCTTCCCCCTCATTAGAGAACTCTCTGAATAGAATTTTCTTATGGTACTACTCAAAAGTTACCTGGATGGCGTACAAGGTAAAGCAGAGCCCAGAAGGCCATGGGAAGAGATGTGTCCAGCTGCTGTCATGTTCTTTGGTCTCATCTTATGTTCCACAACCTGAGCGTGCAGACGCCCTCTAACTCATCCAAGGAGAGGGGACTTTATTGAATAAAATGTGAGGAGTCAATGCACGTGTATTCAGATGAAAGAAACGACCCACCAGGATTCTCAGAGGGTGAGAACCCTATTGCAGAAAAACAAAGAGGGAACCCTCAAATAACTTCTTCCCAGCTGTGGAGATTGGACAGTCAGCTGCCACAAAGAGTAAAAGGGCAGGGAGCTGAATTCTCCGGCATCAGGAACAACTGAGGAAACAGGAGAGATTCTAAGGAGAAACATCAAGACACATGTGCGATCTTGCAGCTACCACCCACCTCTCTGAGATCCCCCTCAGTGGGCCTGATTCACTACCACACCACAGGGTACCGAGGACAACAGAGAACTTGGCCATTTGGCTCTTGTCTCAGGGAATAATGGATAGCACTTACTGCAGCTGGGACTGCTACACCACACCAGCCAGGCTCTCCCCAGTCTCCAGATTAGTTCGACTAAACCTTGTTCCCTGGCAGTTCTGGGGTGTACCTCGAAGCCTTCCCTTTGGTTGCAGTTCTAAGTGTGAAACTCAAGAATAGCTGGGGTTAAGCTTTCCAAAATGTCCCAAGAAACCAGGACAAGCACGGTGAAGTCAAGCATACGGTGGGCGTCTACCATTTATTTGATCCACACTGTGGACGTCAATGCTAAAACTCCTGTCTTCCAGAACAAAGCACACCCATTTCCTTGCTGATTATGTCTTTCCAACTCAAGCACACTCTTAAAAAGGAAAGGTTGCTTTCCAATCCCTGGAGGCAGGAACCCTAAATTCTGGTCACAGTTCACAGTCAAGGAACTAGATTAAGCACAAGGAAATCTCCAATCCTTCGTGTTGTTAGTTCCACACTTCTCAAATAAAGGTATTTCCAGTCAGAGTTCTGTACAAGTTTCTTCCAGGTATGAAATTCTGACTAAAATTTTTGGTACGGACATAAATAATAGCCCGCTTTATTTTCCTCAACACCTGTCTACCCCAAAACACAATTTTAAGAACTGAACTGTATAGTATGCTGAGAAAAAGGATAGGCAGGTCTAGGGTGAGGGCTTATTCTGGAAGAGGGGCCACTGAGCACACAGAGTTCCCTCATACCCTGATGACACAGAGCCAGAACATGTGTGGAGTCCATCCCCACAGCACACATAGAAACCTCCTGTTACCAGGTTTGACCATCATGGGATGCAAGGGAAAGGTCTACCCAAGGCTATGGGGCCAAACGCCCTCTTAAAAACCTCACCATTGACAAAAGCTGGGAAAAACCCCAGCTCCTCAGAAAATGCTCTGCAAATGATCTGGCTTTAAAGGAATTTTCCCAGCCTACTTTGCAGTCTTTGGTCTAACTCTAGAGAACAAAAATAAGAGATGGGGGAGGGGATGGCACAGGGAGGGCTTAAATGCTGGTACTCTTTATTTTACAGAACACGTACATAGTACTTAAAGTAGGCCACACACTGCTGTAAACACTTTACAAATATTAGCTGATTTAATTCTCAAGACACTCCCCATTTTACAAATGAGGAGGCAAAGACACCTAGAGGCTCAGTGACCTTCTGAAAGTCACTACACTAGTTAAATGGCAGAAGTAGGATTGAAACCCAGGCAGTATGTGTGGCTCCTCAGTCCATGCTCTGAAATGCCCACTGAGGAACAGACCTGAAAAGGTGGCTTTTAGTGAGAAACCAGAGGCAATCACCCACCAGCCTCAGGGAGTTGCTGTACAAGCCTACACAAGCCTCGCAGAGTGAGGAGTGCTCACTGAAAAACTCCCCAAATTCCTGTTTGATTCGTTTTTGTTAAAGAGTTATTCTAGCAAAGATGAAGTAGAGAACTTATCCTCCGGCCTCAGGGGCATCCAGAAATCCACTTTGCCACCATACACACCCTGAAGCTCTAACAATACTTCTCAACGTGGGGAGGGGGGGCATTGTAGGCTCACATGGAGAACTGGGTGAAGGTCTGACAGCCTCCACCCCCAACACACCCAGATTCTAATCTGCACTCCCAGGTGTGTTTGGAAATGTACATGTATTTTGAGAACCCTCCCTAGGGGACCTAGCCCTTCTTACCTTGGGGAAAAATTAAGGTTTTCCTACAATTTTCTAAGGTAAGAAGATCAATCCTACTTTGCTTCTACCTGGCAGGTCTCCTCCCAGCTCACTTCACGGAAGATGAGGATAGGCATAATAAAGGACGCTGCAAGCACATGCCAAATACCAAACCAGCTCTTCGATGAATATATAAATGCAATTGACATTCTTTCACAGGCTGCAGTCCTCTCTTTACTCTCGGGATATATTACACCATTCTCTTTTGATATAAACATGCCACTTTAAATGCTAATTCAGATACAACACTCAATTTCTTCTTCGTTTTGTTACTGGGTTTCTAACATTAAAAATGACACTGGACTTCCATTCGGCTTTGACAAGAGATATTGTGAGTTTTTGCTTCCATATCTATGGGTGCGGGAGGGAAGAAAGTACTAAAAAGGAAGCTAATTTATTTTAAAACGCATCCAAATAACAAGTGTGGTTTACACAGCCTTTAGTGTGCTTGAATTAAGCCCTTTCCCTCCATTTCAGGAAATGTTGCCCTCACCTTGCTGAAAAACTCACAAAATCTAATGCAACTCCATTGTGAAATGAAGGTGATTCCCTCTCCTTGCAGTCTAGAACTGAAACTACTCATTTTACTCAAACTATTTTTCTAAACACTGTTTAGAAAGTCAAGGGACTTGGCTCTGGCTGAAATACAACCAGTGGGAAAATAAGCCTTCTTTTCAAAAAACAGACATTTCTACACATGCCACGTACATCGTCCCAAGCCTATTAAATTACACTGAGGGCCACTTCCCAGCTGGTCTCAAAACGAGAAATTCCAACCTAACCCTGTACCTTCAGTTCAATATATCTACAGTGAGACAAGCCACCTTCTACGTCCAGCAGGCCCAGTTCCACTCAGAACCTTTCGCCAACCCTCAGGGTCCTCTGCCTCCATTGTCCTGACCACCCTCTGACAACACGCTCCCTCTGCTGCTGACTCATCTTCCATTCGTTTCCTGCCCTTGCCCCTGCCCCAAAGAGACAAAATTAGAAAGAAGGGAAGTCAGTCCGCCACTCATTCCTATGTTCATTAACTTACACGTGGAGCAGAAGAGTTCTTGAAGGCTGCTCCCCTATCTGGTGGCCTCCTGTCCCACCCACCCAGGAGACGCATCCCAGTAAGGAACAGTTTGCCTCCGTGCTAAACTCAGCACAGTGACCTGCGGCCCAAAGCTATGCACGAGTCCATGAGACACCGAAGAGAAAACATCTCTGAGCTCCAACTGAGTGGATTTCTGGTACGAGGACGTCTGGCACTGTGGCAGATATATTTAAGACGCCTGTCTTCTCTGTACCTGGGGAGGTGGGTTTCCTAGGAGACCTGAAACAGCTGGATGCCAGCAGAGAGCTAGCTACAGGTGCCATACCCACCCCTGCTAGCCCCCCGCTGCCTCCAGAACACAGAGATAGCAGACGGAAAGCATGAATGGAGAGGGGACAAGAATCCAGGGAGAGGAACAATTACTGGATACAACAAGTACTGTTGCTCCATCAAGAAATTAAAATAAGCCAAGACTCCTAAGATGTCTTTTAGGCATTTCAATCCTCCCAATGATTGCTGGGCATGCAGAAACACACTTTTTCAGGACCTTTGTGCACACCAGGAGTGACATCTGCTTGGGTTTCAACTGCTGGATGCCGCTTTAAAAGGTGTCTAGCCAAAGACCTGGCCAAGTGTCAAGTCACCGATTCTACTCTAATCAAGTGGTAACTATTCACATAGTTGTATGAATTCTACATCAACCTGGCTCCAAAAAACGGTGCCCTCTATGTTCATGATTAAAAGACATAGAAGAAACACTATTTAAGTAGCAAGGAGAATTTCCTTGCTAAGAATAGATAGTGCAGTTTCCTTCTCTGTGTAAAGACATCTAAAAGATAGCTGGAAAACAACGGAGGAGGAGAGGGACTGGCCTCCAGCCCACTTCCGGCACCTCTCCCTGGAAGAATTCTATGAAAAAAGAGGTTCTCTCTGCCTGGGAGAAATGTTCACTCAGACAATTAACAAAACACAAAGGGGTCCTTTAAAAATAAAATGTAGCTGTCTGGGCCACCCTGGCCGCACTCCTCACCACTCATCTTGGGTTTTTAGCACCTTCTCTGTCCGAAAACAAACAATTCCCAGTCTTGCCTCTGGCGCTGAAATGTCATTTCAGAGCCCAAGATCTAACTATGGGTAAAGATTAGATAAGGGACCCAAAACACCATGAACACTTACATCAATACGGACAGTTTAGATTCATTGTCATTAGGAAAATAAAAAGAATGTCAAGAGAGCCTATATATTGCACACTGAATTTAAACCAAGAAAGATTGGCATGAGCCGACCAGACATGGAATCACTATGAGTCCTCAACACATTGTGACAGGAACTCAGAACAAAAGCAGGATAGTTCACTCTGCTGGGAGGCTCACTGTCTGGCTTGGGGAGACAGACGTTGTGGGTCATCTCCCAACACCCATACTCTGTATGTGACCATACTGGGCACGTTGTGATAGATAAAGATTAGTCAGTCACTTCTCTTAAAAGGGCTGAAAATTCAAGACAACAAATCTAATTCTGCAGCTAAATGTCATAATGTCCCATTTAAGATATCGTCTCATGTGCCTCCTTTCTCCACGAGTACCAAAATTTATTACGATGCTTTGGCATTAACTAGTAAGGTACCTGCCACAGCAGATATTCCAGCGACTGTAAAGCTGTACTCATTTGAGCCAATCTTCAAGTCACAAAAAAAACAAGAGTAAAACAAAAATAAATACAGATTTGGTACAACCTTTCATTCAAAACAGGTAAAATTTACCTAATTTTCCCCTTCAAATCATTGTTAAATCTCCATACATATTGGATAAAATAGTCTGAAATCTTACCTTCATGTAATTACTGAGTATTTTAAATAAAACAGTTCAAGAATATCAAAATGTAGAGGGTATACTGTAAATATCCATGTACCTACCACATTAATTATACACATGAAACCCCTGTAGCATTTAGTACTGTAAATTTGTCGCCCATGCATGTTTTTATATTTTTACTGCACATGTTTGCATTCACTAACAAATGTCTTATTTTGCATATTTTAAAATTTTATCATGTAAATACTTTCTTGTATATGCAATTTGCTTTTAGCTTTTGTTCTGCACATTTTTGATACTATTATGTGTTGATACTTATGTTCCAGTTCATTCATTCTACCTGCTATGTAATGATTATATCATGATTTATTCAAACGGTCTCCAGTTTTGATAGGTAGCTTATAGGAGAAAGAGCAGAGAGTATCACAACTTTAGTTCCAAAGAGAAAGAGACGGAAAGTGCTGGAAGGATCTAGGATCAAGTCTTAGCATATGGCTACTCTTGAAAGGAGGAAGACAACTAGCTGAAGTCCAGCTATCCAAGCAGTCAGCGTGGAGAGGACATCTGGGACTCTTAATTGATAAAGGACTGAGAAAACCTCTGGAAAACTGATCTGGAGTCACTTGGTTATTTAGTAACACCTTGCCTGGAAAGCAGTTCCTTTGACTTCTCCTCCTTGCCCCTTTGCACCACACAAAAAAGGTCACAATCATTCCCTCTGCAACCTTTTAAAACATATATGAAACAACACAGATTTCAAGTGATTTCTTAAGAAAATGATCATATTTTACAAATTACTGAGGAACTGGATTATCTTCTAGACAGAAGACAGTTTGGTTTTTTTATACTTTAAGATAATAATAAAAAGAAAAACCTATTTTCTTTGATCTATTGTGAGAGCTTTAGCTTTTACATATATAAAACATGTTTTTGTGATTCCAGACATAAAAATTATCTGTAAGACAATACTAAATCTTTTAAAAAATCTGATAAATCCCTAAGTGCTTGAATGATGACAATACATTTTAAAAACATCATCCTTCAAGACATACAAAGTTGAAGCCCCAGGTATAACAAAATCAGGCACCTTCTTCCAGAAGCACAGCCTTTCTGAAGGCACACACCTCCCCCTACCCCTCCACCCCCACCCCATCCTACCCCCGACACATTCCGTCACACCACTTTGTAACTACAAGCAATGAGGAATCCATCACCCTGTGTAGTTGCTTACTGCTAACATGGAAACAAGATTCAACAGAACAGAGGGATCAAATCCTCAATCTCTCTGGGAGAAGATACTAAAAGATCTGAAAACACTTATGCCAGAGGCGTTTAACCAGTAAATACAAGAACTAAGTGTTAACAAGTTTTAATAACCAGGAACAGTTAACGTTTTAATAACCAGGAACAGTTAACGCTGGCAAGCGTGACTTGTGCCCTTCTTTATTAGATTTTTCATTAGATTTGTATTAAATCACTCTAGCAATTATTTTTAAAAATATTTTCTTTTTGGGGAGCCTGGGTGGCTCAGTGGGTTAAGTCTCTGCCTTCCGCTCAGGTCAAGCCCCACATCGGACTCTCTGCTCAGCAGGGAGCCTGCTCCCCCCCTGCCCCCCTCTGCCTGCCTGTCTGCCTGTTTGTGATCTCTCTCTCTCTGTCAAATAAATAAATAAAATCTTCAAAAAAAAAATTCTTTTTCTCCAGTCATAAAACAACTGCATGAGGAAATTAATTACCAACGTTCTATATGGGGGTCAATGAAAATGCTGAGTGGTGTCAAGTCCCAGAATATCTCTATCATACACCATTAATTCTACTGGGAATAGTTAATAAAAAATACAAAAGAGCATCTTTGTTTTTTTTTAACTTGGAATATTAATTTCCACAGAATTCACTAAAAAAGGAAAAGGTAGATTTATGTTGATGTACATGCTATGTTTTACTTCCATCATCTGACTGATGTATCAATTGACTTTTATTAAGGATGAGATTTTTTTTTTTTAAAGATCTTATTTATTTATTTGACAGGCAGAGATCACAAGCAGGCAGAGAGAGAGAGAGGCGGAAGGAGACTCCCTGCTGAGCAGAGAGCCCGATTCGTGGCTCGATCCCAGAATCCTGGGATCATGACCTGAGCCAAAGGCAGAGGCTTTAACCCACTGAGCCACCCAGGTGCCCCAAGGATGAGATTTTAAATGACTAAAATGTAATTCTATGTTTCTCTTAAGTTTTCAAAGCATGGGTGTCAAAGAAACTTATGCCGTCACCCATTTTATTCATGAAAGACTCTATGCTCCCAAGTCAAGAAATTTAAATGTATCTTCTATTTTCTCCCACCAACCCACAGTTATCAGCTAACATTAACAGACTTATACAAGGAGATGTGAGATAAGGAGATATTACAAAAGGAGATGTGGCCCTTAAATAGACATGGGGAACCTAATTTGTAATTAACATGACCTTAACAAAAATTTACAGGAAACATACTAACTCAAAAACTAAAAGAAAAAAAAAAAGTAACCTAATATAAAGGCAAAAAGAAAATCTGACTGAAATTCTGAGCTTTTCAAATAAAGTATTAAAGACAAACCTAGGATAATTTAAGCGTTAAATAAAGGTACAAGGGAAAAGAGATTTTTTTCCTAGTAAGATATTTCATGTAGTTTTACTTCAGGTTTTCTTATTTCTTATTTTTCATCTTGATTAGAAATACCAAAATGTTTGGACTTTTCCAGGTCTAGGAGAGAGTCCTAATCACGATTCAGAAGAAGCCAAGTTTTTTATTCTAAAGGCATTTCCTACGGCCAACTTTTAGGTCATTAACCTCTAACACACACAGATAAAAGCTGGAAGTCCGTGAAAATTTATCCAGACACAGTCTTCAAAAACAATGATTCTGTATCCTCCAGGCAGCCTAAAGCTGTAAAACGTTAAGAACCAAAATAGATAGTACTGAAATGTTCATAGCAGATGAAATTTTGGTTCTCAGATACAAAAGCTGACATAATCCAAAATTTGGTAAACAAAATGAATACTATCTTCCAACAATCACCATATACAATTCTAATACTTCAAGTTGAGATCTGCATCAACCTACTTGAAATATTATACTTTTCTATAAAAAGGACATTGCCCATCCACTCAATTCTGTAATGTAGATACCAAATCCCAGTATTTCTAGATCAGCCCTTACACAACACTGGTTGGTAACAAATCTACCCTAAATTTAGTGGAACACAGAAGGTAATTAATTTCCTTCCGCAACTTCCTAATGGTAAAACAAAACAAAAACAAAACAAACAAACTATGATTTATGCAAATATATTATTGGCTTTCAAAACAAAAGGTTGGAACAAACTATGAAGAAATCAAGTTGAAGTTCATAAATCTCCTATTTTTAAAATAAGACCATGACATCAGTCAATGTAATAAGATCCAGATCTAACAGAAAGTTCAGCTGACTTAAATTCTTCATCATCATGGCAAAAGTTTATCATTTCCTTTGCATAAAATCCATAGCATAAAAAACAATCACAGATTTCTGGAACATATAGGAGAACACTAATTCTTGACTCGGATCCATTTATACCATTTGCAGACCAAATAACGTGTTTGCTTGATTACCTGAGAGAATTTTTTTTTTAAATTAAGATTGTCCCAGGAATAAGTAAGCATTTTGGCTTACAACGCCCATAAGGACAAAATCTAGAAAGTTTCTTCAGCTTATCCTGAAATCACGAATATGTGACATTTATAAGTAAATGCAAAGTGTCTGTTTCCTCAATTCAGTTGATTATCATTAATCCTCCATTTGCCTGAAAATCCTAACAAGTTGGAGAATAACCACATTACAAACTGTACAACATAGTAATAATAAGGAAACAAAATTAGGCTACTTACAAACTTCCTCTTCTGGGGAGACTGAGCTCCTTCTGCAAAAGAAAAACAAAACAAAACAACTACATGAGAGGTCACATTAACCTTAGCCTAGTAAGGCACCAAACAGATAGCCTAATTCTTCATTATGCTTGATTTAGCATTTTCCACAAGGAAAAGATTTCAACGTCATGATTTTAGGCTGGATCCCTTCTTACATTGTTCTCTTTACATGCTGTGTTGAAATTACAAACATAGTTCATCTAAATTCCAAAACAGAAAAGGCACGAATCCTCTCAAAGCAAGGACAATAGGATACTAAGTTGAGCTTCATGGCCCTAAAATTGAGCTTCGGGAAAACTGGAGGAACCAAAGGACTTATCCAAAGAGGAAAGGAAGGGATAGAAGGAGGAGCAGAAATTTTGCAGGATTATAATTAAATGAGAGGTGAAATGAAAAAAAAACAAACAAACAAAAAAAACACACACACACAAAAACAAAAAACAAAAAAACAGTGAAATCCAGCTATTCACCCCCAATAAAAATAAACTCATGCAAGACACTGTGCATACCAAAGATTACACGTTATTATGATTTGCTTAAATAAAGCCAAAGATTTCCTTCTGGTTTCATTTCTTAACATAAATGCAGTTTAGGACTTTGGTTATTTAAAAGTAGGTTAATGAATCTCTCGAAAGGTAACCAGACAGCAACAATTAATGGAGTGCTTTAAAGTCTTCAAAAGGGTGATCTCACACTAATCACAAACTAAGATCACTATCCACCTAACTATAGGGGAGACTGTGAAAACAAACAAACAAACAAAAAAGCCAACCAAACAAACAAACAAAAAGGGATACAGAAATATCTTCACCCAGGAATGGAGATTTCAGAAGCTTTGGTCCTCAGGAATGATTACGTGATAACAATAATTAAGAAATAGAAAGCCATGAGTCATCAGGCTATTTAAACAAACAAACAAACAAAAGAAAACCAGTATAAATTTGAAAGACTTGACTAAATTTAGTTTTTCATTCCTATAATTACCTTTTTTTTTCTTTCTTTTTTTGCCTTCCAGAAGTTTTTTGAAAGGTGTTTCCCCCTCGGCTTCAAATTCACCTTTCCTGTCCCCTATTTTTATTGGTTCCTTAAATGTGTGTCACAGACAGTGACCGCAGATCTTACTTCTAAACAGCATAATTTATCCCAGCACAGCTTACAGAACACAGCCTTGAAAGGAGCAGGCCGAGGGGAGGACGTTGCTTTAAATGTAACACGCCTTACTTATTAACTGGCAAATGTATTCCCATAGAGTTATAATAATCCTATCACTGTTCAATTACAAGAAGAAACAAGGAAACCATTTTAGAAGCAGGAGCTCTTTCTCCTCTCAAGGGCCTCAAGGTTCAGGGATGAAACACTGTATTTTTGTTTTGTTTCGCTTTTTTCTCCAATCCTTGATTATCTCTGAGAAATTACAGGGCTTGCTCAACTTGGTTGCTTGATTGTGAAACCTAAGTGCACCTTCATTTACTAAAACCCCTAAGGACAAGATGAAAAGTCTCTGGCCAAGCCTGTTTTCCTTGTGAACTGAGATGTAAATGGAAAACCAATGAGCAAGTCTATCTTTGGTGATGACAAGCACTGAGACATGTGTTTTGTTTGCAGGTTAAAAAGAGAAAAGAAGGAAGAGAAGAACAACTCCCTAGAAGCAATCGTTCACAGGTCCGTGTGTCTATTAGAAAGGAATTATGGAAGCCTGCTGCACAGCAAAGGCCTAGAGCTCGAGAAAGGAAACGCTGTGGTCCTATGAGCTGATCTGACAACAGCGCAGCAAGAAAAGGATGCAGGGCTGATGGGTTATCATTAATAACAGAGTCAGTCAGATGTTATTTCAACTCCATATGCAAATAGATCACTCATGATATGAGAGGCAAAGGGCCAAATGAATGATCCCCAAATAGTTCAATCAATCACAGTCCACCAAATGACCCAACCGTAAGCTGGCTGCTCTGCTCTGAGAAGAAAAAAAAAAAAAAAAAAAAAACCAGAAAAAACCCTGCTGAAACAGCAAGATAAGGGATAAAAACCAACTCTGTTTTTAATCAGAAGTCTTTCCAATAGGCCCAGCATCTAGCATGATGAGCTCCAGGCAAGGAGAAAGGTCACGGTGGGTAACCTGGTGCTCCAGGACGAGGAGCAGAGGACGTTTAATCAGCCACCGTCGACTGACCTGAAGCCTCCACGCTAACCAAGCTGAGGGAGCTAATCCACCTGACAGTTTGAATGTCAGACTCGGCACTGGAAACTCAATTTGGGAGCAAATTGGAATCAGATGTGATGGTAATAAAGTGAGAGAAATGAGTGCGCTGTGGCCAAGACCTTGTGAACAGCGGCTGCAAAAGGCGGCAGATTCCAGGAGGACCCAGCGATCGCAGACAGAGCCATGGGTGGCTCACGTGTGGGGACCACACGCTGGGCGGATTCCAGGAGGACGCAGCGATCGCAGATGGAGCCATGGGTGGCTCACGCGTGGGGACCACACACTGGGTGGATTCCAGGAGGACCCAGCGATCGCAGACGGAGCCATGGGTGGCTCACGCGTGGGGACCACACGCTGATCGATCCGCGGCCCGCAGAAGTCAGTGAGCGGCGGCAAGGCATTTACTGCCGAAGCCCCTGTGGTACATCGTGCACGTGTCTTCATTTTATTTTCTTAATGTCAGGTGAAGGGCACTAACACATACTTAGATAATTAGGTAAGACATAAGGTATTGGTCCGAGTCATAAACCAAAGCTTCTGCTTAGGAGATCGGGAACACGCGTTAATAATTTAGCATCAGGTAAGGATTAGGGGAGGGAAGAAGTGTGGGACAAAGAGAGTAAAGGTCAGGAAGTATCTGCCTGAACTAAACAATATGGAACTATTAATCATCACAGGATTAAAGACATTCCTAAGAGTACATTCAAGAACATTAAAAATTTTTTTAAAGATTTTATTTATTTGACAGAGAGATAGAGGGCACAAGTCCGCAAAACAGCAGGCAGAGGGAGAGGGAGAAGCAGGTTTCCTGCTGAGCAGGGAGCCCAATGCGGGGCTCAATTCCAGGACTGTGGGATCATGATCTGAGCTGAAGGCAGACACTTAACCGACTGAGCCACCCAGGAGCCCCAAGAACATTAAAAATTTTTAAATGGTTTTCATGGATACTGATTTCTCAGTGACTTCTAACATCTTTTTAGAATTGCTGTGTATCATTACTTGCTGACAGTACGATTTCCTTTGCCCCCCCCCTTTCTAAAAGTGCTAACTAGCTTATATGCATTCGGAAAATAAGGGTGAAGCTAAGTTAATTTTGTCTGAGAACACTGTGACCTTCTTGTGATTCCTGGATAAGAGTGAGGACAAACAAAGGTCCCTCAAACCCAGTAAGAGAATTCTAGGAGAATCTGGGAACAAAAGAGCCCTAACAAATGATTCAGCTTCTTCTTCCCACCCGGCCCCCCTCCACCCCGTGCCCCCCCCCGACCCCCGTCAACCTTGGGCACAAAAGAAGAAAATAACTTGTTTTATTCATGAAGGCAAGAGAGAAAACTGCAATGTTTCATATGTATAGACAATTTCCACATGGTAATTTTAAAAGAATGTACTATTTAATATGGTTTTTTTTAAGGTTTTATTTATTTATTTGACAGAGACACAGTGAGAGAGGGAACACAAGCAGGGGGAGTGAGAGAGGGAGAAGCAGGCTTCCCGCTGAGCAGGAAGCCCAATGTGGGGCTTGATCCCAGGACCCCGGGATCATGATCCAAGCAGAAGGCAGACACTTAACCGACTGAGCCACCCAGGTGCCCCTATTTAATATTTTTAATAGTTATACATACAAAATTAGAACAATATGTTCACATATGTTTAGGGACTCTTTGAGCTGTTCTTTTTAACTGATGGGTCATTCTGTGATTTAAAAGAAAGAAGATGTGATTATATCACAAATAATATATGTTGGAGCACCTGGGTGGCTCAGAGAGTTAAGACTATGCCTTTAGCTCAGGTCATGATCTCAGGGTCCTGGGTCTCAGGGTCATGATCTCAGGGTCCCCCTCTCTCTGTCTGCCTTTCTGCCTAGTTGTGATCTCTCTCTGTCAGATAAATAAAATCTTTAAAAAAAAAATATATATATATATATATATGTAGATAACCCTCTCTCTAAGAGGTGGAGCTTAATTCTCTTTCCCGTTAGATTGGCTGGATTTAGTGACATACTTCCAAAACTAGAATAGGGAAAGGGAAAAATAACAACTTTTTTTTTTTAGATTTTATTTATTTATTTGACAGAGAGAAATCACAAGTAGGCAGAGAGGCAGGCAGAGAGAGAGGGGGAAGCAGGCTCCCTGCCAAGCAGAGAGCCCGATACGGGGCTCGATCCCAGGACCCTGGGATCATGACCCGAGCCGAAGGCAGAGGCTTTAACCCACTGAGCCACCCAGGTGCCCCAAAAAATAACAACTTTTCAGTGGAGAAACCTGACAGACAAGGTCTTAACCAAGTGATTCAGATTAACACCACCTGCTAAGTTATGTCGCTCTCATGTGCTCCTGATACGATGTTATGGGAAGGGGCTTCACCTCTCGTTTTCTTGCTAAAAACCCTTAAGTCCAGTCTAATCATGAAAAAAAACATAAGGCAAACCCTAGTTGAGGGTCGTTCTACAGGAACACCTGACCAGTCCTCTTTAAAACATCAGAATTGTGAAAAACAGGGAATATTTGAGAAACTGTCAGAGATTAAAGGAGGAGGGAGAGAAGATGACTAAATGTAATCTACGTAGGATCCTGAGCTAGTTTCTGGATCAGAAAAAGGGGGAAACCTGCTAATATCCAAATAGAGTCTGAGTTTAGTTAATAGTAATATACCAGTGTTAATTTCATAGTATTGACAAATGTATTCAGACTATAAAAGATATTAACATAGTGGATGGGTGCCTGGGTGGCTCAGTCAGTTAAGCATCTGCCTTTGGCTCAGATCATGTTCTCTGGGTCCTGGGATCAAGACCCGAGTCAGGGTCCCTGCTCAGTGGGAAATCTTCTTCCTTTGCCTCTCTGCTCGGGCTCTCTTTCTCTCAAATAAATAAATAAAATCTTAAAAGAAAAGGAAACATATCAACACAGTGGAAAAGTATACAGAAGTTCTCTCAAGTCTTAAAACTTTTCTATAAATATAAAATTATTTCAAAAAAATTTTAGAAAGTTCTTTCTCACACAGGAGAACAGAGAGAGGTAGGGAGAAAGTAAAACTGATGGGAAGGATGGACAGGATGAACAAATCAATATCGAAATATTCTAAGATTATTTTAAGGAGACGTTTAGCCCCAATTTTTAGGAGATTATACAAGTCATCTTTATGAGAGAAGACTTGGTTAGGTCCACCCATGAAGATGGTGAGAAGCAGTCAGATTTGAGAGACATTTTTATAGAATCTATAAAAGAATTGTGTGTGGAATAGGAGAGGAATCAAGGAAGTTTTCTGCCTAAGCAAATACAGTTTGCGGGCAAAAGAGTTTTGTTTGGACATGTTTCATCCAAAATGACTCTAAGGATTCCAAATAGAAATTTCCAAATAGGTGGCTGGACTTCTGCAAGCCTGGTTTCAGGAAAGAGGTTGGAGCTGGGAAAAGACATTGGAGTTATTACCCTACACAGGGCATGTAAAGCCCTGGGCTGGCTGAGACAGGAAAAGAACGGGAAGAAAGAGGCACACCCTTATGCATCATCATGGGCACCTCAACATTTCAAATCTTCAAGGACGGAGAATCATACTACATGTTGTTAAATGGTGCATTGCACAATGCAGCAGCTAGGGTTCTTAATAACCAAGAAATTGAGAAAGGCGACAAGCAGAAAAAAAATCTACTGGGTAGATACTAGCTCTCACACAGGTGACCGGATGGTAGCACAGACAAGATCAGAAAAAAGGACAAAATCCAGAAAATTAAACCCCAGACAACATGGCCACACTCAGGACCTCCCCACAACTGAACACTGAACTCAAGCCCAGCCTCCAAGAAGTGAAACTTAACTGCCTGTGCACCTTTCCCTCATCACTCCTAGTGGGTTTTTCCCTTCTTTGAGAGTGTTAGTATGATCATACCTGGGTCTCTGCTTCAGCTGTCATGGAACAGAGGAGAATACTAGATCCCTTGACCAGTACAGTGGGAGAAATAGTCATTGGTAAACTCACCATGTCATTGAGAGTTACAACTATTCTACATTTACAGACAAACTGTTAATTTAGGGAGAGAGTCCAAAGAGCCAAGATATGCAGGGCAATACATCAGGCACTGCTTAGGGCACTTAAGGAGGAAACAAAATATGACCGATTCAAAAGCCAGCTGGGGGAGGCCGGGGCAGTGATGCCTGGGTGGCTCAGTCAGTGAAGCCTCTGCCTTCGGCTCAGGTCATGATCTTGGGGTCCTGGGATCGAGTCCTGCATCAGGCTCCTTGCTCAGCGGGGAGTCTGCTTCTGCCTCTGCCTGCCACTCCCCTGCTTGTGTGCTTCTTTCTCTCTCTCTCTCTCTCTCTCGGTCTCTGACAAATAAGATCTTTAAAAAAAAAAAAAAAAAAAAGCAAGCTGGGGAAACACATATGCACACAAGAAAAGAGATACCAGGTATGAGACTATGCAGTTTTACCTGAACATGTAAACGCTAACAGTGGACAGAAGATAAAAGGGGAGGAGATAATTCAGCTCAGGCAGGGGATCTGAATGCAGCTGGTGACACATTAATATCATCCAGGGAGCTTTTAAAAATAACAATGTCTGAACTCTACCCCTGAAGATTGAGAAGGAGAGTGGTCTGTGTAAGTTATTTAGTGAAGGTTAGTGCGTGCGTGCTTGCTTGCTTGCTTATTTATTTATTTATTTATTTATTTATTTATTTATTTATTTCGAGAGCGAGAGAGCTATGGGGGAGGGGACAAAGGGAGAGAGAGAATCTTAAGCAGGCTCCGCACTGGGGAGTGGGCTCGAACTCAGCACCCTGAGATCATGACCCTAGGGGAAACCAGGAGTCATACCCTTAACCAACTGAGTCACCCAGGTACCTCAAATACTTTTAAGTTCCCTTAAGAACAATGAATATGCATAAATCTTTTGCCTTTGGATTTTTTTCTTTATGGAATATTTTAGTTTTCTTGCCATCATTACAATAGTGAACTTTCAGGTTTTCAGTTATTTCCTTTGCAAATGGGAAGCACTGGAGGCCAAGGAGAGGTGCCCTCAGTGGAACTCCTTCTACCTGGGAGGGTGTAAAATGAGCAAGGAGTACAGATTCATCTGGGAACTGGTCTTCCCAGAGAAGGGATTTGGGCCCCATTTTTCTGGCCTCCGTTTCTAAGGGTCACTTGTGAAGACAGAAGCTCAGGTCAGGCAAGTTCACACTACAGAACCAGATCTTTCATGACACTTCGGTTAGAATCAGAGCAGTGGTCAACAGCAGCTTATGTGCAAACAACGCTTGAAAACTCCAGTGAACAGCCCGTAAAGTAATTGGTTTTCTGCATTAAAAGCCTGTAGTGTACAGCTAGAAAAGCAGCAGGTTGCCCTCCGAAGATCTGCCTGGACATTCACACCATCTGACCTGCAAAACGTCACTAAAATCCCTCAGTGGGAACGTGAGATCGGTGGAGAATCCCAAAGGATCTCCCCTTTCTCTCAGGCTCTATTTCATTCTATTTTGGTATCTGTAAACACTTAAACGCATTTATTTCCAGTTGTAAAACTCAGTACAATCAGCCATAGAAGGTGTCCACAAAACGCTTGCTGGGTTTTCATAGCCATTTTCCTTGATCAAAAACCACATCCTCACTTTCTTTTAATAAGAAAGTGGCTACCATCTTGCTTTCTTGCCAGGCTGGCTTTTTTTCTGCTGTGAACCCAAGTCATCAGCTATTGTCCTCATGACTTGGCATTAGGTGCACAGGCTCTTTCCATAGACAAAAAGTTTCTTAAGTCACAATATGGCTATCTGTCTCTTTCAGCTTTAGAAGCTCTTATCAAAAACTCAATCTAAGAATTTTACATCATCATCACCCGTCTATCTGCCAGGACCCTAAGGCCCTCCCACTGAAAGCCTGGGGGGAGACTAGTAATTGCCTCATGGTCACAAAGCCAGGACATGCTGGAAACAGAATCTGAACCAGTGTCATAAGGTTCCAATTTGTTCCCCTACAACAAACTGTGAAAATGTCAGATGGGGCAGAGTGGAGATGTGAGCCACTGAGAGGGGTTCTAAATGAGTACATGTGCAGAGAGGGCTGGAATCAATAATCAAAGAGGGCAGCCTTTCCTCTAAAGAGTAAGAAAGGTACAGGTTGTGAACAGGTAGGTCTGTAATTTCAGAAAAGCATAAATCACAATCTTTGGCCAAGGGTGAAGCCCAGGGGCTCGTGGAGGGATGACAGCAAGCAAATGGAGGTCCTTTATTCTAGCACACACTTTTTAATAAGGGCCACACACTTTTTAATAAGGGCCAGGCTCTGGGGAGAAAGGATTCCATTTGCTGTAAATTTTAGTGCTGAAAAACCTGGAAGAGAGACCTTTTTTAAATTGTGCAACAGGACCAAGGGAGGAGGTGATCAGTTTTCCATAAGGAGGGTCAGTACTGCTTATTGCCCAAGGATGCTACCTGTTATTTGGGATAACAAAACCTGGTGGAACTCACACTACTCTCAACCCTCAGGCTTAGCTCAGGTTCGGTGAAGCTAATGACAAAGTTCATTTGCTTTGGCCAGAGATGGCATGTGATTCAATCTGGGAAAACAAGATGCAAAACAATGTGTGTTTCCAGGATCCTGGGAGAGAACTCCTTCCCTTTTCCAAGAGAGCTAACAGGAAGGAAGGTGCTCTAACCCCAAGAAGCTAATGGCGGCCGTAGGGTAGACAGACATGGAAGATGGCAGACAAGACAGAAGGTTAGAAACTGGGTATTGGGTGGTATCTTTCATACATGACACATGAGCCATTTGATTCTCTTTACTGTTTTAACCAGTTTAATTTGTGGGTTCTGTTCCTTGCCAGTTCAAATATTCTCACATGACACACTACTTTCGTCTGGTTCTTCTTTAGCAGCATCTGGGAGTTGGCCAGGCACCCACAGAAGTGGGTGATAAAAGGGGTATCCCTGAAAAAGCAAGAGATGTAGCAAAGCCGGGTGGAGTGAAAGAGTACACAGCTCTTAGTAAATTTAGAAGGGCTGGAACTAAAGGTAGAAAGAAAAAGCCAAAAGGACAAGAATAGGGAGGCAGAGACAGGGTCAAGTCACAAAGTTTTTGGAAGGGTCTGCCTTTTTGCTAGTGGCAATGAGGAGTTCCAGTAACATTTTATTATTATTTTTGAAAGATTTTATTTATTTGAGAGAAAGAGAGAGACAGTGAGTACAAATTGGGGGGAGGGACGGAGGGAGAGGGAGAAGCAGACTCCCCCCTGAGCAGGCAGCCAGACACTGGGCTTGATCATAGGACCCCGAGATCAGGACCCAAGCCTTAGGCAGACACTTAACCCACTGAGCCGCCCAGGTGCCCCTATAACATTTTAAATAGGAGGGAAAAAATGGTGAAGTCTGCACATTAAAAAAGATCACTCTGCCATCAGGGTGTCAGATGGCTTATTAAGGACAAACAGGAAAGGAATTAGGTGGTTTATGAAGTTGTCTGGAAAGCATGGTGGAGTAGGGAACCAAGGAAGAGGCAGTGAGGAGGTCAGAGAGGAGCAGATTCAAGACAGAAATGTGCACAGGATCTATAAGGTGTTGATAATAAATGCTTAACTAACGGGAAGGTTTAGAACCCTAGGAGCTATGGGTAGGGTGCCATGCAGAGCTTAGGAAAAAGGGCCATCCCAAAGTACAGAGAACCTTTCAGAAGTTAAATAAAAGAAATCTGAATGGATGAGGGGATAGAAAAACCATTTAAGTTAGACCACAGGGTCCCTGATGGGCAGGAACATGAGATAAAGTTCCAGAGTAAGGCAGGAGCAAGGGTCAATATCCTGGGTCTTTCTTACATGAAAGCTACACATCAATCATCACAAACCCCTCTTCCGCTTTATGATTTATACACATAGGGAAGAAGTGGTTTTTCTTTACTACGCTCATCGGCCTCCCTCCACTTAAGAACAGCAGCTCCCATCTACTGTGTGCTGATGTACGCTATCTCATTTCATCTTCACCACCATTTCCATTTTACAGAACCGAGACAGAGACAGGTTAAGTAGCTTACACAAGGTCACAGAGCTGGTAAATGGCTTAGCCTGTCTTTGAATACACATCAGCCAGAGTCCAGAGCAGTTTAATTATTTTTCATCCCCAAGGAAGACCTGGTCTGCCTGCACTGGGACCCTGTCTCGTGGAGGCTATCAGGGTGTCCTCGTAGTAGATAACACGCTGGCAATTACTCTCAGAAAGGGATTCTACCGATTTCTGCAGCTCTTTCTAAGCAAATTTCACACAAATTATTTCTTACAGACTGTATTTGAAGCAAAGCCTTGAAAACACATTACTTTTAACACAGACCTTTTAAAGTAGAAAAAAAGCGTAACAAGTCAAATATCCAGCTAACCCCAAGTAAATGAGCAAATGAAACCAGTTTCCTTTCCCAGCCAATTATGATGCTTCCTGATGGTTCGTAACACGTTACACCTTTGACTTAAAAAAATCAAGCTTGGTAATCAGATATTTGTAGCCACATTGCCTTCCAACTTGGTATTATGTATGGGAAATCCACTTCGAAGTCAGATTTTCTACTCCCTACATGGGTTGCTGAATAACAGCTAGTACTTAAATTAGTAACACCTCTGGTTTACTGAGTGTTTACTAGATACTAAAGTGAAGGGCAACTTATTTCCTCATGGTTAGTAGCTTCCAGCACAGTCAAATTTTACTTTATGTGCTTATTTTGTTCTCTAAGAACAAAGGACTATTTCTTTCAAGAGAAAGCGTGTCCTTTTTGAAATTAAAGAAACTCCTTTAGATCCAATTCGAAGAGTCACAGTCCTTTGCAACAAAAGAAGCTAAATAAGTAAACATACTAGATCAGCCAAACTTTAGGCTAAAAAAAATCTCTATTTAAGCTAATATCCAATTTAAACTATTTAACTAAGCTAATCGTATACTCCATAATGATTAAGTGGAGAAGATTTAGACTCACATACAAGTATATTCTACTCTAAATCAATGTTAGAAAGCGTCCTTAAAAATTTCCCTTACCTTGTCTAGGACTCAGTCTCTTGAATTATTACAGGAGGATACGACAACTGATGTCCTAAAGTGTTGAGAAGCTGAATGAGAACACAGGTCCTGCATTAAGCCCGGGTATCAGACACGAGAGCACCCTAAATGTCAGCTATTACTATGTGAGCAGGCTTCTCACATTGGACGAGGCACCCAGGGCATAAGGGAAGAGCTCCGAGAAACAGAAATGGGGGGAAATCAAAGAAGAGGCACAGAAGACGCCTCCTCCTCTCTCTCAGTGTGGAACCTGGCCACTGTTCCGGGAACCACCTGGAAGATTCGAGCCAATCCAGCTTCAGTGAAATCATGCACTGTAACTAATCATCAGAATAATGCCTGTAACAGGAGATCAAACTCAAAGGCTAGATATTTAGAATATTAATTGCCTTTAAGACAGTGCGAGTTTAGAGACCCTTCAGGGCTATAAAATTAAGGTCACTGTGGACAAGTTTTGTGATTTTTCTTTTTTCCCTGAGAAGAGTCTTAACGAAGATCTTGATAAATACGCGTATCGGCCCTGCCACTTAACTATGTTTCTTGTTACTCGGGAAAGCCTGTGACCTACAGTGAGCTTAGATAAAAAGGCAACACCGCACAGCTGTGCCCCACAAGGCTTGGCAATTTTTTCAGTTCTTCCATCCATTACCCACAAATTATAGTAAATTCAAAATATTGATCTGCACACCCCCCCATGGGAAGAAAGTTACCATCGACTTTTATTGCTTATTGTTGGGTACAATTCCCTGGAATCAATAAAAGCTACAATGTTCATAAGCTTCTAAAAAGCTAGTTAATACAGTGGATATGAGACACCTCTTAGGATCAGTATAAATCTATAGGATTCTTCAATAGAACAGTAAGTGGCTGGCAAACATCTTCAATGTTCAAAAGCTTTATTTGATTTTAAAATCTTCTCATTACCCAGGAAAATGTATCTGTGACTGGGAATAAACATTAAGCAATTAGAGAGAACCCCACTTTAATGGATCTTCACTTTCCTCTTTTGGTTCCCTTGCATTCCCACACTGATGTCAATGTCCAATCCAGGGGCAATTATTAACAGTTGTGATCATTTTTTAGAAAGTATAGCTTAACACCGATTTAAGTAAGCTTTCTGGACAGTAGCTTCCAGGTTCGATCAAAGAAGGCCAGTTCGCCCATAAACAATATTTCAACTGCCCCTAATTCAAAGAATCAATATCCTTTTATGAACCAATTTTTAAAAATCAGGTAATAATTCACAGGTTCCATTAAAATTACAGACAACCATAATACAAAAAGAAAAGGGCTTTTTATAGAACCAGGAACCAGAATTGGATGAGACTATTTGACCAGTGATATAGAATTTATTCAGCTGAGATTAATCATTTTTATTTACTAAGGGCCCCTTAGAGTTTATCTAGCAGTCACTCTTCTGAAAGCCGATTTTAGTGTAGAAATTTACTGGCAAATCAGCTCCAGGGAGCTCTTGAAGTGCTGTATGAAGCTAATACCCACAAGCCCGCTTTCTCCTGACACTCTTCTCCATCTAAATGCAAAAGACGACACTTAAAATGTACATATAAAATGTACAAAGGTGATGGAAGATTAATGACACACATATTCAAATAATCAATAATGTGACTTAAGCCTTTAATGGTACTGAAATTTATTGTAAGGAGGTCACAGAATAAAATAAACAACTGGCTTGCGGGGGATATATCTTTACTTAGTAAGTAATAGGTCCTATTGTTAAAGGGCAGGGTAGCTGACTTTTAAGATTATTTTCCCCAATGTGTTATTTCAAGTAACAGTACCTGGAAGATGCTGGAATTGGGAGCCTCAAGACTGACAAACACGAGTTAAACTATCTCCCTTTTCCTACTTCACACCTCCCCCAGCAAAACCACCAGGAAAATCGGCGCTGCTCTGCCTGCCACCACAATGCCACCCATCAGCTTTGCCCTGGTAAGTGCCAGGCGCTGTGCTCCATATTTTCTCATACACGATCTCACTGGAGACTCACTTCAGCCCCGCAATTACAGACAACATTCTTCTGAATGGGAAACCGAGTTTTGGAGAGTTACACTGTGATCTGCTCAAGGTCAGAGGACGCAGGCAAAGGACTGCAGAGCAAAGACAAAAGTGGGGTGAGGGACCCTGTTTCCATACTGTGCCAGCCGTGGGCGTTCATCTGGCAAACATTTTTATGGGAGAAATAATAAATCCTTATTTATTTAAACTGCTCTTAGTTTTCTGTTATTTGCAGCTAAACATATTCCTGATAACTGTCCAAAAACAGTTCATACCGAACTTTTCAAGTCACTTTTGGAGCAGGGTATCTAAAGGCACACTAAGCATCAAGACGACCCTGGCACCACCAATTATGAGCATTAGAAGGGCTGATGTTCAGTACCCAAAGAAAATGACCTTAAAATGTTCCTGAAATTAAGATTAGATTCTATGAGAAACAAAACTTTGACAACATTGATTACAGACTGTCGATGTGGTTCCTTTTTTCAAAACAGATTTGAGAAGGTTGCACAGTGTGTGCTAATGACTTTGAAGTTAACTAAAGAGATTCCACATTTAATGGCATCACATTTGTGACAGTTAATTAGCAGAAAATATTACAGTGCAGTGAAGTTTTTGCCTTTTTTTTTTTTTTTTAAAGCATCAAAAGCAATAAAAGGTTTTGGGTTTTTAATTGCTTCTTCCCAAAGACTGAATTATGTTCTAATGCAAAGATAGAATGAATCCTTCTCTCAAAGTCAAAAGATCCCTTGTGATGTTTTTGTATCTCAAGGACTACAAAATAAGTGGATGTTTAAATGTGAGACCTAAGAAAGTTTTCGTAAGGTGGCCTTCTCATTTTTGTTACTGAAAAAATAAAGCAATTTTCAAGTAGTAAGATTTTCCTTTATAATATGTGAATATCGCCATTTGTAATTCAGGGTGAACGGAAGTGGTTTCCACTTCGGTTTTTATTATACTAATTAGGTTCTTCCTTTGAAAAATCAGAAGCATAATAGATCTTACTGTACTGATATACTTACTATATCACACGGAAGCTCCGTGTCCTCATGATGGATTACACTGGATTACCTTGGAAACCTGAAACTGACGGTTAATTTTGGACTCACTGTCTTTTGAATGAAAGCAAGCAACAATAACAGTAAAAGCTGAGAAAACATGCGTAGGATATTGAAACCGTTGCATGCTTATCTCATTGAAACTACAGTAATTAAAAAAACAAAACAAAAATGACGATACCAAACAATATTATGAGCAAAGAGAGGGACTCAACTTTAGATCCTTAAAGAATACAAAGTCACAGACAGTTGAACTATCTTTCAAAGCCACACTATCATCTAGACAAGCTGATGAATTTACACTAATGCTTTTAAAGGGTTTTATCACTTTTAAAAGCTAGTCAAAAAAAAAAAAAAGAAGAAGAAAGAAAAGAAAAAGTAAACTTAGGGTACCTGGGTGGCTCAGTGGGTTAAGCCTCTGCCTTCGGCTCAGGTTATGATCTCAGGGTCCTGTGTCGAGCCCCACATCAGGCTCTCTGCTCAGCAGGGAGCCTGCTTCCCCCTCTCCCTCTGCCCGCCTCTCTGCCTACTTGTGATCTCTCTCTCTCTCTCTCTGTCAAATAAATAAATAAATAAATCTTAAAAAAAAAAAAAAGAAAAAGTAAACTTAATTACACTGAATTGAATAATTTATCAAAAAAAATAGTACCTAAGTAAAAGAGACTGTTAAAGAATTAGATCTTTTTTTATCCAGATGTAATTAACGTAGAACTTTGCTTAAATTTAAGGTGTGCAACATATTGATTTGATACATTATGTTGCAATATGGTTGCTCCATTCTACTGTGTCCCATAATTATTATCTCTTCTAGTGGTAGGAACAATTAAGAATTTCTTTTTTTTTTAAGATTTTATTTATTTGACAGAGATCACAAATAGGCTGAGAGGCAGGCAGAGTGGGGAGGGGGAAGCAGGCTCCCTGCTGAGCAGAGAGCAGAAAGCCGAGAGCCCAATGCGGGGCTCGATCCCAGGACCCTGAGATCATGACCTGAGCCCAAGGCAGAGGCTTTAACCCACTGAGCCACCCAGGCACCCCGGTAGGAACAATTAAGATCTGGTCTTTTAGCAAGCTCCCTGTGGACATACAGTTTTATGGTCTACAAGCACTGAACTATATATTAGATGCCCAGGATTTATTTATCTACTAGTTTCAGGTATGGACTCTTGAACCACATCTCTTCACACTCCCAGCCCTGGTAACCACCATGCTTCTGTGTCTTTGAGTTTGGGTTTTCATAGATTTCACATAGAAGAGATTATACGTCTCTTTTAAAGAAAGAATGTAAATACAAAAATCTTCTATGCTAAATATTATACACTAATTGAATAAAGTTGATTACCCACACATGCCTAGGTCCACCAGTATGAATGTGTTTAAGTGGCAGAGCCTCAGAGAGGCAGCCAAGCAAGGTGGCTCAGAATACTTGGCTTAGGAAGTCTGGGTGACTCAGTGGGTTAAGCGTCCACCTCTTGATTTCAGCTCAGGTCATGATCTCAGGGTCCTGGGATAAAGCTTCGCATTGAGCTCCTTATTATACCAGGCTCCCCTCTCTGTGGAGAGGCTGCTTGTCTCCCTCTCCCTCTGCTCCACTCCCAGCTCTTTCTGTCTCAAATAAATAAATCTGAAAGAAAGAAAGAAAAAGAGAGAGAGAGAAAGAGAAAGGAAAGAAGAAAGAAAGAAAGTAAACTGGTTTAGGAGTATGGTCTTGGGCAAAGTATTTAACTTCTCTGTGGCTCTCTTGTCTCACTGGAAATTATAGGTAATAATAGGTGGTGTTATTGTGAGGATTCAATGAAATAATACACATAAAGTACCTAGGAAAGTGATTGGCATACATCGAGAATGCTAATATTAGGTTATTATTCTATTTTAAATATTCATGCGCAAATCTGACATTGCAACCTTAAGGTTTTGCAATTTAAAAGTATAAAGTGTTCATCTACATAATAGGTAGTTATGCTGATGTATCTTCTGTGCACCAAAGGACAGATAAAAACCAGTAATAAATTTAGATATTCTCTAAGCCTGCTTAAATGAAAGCTTAAAGAAACTATCTTTGCATTTCTTATTGATACTCTCAGATGCTTCCAGATGAGCTCTGCTCCTTTAAAACTAAACCAAAACAGATTACCTCACAGTTGTAAATGCTCTTTGTCAAGTACAAAGTCCATCTCAATGGAAACCAAACTCCCTAAAAAAGCCAGATTCCATTTTTATCCCCCCACATGCTAAACAAGTCAGCATATGTTCCAAGCGTTCTATTGTGCATATCTTAAGCAGACCTTTTTTAGCACGTGTGGGCTTCATTAAATCACAAGTGAGAAGGTTATTTCTTGCTCTGACCGGGAATAAGGCTAGATTTGTTGTCTACTCTGCATTCTGTATTTTTCGTAGTCTACTTTTCATCAATAAATAACAGTGTTGCTTTAACTAGAAAGTGTGGAAAATTCTGATTGAATTTTCCACTTCAAAGTACACAAAATCATTTCATCTAACATGCTGTGTTGGAAAATCTATGCTCCATTCTGACCTCCTGTTGCAGTCTATTTCAAGTGTTGGTGATGCACCGTGTCACACCGCATGGCTGGTGAAGGAGAGTAAACATATTGACTGAGAAATGTTTTGAAAAACCCCTATTCCACATAGATCCCAGCTACTGTCAAAAATCACAAAAATGTTTGCATTCTGTCTGTGCAAGAGCATGGCCGAGCTCTAGGAGAAATTCCCACAATAAATAAAAGCAGCTAACTGCATAACTCTCCATCTAAACAAGATGGTGCTGGGCTTGGGGCGAAGGGGAGGAGGAGTTGGGGCCAAGGTTTGGCCCAAATAATATGCTCAGAGGTGTCTAAGAGAAGACGTTATTAACGGTGCCCTTCCTTCAACCTATTTGCAAGGTTAAAATAAAATTTAGCATAAGAGATTACCACCACAACTGAGAAGGCACAACTCAGCTGGCAGGCAAGGAACACACTGAAGGAAAGGTAATATATTGATTGACCTTTCCTTCCAATTGCAGTCCAGGCAGCTAGCTGTCTTTTTTCATTTGGAGGGATATGACAGCTGACCTAGCTTATTTTCTTGGACTAGCAAACTAGGGCAGTCCTTGGACAAGTTAGGCAGCTAAGACCAGATTACCCTACAATGACATAGCACTACAACACTAACACTGTTGTAAGTGGGAAGCCCTAAACAATAACACTGTCATCAGATAGCCTTCTGGGTTAGAGCTCCGCTTTCCTCCAAAAATGAAAGTTTCCTTATTAGGAAGCAGCGGCGAGGAGGGTTTCCAGGTTACAGAATGGCAGTCATATGAATTATTCACAGTCTTTGGAATAAAGAGCAAGAGGGTCCCCATAACTTCACATTTCCCAGTGAATGTGGTTAATGGGTTTCTGGACGATAGGCTCTGTATTCATTTAAGCTGGAGAAGCACATCATTAAACACAGGGCAGAGTGTTTACTTGTTGCAAGATTTTTCCCATTACTAGCATTTTACCTAACCAGAGCAAGGGGCACAGTCAACAGTGCTCTGCAAAATAATGGGTTCACGGAACACTTTGAGGGGGGAACTCCACTTAAGGCATGCACATGGAACATGCTTTGAGAAATGCAGGCTTAACCGAGCCCTCTTTTTAGTACAACGTTAGGATGACCATAGGAAAAGCAGAGACCAAATTACTGCCATGTAATATGCCAGTCACTGCAGTCAGGAGCTTTGAATTTCACAGTCTTGTATCGCACTATGACGAACCCTCGAGGTGACCTATGCTGTAATTCAATCAAGTGTCCCCTACCACACCTGGCAAGACTGCACAACTAATCCAAGAGGAGACTGCAAACAAGAGCTACACAAATACTGGTGCATCACAGTGATCAGATCTCTAAGGAATGAAACGCAAAGAATAAGAACACTACTATTCCATAGGCCTAGAGTGCATGTGCCAGACAAACACAGTAAATAAAAACCATTACTACATCCATGTGTTTATAACAGCAATGGAATAACAGAGCTGGACCCCTATTTATCAATGGGCAAGACTTCTCTTTGTTCTCTTTGCACTACTGGCCCACTTCCTGATCTCCCTGAACAAATTTCCTATTTCTGAGACTTGGACTTCCACTTCAGATGTAGACAATCATAAGAGACCAATACTCTCAACAATGTGAATGAAGATATGAAGAAAAACGAAAAATGAAAAGTGGAGGTTTGGCTGTTTCCCCCCTGTCCCACCATTCTATCATGGTTGAGAGCTAGCTGTGGGCCTCCTGCTTCAAGAGTTTATCACTTTTTGGAATTTGCTTTTCTTTTTAGGTTTACTTGTGCCCTTAGCTTTTTAAATTATTTTTTGTTAAGCTACAGCATTGTAGCTGGTTTTGATTGTTAAGGTAACAGCAACATTGTCATTATCTATATTCTTGTCATTGTCTGTATTCCCAAGTAGAAAAGGAAGACTGAGAAATAGGAGATTTTACTTCTTTGTGAGTCCCTAATTTTGAGGAGGTCAAACTTTTTGAATAAGTAAGTAGAAAGTGAGGTAAATAATATTTAGGTCTGGAAAAAGCGTGTCTCTTCAATATCACACCACTTGATCAAGGGTGCTGAGTCATTCCGTTCTCCACTAGAGCTGGGTCTGGGCACGGCTGTGACCCATAGATAAGAAGAGAAACAGGCAGTGCACACAGATACACAGATAACCAAGATCTGGGTGTTATCAGACCAAGACTCAAAAAGAACTATGCTAAAGAATAGAGTGGTAAACATGCGTGACAACATGAACATGTAGGAAACATAGGAAATTTCTGTATAGAGGTAAAAACTGCAGTAATAATGAAGAACAAAAGGGGAGACTGAGACTGAAAGACAGGACACCAGAATGAAATGGACTTACCAGCTGACTGGGCAAAACAAAGTTAAGTTTAAGGAGAAGCAAAGCAAAACAAAAACCAAAGGCCAAGAGGAGTATCTAAGACCCACGTGACAATATAAAACAGCTTACATAGGTATACATGGAGTCCTAGAAGGAGAAGAAAGAAAATGAGGTAGAAGATACATTTCTTTGAAAAGATACAGGCCTAGGACTTTCAAAAAAAAAAAAAAAAAAATGATAGAAGGCATCCATCCACATATCCAAGAGGCTCAGTGACTCCTGAGCAGAATAAATACAAAGAAAGTCATCTTGGGCACATCACCATTAAATCTCTTTTTCAGGCAGTAAGTAGATAAATGTGTGTGTGGGAATGGCAAGGGAATGCCACCCCCCCCCCAAATTAATGTAGAAATGTTAAGAGAGGCAAGAGAGTTAGCTAGATAAGCAATCCAGCTACCAAAACGATATCCTGGTCCATGAGCATTAGCCAGCAAGTGTGTCTGAGCTGTTGAGAACGCTCTTCCCAAGTATTAAGAAACACACTCCTTCCAAAACCTTATCAGGATCCACAGAATCTCCAGGGTCAAGGTAAGAGTAGCCTGGCTAAATGTCTACATTACTTTTTCAGAGTTGCTATTTAAGTTTTGATCTGTTTTTCCTTTTGCCTGAGGGCTGGGGGATAGAGAGGCACAGAGGATACAGAAATCCTTGAAGGCAAAGGGATGATTTCAGTAATTCCTCATAAATCTAGAGCCAAATTGGGTACCCTGTACTTAACCCATTTTGTAATCTTTTCACCTCTAAATTAAAAGGATTTCCTACACCTGTCCTCCAAATAAATTGCTAATCTCATTTTGGCCAATTACCTGTTATACACATCTTTGGCGAGCACAACTCTGAATAGTCTGAGAAAAGTCCACAAATGTAATTCAGGATTTTTTTAAAGCCCTTGGCTGGTGGGGGCGGGGGGGGTGTTGGGGAACCCACCTAAGGACAAAAGAGGCTGAGCTACAACCAATCAAGGCACCTATACACGCTTAACCTTTGCCAGCTGGAAAAAAATGGAGAGAGATCACACCCTAAGAATTTATGTTTGAGAAGAGGGATGGGCCAAACTAAATACTTTTTCCTCCTTCATGTTTTCTGTTGCAACATGCAAGCAGACTTGAAGTAGAAATTCTAGCAACTGAAATTCTGAAAGCCACAATGATTGTGATCTTTATAGGCTTGTTCTTTTTACCTGTGTTTTGAAGCTCAATCCCATCCTTTTCTTAAAAATCAGAGGCAAATAAAACCAAATACCATTTACTGGATAATAAATCAGATGTTGGAATGCAGTACCAGGAAAGACATAAAACTTCGACAACAAAAAATAGAAATTTAAAACATTCTGAAACTGCAACAAGGGGATCCTCTGGGGTGTTGCTAATGCTGGTTTTTTTGTGTGTTTTGGGGGGAGGGGGCTGTTATGTGCGTATACTCAGTGCGTAAAAGTTCACAGACAACCGCACATTTTGGTTTTGTGTTATTCTTACAGAAGAAGAATCAGTGTCTAAGATCTGTGGGACAATATCAAGCTTAAAATACATTTATATCTCAGTAAAAATATGTTTTTAGAAGACTAGGTAGGAATTCTTCAAAAGGCAGCAGGCTGTAATCACCTTCAAATCCAGGCCCTAAATCCCAGTGCCTAACTACAAAACGGATAGTAAGCATATGCTACTGGAACTGAATTCCAACAGACACGTTTTAGCACTGTAATTCTGAATGCTTTAGTACCAGATTTATATAACACTACATAGAGAAGTAGTAATGGGAATCCACTTCCCTTGGAATTCTTGTATGTATCTAAGTAGAGAGATGTTAGCCTTAAAAAAAAAATGGGGAGCCTTTTGCTGATTTTTTGATTGAATTGTTAGGAGTGTGGAATTCTGTAAAAGCCAGAATCCTTATAAATTAGGATAAACACACTTAGGAATCATAGGAGAATAAACATTTTACAGACAGTTTTGCAGCAATACAGAGATTCAAAGCAGTGGTGTTATCAGGTGGAAGAGAGTGGTATGGAGACCAAAGACTTTATCCGACGCTTGAGGCAAAAACAACATCACCTTAAGGATAGTGGCTGCCTTCCTTGTGACCCTGAGAAATACTGGCTGGTACAGGGCGTCCCCTAGGAAAGAGGCACAGCGCCCTTTATAAAGACGGTGGTGGCAAGGCAGATACCATTTGAGGCTATGCACAGGGAGTAACTGCGTGTGAGTCCTGGCTTCACCTTGTACTAGCTCTGTGACCTTGGACAAGTTAGGTAACCTCTCTGTGCCGTCCTGCCAAAGGCAGTGAACAATTCTGCACAGATTGCCAGGCAGAAGATCTCTGTATAAGCATGGTCCCAAAATTCAACATGAGATTTTACGTGGCCACGAAAAAAAGGGAATTAATCATTTGTCTCGCGGGAAAACATTATTCTTTGAGTGTGATGTTTACTGTCATAGCTATGCCCTGTCAACTGGTACATGGAGTCCACAGGAGTTGAGAATGACCACCAAAGAGTTAAAAAACTAGGAGGGGAGAGATGAAAATACCATTGATCCTCCCATTGGAGGGTCTTCCTTACGATCCAAACCCTAACAGCCTTCACCTATCTATTTATGTCTAACTGACGTCTGCTGCCCAGTCTGTTATATGCTTTAACAGCAGGGGGTTGCCTGAAATTCACGGACAGACTTCCCTGCTTTCCTTCATGAGTTGTCTACGGCCCTCAGCCCATTTTAACACAAGTCACTAGCTGTGGTAAAATCGATGGAAGGTAGGTTTTGTTTTGTTCTGTTTTGTTTTCCCTATTCTTTAGAAACACCCATAAGCTGTAGCAACTTTTTGGAATGTTTTATATTTCCATTGTTTTGGCTTTTAAAGGCTTATAGGTTTCGCGGTGTCACTTTTCAGCATTATAAACTTAGTGCCCAGTAAAAATGACAAAAGTTTTTGTGCAGCAGGGTTGCCCATCCCCTTCTGTATCTTGTTCTGCGAGCTGGCTGCACGAGATTGTTCAGTCTGTGGAAATTCACCCTGCTGTACACTTCTGAGTTGATATTTCACATAAAAAGTACTATATACATGGACACCCCAAGCACACACTATTAAAAACACACACACACACACACACACACACACACACACACACACACACACACACACACTTTATCCACAAATTTGCAAGCGCCCAGCATGTGCCGAGGGCACTGTGTATGGGAAAGTGTCTACTCGTCCCTCAGCACTTCAGCTGTGTCCCTCACGAGACAGCCAGACTTCATGCTGCAGAACAGGGACTCCAACCAAGCCAGGGTGACTGCGTTTGAATGCTGGCTTCTATGTCACCAGCTAAGTGATCTTGTGCAGGAGACTTAACTCCATCATGCTTCAGTTTCCTCGCCTGCAGGGGGACACTCATAGTACCACCACCCTCCTCGGGCTGCTGAGAGGAAAGAAGTCGGTCCGGTGTGCAAAGCACGGGGAACCACGCTGGCACATGCCTGGCTGCGTGTTAGCTCTTCCATGATCTGTAGCCGCGATACTCCCCTCACACGAGGCTGCTCCCACTTCTGCAGCATGAAGCCTCCCTCATAGCCTATCTCCTGGCCTATCTAATTTTGCTTGGGGAGATTCAAGTGCAAAGGATGGGACAGAGGTAATCATATTGCTCGGCCTGGAGCATATGCTTGTTACCCATCGGCTTATTTACAATACTTTCTACTTCGGTGCCCCCGCTCCCCATCCACTCTTTCCCTGACTCCAAGTTACCCTCCTAATGCCCCGGATGGATATTCAGCTATTTGTATCAGCTCCTGGAAAATGTCAATTATATGGTGGGCATCTATTTTTTTTTTTTTTTTAAGTAGACTCCATGCCCAGTGTGGAATCCAACATGGGGCTTGAACTCATGACCCCACGATCAAGAAGACCCGGATTGAGATCAAGAGTTGGACACTTAACTGATAGAGCCACCCAGGCGCCCCTGGTGTGCATGTACTTTTAATTGATGACAGAAGTGTGGTACAACAGAACTGAGTTTCTAAACTTGTTTTCACACAGTGACATATTCTCAGCTCTGTCCTCATTGTTGCATGTCTCTGGGCTGCTGATTCTACCTCCTGGAAGTTTCAGGAAGGCATCCACCCTATTTTCCCAGCCATTCTCTCAACTGTCTACACTCACAATACCCCTGAACTTTCTGGAGCAACTACAGTGCTGCAAGAGGCATCTGTGCACACGTCCTTGGCAGAGGCCACTTTTTCCAGATGGAGATGTCAGGGTCACAGGGCAGACCATGCTCAGTTTAACTAAGAGCTGCCAGTTTACTCCCCCAAACAGCCTTATCACTCTGTGGAATGGCTGTATCAGACATTTTAGTCCAACAACCTTCTTAATGAGGGAGACAGTGTTATTCCCCCAGTGTACTGCTGAGGAAAGAGGAGACTTGTCAGTCTCATAGCTAGTACACGTCTGCCTGATCCCAAAGTCTCTGTGCATTCCCACTCATGGACGGTCACATCAAGGGCATACCTTCTACATCGCCCTCATGTCACACTCCCCCCATTCCCATACGGCAGACAGCTTTCCTATGTGCATTACGGAGTGCTGACCTCTGCATTCATGCTGTTTACAATGTCCTGTTCCTCCTTCAAGAACCAGATGAAAACTCAGGAGATCTAGGAAATCTTTTCTGACTGCCGCTCACAGATTTCCCTCAGTTCAAAATCAATACCCAGTACCATACTGATACTGTTAACCATACAATTTGCAATTGTCTTGGGTTTATTTGTTTGCTAATTTTATTACATTCTTGAAAGTAAGCAACCAGTCCTGCAAGTTCTATTCCTCCAAGCCTAACTGCTGAGTGCACTCATAAGTAGAACAGAGTTTAAACAATGCAGACATTTTACCTCAAAAAATCATCTAGTCCTAACCCCGTATTTTACAAAATAAGAGGAAAATTCTAGTTGAATAATTATGAACTAGTAACCTTGATAACACTAACTGTAATTTAAAGGATAGCTCCAATTTATTCCTTAACTGGCTGTGTGGGAAAAACTTTTCATCCATTATCTCATTTACTCGTCAGAAGCTGGTAAGATGGATATTATTTTGTTCCCCCATTTTCAGATGAGGAAACTGAGGCTTTCCTTGGATGAGTTAAGTGACTGGCCCAAAGTCATAGTTAGTAAGTTTCAGATATAGATCCGTGTCCCTTTTAACTGGGGCCAAAGGCAATTTGTGGATGGCTGATGTCAAAACTAATGAACGAAAACTATAAACAGCCTCAAAAATTTCTTTTTTTTAAAAATATTTTATTTATTTATTTGACAGAGATCACAAGTAGGCAGAGAGGCAAACAAGGAGAGAGAGGAGGAAGCAAGCTCCCCACGGGGCAGAGAGCCCACTGTGGGGCCCGATCCCAGAACCCTGGGATCATGACCTGAGCCGAAGGCAGAGGCTTTAACCCACTGAGCCACCCAGGCGCCCCAACCTCAAAAATTTGATAGAAATCTACCACCTCCAAGAGCCTTGGTTAATTTTTTTTTTAACATAATACAACACTTTACGTGACTAAAATACTCTAAGAAATTATGGCAACTGGTCTTCCCAATTCCTTCCCCCTCTTCCAACATCCTTAAATAGAGTAACAAGTACTACAACCCCCCCAAAAAGAAATTATTCTTTAACACTTGAAATTCCTGGGACTAGGAAGGTGTTAATTACCATCCAGAAACCCAATGCACAATAAAGCTCAAAATTGTAGACATTTTTAAAACCAAACCCCTTAGTGCTCAAAAATCAACCTATATTCTTCTACTCTTACAGACAGGAACGCAATGCCTTGGTTTCCGCGGCCATCATTCCACTTCATCTCTGCAACCGAGAACTCTGGTCATTGTAGCTTCTTGTCCTCTCTGAGCAGTGGGTTTCTAAGGTCTCAAAGACATTTACTCTTCAGATAGGTAAAAAATGAAAAAAAAGGGATCAATCCTAAAACGTTTACGGTCATGAGAAGAGAAGGCCATCTGCTCTGAGAGAGCTCTGGGCTGATTTTCCCGGCAGGGGAGCCCAGTTTTTATAAACCTTATTCTCATTAGAAAAGGTAGAAAAATAGCTGGGAATTACTAGAAAGGATTTTCGGGCCGTGGAGCCGACTAAAACAATGTAGTTTAGAATTATATTCGGGTTTCTGGCAGTTGGATAGTCAGCGCAAGCAGAACATTTGGTTTGTTTTTACAGGAAGAGAGAATGTTATAATACCTTCTGGTTTTGAAATTTATTAGATGCTGTGCCTCCCATTATTTACCCTCACATGCTCAAATTTTAAGTACAGTCTTTATGAACCTATTTATTCTGGATCAGCAAAGCTTCTGATGGAAAATGACAGCTCATCTAAAATAAATCTTCATCATCTTTTTGTGGGGAAATGCCGGAGGATTTGAAAAGCAATCCTCTGTACTCTCCTGTGTTCTTTCCTTGTGTACCTCCCGTCTCCCCACATTGTGTCCCTGATGCTTCCATATCAAATTGATTTTTATTTAACAGAGGCCTTTACCAGCTCCACAAATAACTGCTCTGCGGTCTTTGAACTATTATTCCTCTTGCCCGTTTTGCTTCATTCTTTGTTCATTTACTGTGTTCCAGCATTCATACTGGGGGACAGACAGGTGAGCACATTCTCAAAGTGAAAGCCTAGTTAGAAATTCCCAGTGGACAAGCTTAGCCAATCAGAGGCACATTACTTACCTTTGATTTCTTCCTAACCCTTTACTCTTATTCAAATAAAAGAGATTTAAAAGCTTGTTTTCCTATACTTAAAGCACAAAAGGCTTTCTAAGACTAAGGGAAAAAAAAATCCAGGCTATAGAAAAAAAAAAGCCAATTCCTTGAGCAGACAATGAGCCCCTTATGTCTGGTCCATATTTTCCCCATAGCTTTAATGTAATTCTGTTCTAAAAATTAACTTCCACTGAAGACAGTGATAGAAGACTGCCTAATAATAATGCTTTGCAAGTAATGAGGAATGATGTCATTGGTGGAGGGATTTTAGGATTGAGAAATGCCATTCAAAAATCTCAAGACTAAAAGGTAAAGTGATGTTATAAATAGCCTTGAGGGAAAAGAAAAATAATTGCTTAATTTGATTAAGAGAACATTTCATATATTCTCATTTAAATAGATGAGAAAATCTAGAGCCACGAAGGCTCTGTGTTAAGTGGCTAACAAGAGCTGGTTGATGGCAAAGCTCACTGTACAACCCAGTCCAGTTTATTCTCCCATCACTCCATATTGCTATGGGGAAACTAAACATTTCTACCTGATCACACTTCTTTTGAGATTACACAACACTGACTCAGAACAAAATCAATGCCCTCAGAAGATCTGGCAGCTGGTTTACCATAAATTGTTTCTGACCCCCACAACACGGGCACCTATAATTTGCAAGAGTTCTTTACTACAGCGCGGGTTATTGAATTGAAAATGATACAGTGCAGATTCTAAAGCAACGTGCTTCTAATGAAAGGTCACCGGCTACACAGATGCACATTTCCATTTGCTATTTATTGTCCAAGTAACATATCCACACAGCTAACAGTGGCTTCCCCATCACTTCGCAATTTAGAAAAGATTTTTAGGCCCTTCTAAAATTTCTAGGACTGCAGTGTTTTGGGGAGACAAGGAGCAGACCTTTAAAACCTGCTTGGTAACAGGGCTGAACCTATTCACATGCACATGAAAGCACCAGATAACTTCTCTACAGGAGCTTAATGACTTAAAGTCTTTCTGAAAACAAAACAAAACAAAAACAAAACAAAACAAAACAAAACAAAAAAATATGATCCTTGCTCAAAACAAAACAAAAAGACCCTCACTACCATTAAAAGAAAATCCGCTAACTCACAGTGTAATTTACACTGCATGGCAAGGCACAGTATTTCTGAAAATGCCAAGGAAGAATGAAATGAATACATGAAAAACAAAGAGGAACCAAAGCATATGCTAAGTGGAGTCCTTAGAACACCACTGATCAGGAAGTCTGGGCTGTGCACAGCGTGATGCTTCAGGGCCTCATTAGTTAAATCTCTTCGGTCTGGCCCAAGAAAGACCCAGTCTACAGGGATCTATGTTCTACTCCAGCAAAATTCACATCTTACATGATGCAACCGTCCAGGTTCTTCAAAGCTGGTTTATTTCTACCCCTCACACCCCTAGAAGACTTCCATGACTTCATCACAAGAATTATGAGCATAAAATGAATTGTCTAGAGGAGCTTGGGGAGTGGGTACCCTAGGCCCTTAATACGTGTAACAAAGGGTTATGACATCTGGAGTCCACTTCCAAATATTCACCATGGGCAGTGTAATTTTAGGTACGGGATAAAATCATCCCCTATACACAGTCAGTGGCCCTGACCACAATTTACTTCCCTCAGAGTGGTCAGCTAGGCTTAGATAAGAGGTATCACCATTTTAGTCAACACTGGAGAGTTTACAAAATGGCATCATGTAAGAGGTTTTCATTGCTGATGGGCATAATGGATGGTACACACAGGTTGTCACTATTGAAACTCGTGATATTCAAGGTAAGTGGGCAAAATCCATCTAGAATGAAGAAATCCATTCTTCACCCTTGCACGGGCAGGGCTTACGAATGTAGGGAAGCCTGTAACTTGTACCCGCATGACTGACACAGGAGGACCAAATGCACAATGGCCTCCTGTCTAAGAGGTGACTTAGAGGAGCTCTGTTGCTTGATGCCCACTACAGAGGTGAGAGAATCCTGCCTGCCAGAAGTTGTCAGGTCATTGACCTTGCGTGGAACTTCTCCAGAAAGATCCGGCTGGAGCCGTTAAAGGGCCAGAAACCAGGGATTTCACTGGATTTAGAGGACAGGTGGCTGCAGGAACGCTTTGTGCCTGTCTGTTCACACGTGTGTGTTCAATGAAAGTCCGTGTACAGCAGCACAGCCCGTGACTAACTTGAGGTGTGTGGGATTAGCAAGCCTTTACCCAAACCTTCACCCACTCTTCGGTGGCTACTGCTATCTATCAAACCTGAGAGCTGAGCATGACCCAGCGCTTCTTGGCCTTTTGACTATGACCAAGTGAAGAACTGAGCATGACTGCACTGGCCTAAGACTTTTCTCAACACATACATAACACATGGCTGCGGCCCTGGAGCCCACCCTCCCCAAGCTGTCAGGTGTCAGGAGTTGTCCAAGTCAGAACGCAGCCGTTATTATGACTGTAAAATATCTAAATGTGGAGTTAAATACATTACATTGAAATCAACCATAAAAGAGGCTCAAAACGGACTCACTTCCTAATGCGGCTGCTCTGTTTCACTACAGCTGACGTCAGTTTCAGCGGTATGGTAGACGAACCACGCAACAGTGCTCTCCGGAGCATCTCTTTCCCGCTGTGAGGTCAGTTGTATCACCGTGGGTCTTGAAATTGGCTGCGGAGGAAACAGCCCCAGAAACCGGCAAATGCTGCCGATCAGGGTTCTGCTTTTCTCAGGGCTGGTTGTTAAACCAGAACTCCTCTGGTACGGATGGCCTTGAATTCCTAGAGCAGACTTTGTTTCCTCCGAGACCTTCAATTACACCAGCATATATAAAAACCCACAACCTCCTTTTGCACAGAGGAACCACACCACCATGCACACGTGCCGCCTGGGGCGACGGGACACACTCACTTTTGAAGCCGCTGGGTCCACTAGTCTCTGCCGATGTCGGGCTGAGTTGAAATGGCTCTTCGGAGGCTGCCCTTCCTGACAGTGAATGGAAGATGGGGTGTGAAGAAGAGACGGGAAGGGGAGAAGGTGGGGCATGGGATGATGGGAAATGGTCAGAAAAGGGAGAGGGACAGCATTTAACGGCACTGTACTTGTTTCTTTCAGCTGATACCCAATAATAAAAACACAAGGTTTTCCCCCACAGAAGCACATGCCACATTCAAGTCCTGAGTTCTTTTGTTAAAAACGGCCTTATATATACACGCGAGTAATAAGGTTATGAACACAGCCCAGCATCCAGACATTTCCCATCAAACCTTCATCCTTCCCTTATCTGATACTGTCTCTCATTATATTTTAAGGATACTAAGGAGAACTGGAACCCGGTTTCCCTGAACATGAAGTTGATCTTCCTGGAACAGCAAAAGGCATTAAAGGAGCACCCTTAAGAGTTAGACTTGGCACCCATGATTCACCAAAATGACACAGGAATCATAGTCTTCCTCAAAAACATGAAACATCTCCCATCTCTCTGCATCATCCTGGCAGAATTCCTGGTGCCTGGCAGCCACCAAAATTTCTGTCCCTGAATGCACTTACATTTTACTGGCCCCAATAGAGACCAAACATTAAGTTAATAATTTAATCTATGTAGAAGGGTGGTCTCTCCTTTGACCAGTCTTATTAACACTCCTGTATATATAGAGGACACACGGATCCCACAGAAAGACTTAACACTTCCCCATTGCTTATTTCATGCCAAACACATACACCAAATAAAAATTCCAAGAAATTATATTTTAGAGGGCAAATTCAGGATAGGGGTCCACATAAATCGTACAGAGTTTTGCTTCTCCATTCTCTCAAGAATTTAAGAAGCAAACATGATTGATCCACCGTGAGCATCAACTTCAGTGATGGGGAGATGAAAGCAACAGAGAGAAGGTCTCAAAGTGAGAGACACAGGGAGCAGAAGTGTTAGTGTCAGCTCAGCTCTGTTCACAGAGCAGAGCACAAGGCCTTCTACGTAAGTGAGAATGCAGTGTCTCCATTATAACACTTCAGAATTCTTTTTCTTCTAGGAATAACAGCTCTATTACTTTTAACATGTGGATCAATCACATCCACTTGGAATGCCCACAACTACTACTTCAGTGTCCAAAGTATAATGCTTACCTTTCAAAAAGGAAATGTCATTAAGTAGCAGACCGCAAGTCAGAATTATGTTTTTCCTAGTAACTGCTCTGCCAACATGCATTCTTTCCCTACTCTCTTCTGAAAGAATCCAAGGAAATAGTTTTAAATCTCAGCTGACCTAGAAAATGTACCAGAGTTTTAACAGCAAAAATGATGCTCAATAATGCATTGAATATTTGACAAAACAAAAACAAAAAACTGAGTATGACTTCTCACTCAAAACAATCAATAGTTTTGCAGGAGAAATAGATTTGTGATTTTTTTTTTTAAAGATTTTACTTATTATTTGAGAGCGAGCTAGAGAGAAAGGGGGAAAGAGCATGGGGTGGGGTCAGAGGGAAAGGAAGAAGCAGGCTCCCCTTTGAGCAGAGAGCCTTACCACACAGGACCCAATCCTAGGACCCTGGGATCATGACCAAGCCGAAGGCACAAGCTTAATGGACTGAGCCAACCAGGTACCCCTACTCTTTGTTTTTTAAGTCACGAGATTATTTATTTAGCTGGATTTGAAAAGTCTCCTTTAAATTTAATGGCTTATAAAAAAGTGGTTTTAAGGTTTTTTTCTTCCTAAAAAAAAGTCATTTGATAGAAACAAATAAATAGCTTCATTAATATATCTGGAGATCTATCTGCCCTTATTAACCTCCCTGTGAAATGATTACAACTGATTTAAGAGTTCCAATGCACAGTGCCAGGCTTCCACTTATGAGGAAAAAAATTAATCCTGGCGTTAAATATACAATTACAGTCAATGTGCAAATTAACTAAATCCTAGGCCTGCGGTTTATTGCTCTTCTTCTCACTGCAAGGTGAAAATGTTGTTGTTGTTGTTGTTGTTGTTTTAATTAGCTAATTGCACCATGAACTCAGCAGGGGGCAGATGTTGATAATAAAACTAGAATCTGAATCTTAAACTCCCTCCCCTGTGGAAGGCCAGTTGAAAGAGAGTAAGCACATCCTTCCAGGAGGGGGGTGGTGGGGAAGACAGGTTTTTGAAACCTGGTTTCCATTTTATCTCATTTATCATCAAGTACAATGGATCTGTGACAATGGTCTGCTTGCAGTGAACAAATACGTGTATGAAATAATCAATACATTTATACAGATTCTAGTAATACATCTTAATAGAAACCAAAGAACAGTCTGGAGGATTGATGTCATTTTAATGAATTCCATATGGAGAGAAAATAAAGGAATTGTGAACAGCTCACACCAAGTTTTTCCTTCCTATGACTCATATCTTAAAACTAATCTTAATTTTCAATAGAATAGTCGCATTGTATTCTACCACTGGGGGGGTAGGTAGTCATGGTCAGTTACTCACATACTCTGGAATCAGTTGGATACGGAGGCTTTGTGGAAAGACATACATAGCTAGGTACTGGTTAAAACTTGAGGAGAATTTAACACATTAGAAGCTAGAAACGTCTGCTTCTTCACTTTAGGGAGACCTTCATTTAAAAGTGTGTTCTTTTCTTTTTCCAGTCTTGTTATTGGCCAGATGTCCTGACACAACCAGGGGAAGTACAAACAACGCACCGTGGAGCACAAGCAGTTGTATAAAGTCAATTATGAAATACTTGACATTTTTAAAAAAGCAAACAGGGCTCTTATTAACGGTAATGCAGGAAACCAACATCTTATAGAAAAAAAAATTGTACATACAGTTTTCCCTGCTCAAGAAAAACAGGGAATTATATCATTCAGGCTAACATTAAAGACAGAATATGTGACTTCATTTTCTTTTCCCAAACTTTTAATCCCAAGAAGCTATTTTTCCTCTGAAATGACAGCCTTTAGACTCTGGTATCTGTCATTCCAGACTGAGACATCAGTCTCCCGGTAGCATTTACCTCCTGGCTAATTCCATCAACATCAGCAAAATAACAGATTGGACCTGGGTGGCTCAGGGGGCTCTCCACGGAGCAGCTTATTTGCATATGTAAATAGGGGCTCTTTACCACCGGGGAAGGAGCAGGAGAAAGAGGGGCGGGAAGCTTCATCAGTTTTGTGGAAACAGAAGTACATTATATTGCTCAGGTTAATTTAACCAAAATCCTTTTGCTGTGATAACCACCACTAATAAAAGGAGTGGCCCTGGATTATGTAAATAAACTATTAAAAAATAACAAAGGAAGTACTGACATGTGCATCATCTGGAAACTTAATGAGACATATTTCATCTCCGTGCTAAATGCTTTCATCAAGCCTTCTCCTGTTAAGTAAGTCATTTTAGAAATTATAAACATCCCTTAGCACTGCAGATCGTACTTTTTAAAGAAATTATTGTTCCCTAAACATTACAGATCCAATAGCATCGTACTTTAGCCTAATTTGCACCATACAAATGAATACTCTGTGGAAAACAATTTATCAGGCATGAAATAATGGGTGTCCGGTGAATTTAGTGGCTGGCATCTGACTGCTAAAGTAACTAGTTCTTTACGTCATGTATAAGGTACTCTATCTCAAAACTAGAGCCACAAGAAAAGTTTTAAACCCAGTGTATTTGTAAGTTTGGCATTAATCCCATTATTGTAAAAAAAAAAAAAATCTATCGTTGGACATTTCCAGCCTAGATTTTTTTTTTAAAGATTTTATTTATTTATTTGACAGAGATCACAAGCAAGCACAGAGGCAAGCAGAGAGAGAGAGAGGAGGAAGCAGGCTCCCTGCAATCCCAGGACCCTGGGATCATAACCCAAGCCAAAGGCAGAGCCTTTAACCCCCTGAGCCACCCAGGCACCCCCCAGCCTAGATATTTTTATATAAGATAACAACCAAAATAAACATAATGGTTTCACGGGCTCCAGACAACTTCTTAAAAGTCCATTCAAAACAATTTTAACTCTGGAAAAAATCACATGCATTCTCAGGTAATAAAAATTTTCTCAGGTAATAAAGAGACATCCTTCTGTCTGTGATGAGTGTATTTGACTCCCAAGTGAAGCTCTTCCTAAACACTTGACTAAAATACAACAACGCCCCTGTAAAAAGTCACTAGTAAAAGAGCCCCTTCATGTCTATCAAGCAATCCAGGACCACACAAAGTCAAGAAACTTCCTGAAAACAGACTGATTCAAAGAATCCCCAAGCTAGGAAGATTTAACAATTACCAAGCATATCAAAATAAGAATCAAAAACCCAAATGAACATGCAAGAAATGTGCCATTTAGAAGTGAGAGCACATTTTCGATGAGGACATGGTACAATTCTAAAACCCGTGGAACTAATCCCTCTATACTTTATAAAAACCTCCGTAAGTAATAACCTTGTAAAGATGAAAGTACATCATTTGTTTTTCTTTCAAACTTTTGGCTAGAGTTTAAGAGTCACCAAAATGGGGTAGTGGAAGGGATACTCTCACCTGGGAAAGCAAACCCTAACACCATAGCTAACTTTTGTCACCTCGATGCTCGGCGAGAAATGTATTTCCCATCATTCAACAACACAGGACGATACCGCCAGCAGTGTGCTCTATTTGCTCATCTAGTCTAGTTTCTTTTTAAACAAAGGCCCGTCTCTAGCTACCACATCTGAGGGATTTGACCTACAGTTCAAAACCACAGCAAGGAAGTGGTTCTTAGACTGTAAGACAGGATCTCTAGACCCTGATGTTTTAAGTTGTGTCCCAAACTTCAATCATGCACTTAGTTATTTTCCCATATCCATGTATTTTTTCTATTACATCTACTATGTATGTTATTCTTTTAATTATTTTGAAAGACAGCTCCATTTTTAAAAAATAGAATACTTCAATTTTTAAGGATTGCCTAGATAATAATATCTTGAAATCTTGGCTTTGTTGTTCCAGTTACATTTTTTTTTGAATTTTATTTATTTATTGGAGAGAGAGCACAAGCTGGGGTGGGGAGACAGACCTGCAGGCTCCCTGAGGGGACTCAATCCTAGGAGCCCAGGATCATGACCTGAGCCAAAGGCAGATGCTTCACCGCCTGAGTCACCCGGGCACCCCAGTTACATTTTTTCTAATATATATTAAGATAACTATATTGAACAAGACATAAAAATATCCATGTACTGTCTATACTCATCTGTGTGCAACCAGTGGTGTTCATACAACCTCGGGCGGCAGGGAGCAGCCCAGGCTCTGCAGGGGTTATCTGGAGGGCAAGGTGGGTGATGACTGCAAATGGGCATTTACAACTCTACCCTAACATCTTCCCCTCAACCCTAACTAACTACTCTGAGATGTTAAGCAAATTGCAAAACTGCGAATTTTACAAGTCCATGAACCAATTTTTTTTTTTTTTAAGATTTTATTTATTTATTTGACAGAGAGAGATCACAAGTAGGCAGAGAGGCAGGCAGAGAGAGAGGAGGAAGCAGGCTCCCTGCCAAGCAGAGAGCCCGATGCGGGACTCGATCCCAGGACCCTGAGATCATGACCCGAGCCGAAGGCAGAGGCTTAACCCACTGAGCCACCCAGGCACCCCCATGAACCAATTCTTGACCTCCGTCCCCCAGATCTGCTCTCCTCAGTGGACCTCATCTCCATCTTCCCTTATCTCCGACATTCACCCAACTGCTCTAACCAATGACCTAGCATCAACCTTCCTGTCTCATTCGTAATCTCAGTTCGCATGGGCCAGATACTAACCCCCACACACCCATATTTAATCCATCACCAAATCCTATCGGTTTTCGTTTCATAACATATTTCAAATTCAACTCTTCTTACTTTTACCATTACCCACCTCATCCAAGACACTTATCTATATCATTTGCAGGGCTGCCATAAGAAATTACCACAAAATGGGCAGCTTACACAAAAGATATTTATTTTCTCACAGTTCTGGAGGCCCCACGTCTGAGATCAAGGGGTCAGTCAGCAAGTTGTTTCCTTCTGAGGGCCTTGAGGGAAGGAGCTGTCACAGCTTCACTCCTTGACGTCTAGATGGCCCTCTTCTTCCTGTGTCTCTGAACGCTATCGTTTTTCTCCAGGCAGGTCTGCCTCTGTCCCCAAATTTCCCCTTATTATAAGGACACCAGTAACACTAGATCAGGGACCACCCTAACAACTTCCTTTTAAGTTGATTACCTCTGTAAAGACCCTGTCTCCAAACAACGTTGCATTCTGAAATACAGGGGCTAAGGCTTCCACGTACTTGGAGGCAGACAATTCAACACACACCACCATCCACGTCATCCAGAATCCAGCAACACCTCACATCCCTTCTGCTATTTTTGCTGTTGTAGGGTCTATGCTCCCAGCAGCAAAGCCACCCTGTACAATACATGCAATATTCCTTTTCTCCAAGCCCTCCAGTGTATTTCCCTTCTACTCACTGCAAGTCCTTCGAGGGCCTCCGAAGTCCAGGCCTGGGTACTGGTCTGGATCCTATGCTCTCAGCCCCACCCCAACCCCCACTCCACTCTGACCACACTGGTCTCTGTGCTGTTTCCTGAGCTCTTCAAGCATATTCCAAACTCACGTTCCCTGTGATTCCCTTCACTAGAAAACAGTCCTATGACTGCTGCAAAGCATGCCCATTCACTGCATTCAGGAATGCTCAAATGTCCCTTCCCCTAAAAGACCACCCCCATCCCTCCCTTTCCCCTTCTCCTCCTTTACTTCCTAACAGTTACTACTCTGTGATATTATATTATACATGCATGTGTTCATCTTTTTTTTCCTCTAAGTTCCACAAGGCTGGGAGTTTGGTCTCATTTATTCTCTGCCTGGCATGTGATGGATGCTGGATAAATAATTATCAAACCAACAAATGAAGCAAATTTATATACGTGATGCACAATTATACCAGCTCATTCATACCCAATGTTTCAGCGGGGTTCCCGCAGCAAAAAAGAGGGCACAACTCAGACAAGGTGGTTTGAGACAAAATTATTTACAAAGAAGTAAGAGGAGTAGGGCTCTTCCTCACCCCTAGGTCAGAAGAGGCAAAGGGAGGAGCTGCTTCCAGGACGTGTAGGACAGAGCTATATAGAGGGTCACCTGACAAGTGCCCTTACTTTCATAAGACCATTTAGATAGCCTGGGCTAAGGCCACAGGAAGGGAACCAGAGAATGGCTTCTATTGTATTCTCTATTTCCCCTCCTTGCTTCCAAAGCTCCTGCCCACTGGGCCTAACCCAACCTGACAGCAAAAGTTGTGGAGCCCTTTGATACAAGTCTGCAGGGGAGATGGGTAGTGGAAAGAGCAGAAGAAAGAAAAAAAGAGAAAGGGAGGGAGGGAAAGAAAGAAAGAATGAGAGAGAGAAAGAGAAGGAAGGAAGGAAGGAAAGAAAAAGAAAGAAAAGAAAAGAAAAAAGGAAAGGAAAGAAAGGAAGGAAGGAAGGACGGAAAAGAAAGAAAATGAACTAGGAAGGGAGAGGACAGAGGAGGTAAAAGGAAGATAAGTGGGGCAAGGGAGAGGGTAGGAGAGAAAGGGAGAGTAGAGAAGAGGACAAAGAGAGGAAGGCAGAGAGGTACAAACTGATTTGGAAGTCAAACAGAAGCTACAAAGTAACCCTAGGGCAACTGAGCCCCAGTTAACACCAGTAAGCACAGGGACTGCTTCCCTTCTCTCTTCCCTGCCCAGTCCTGACTCTGAAACAGCACTTGTTGTTCCCCTGGTGCTAGGGGCACCAGGGTGGCTTAGTTGGTTAAGCATCTGCCTTGGGCTCAGGTCATGATCCCTGGGTCCTGGGATCAAGTCCCATGTTGGGCTCCCTGCTCAGTGGGAGTCTGCTTCTCCCCCTGCACCTCCCCCTCCTTGTGCTCTCTCTTTCTCTCCCTCATAAATAAAAATAAAATCTTTAAGAAATTAAAAAAAAATTCCCCTGCTAAATAACATCTGACAAAAGTTTAGCATCTGAAGTATATAAAGAACTTAGGCAACACAACACCCCAAAAACAAATAACCCAATTAAAAAAATGGACAGAAGACATGAACAGACATTTCTTCGCAGAAGACATACAGATGTCCAACAGACACAAGAAAAGATACCCAACATCACTCATCATCGGGGAAATACAAATCAAAACCACAATGAGACATCACCTCACACCCGTCAGAAAGGCTAAAATCAGAAACACAAGAAAGAACAAGCATTGGCAAGGATGTGGAGAAAAAGGAACCCTCATACATTCTTGGTGGGAGTGCAAACCAGCACAGCCACCATGGGAAACAGTACAGAGTTTCCTCAAAAAGTTAAAAATTAAACTACTATATGATCCAGTAACCCCACTACAGGGTAATTTACTCAAAGAACACAAAAACACTAATGGAAAAAGACATATACCCGTATGTTTAGGGCAGCAATATTTACAAAGCCAAAATATGGAAGCAGCCAAAGTATCCACTGACAGATAAATGCATAAAAAAAGACATGATCTCTCTCTCTCTCTCTCTCTCTCTCTCTCACACACACACACACACACACACACACACACACACACACACACAGTGGAATATTACTCAGCCATAAAAAAGAACGAAATCTTGTCATTTCCAACAACATGGATGGATCTAGAGAGTGTAACGCTAAGTGAAATAAGTCAGAGAAAGTCAGATACCATATGATTTCACTCACAGGTGGAATTTAAGCTACAGAACAAATGAACAAAGGAAAAAGAGACAAACCCAAAAATAGACTCTTCACTACGAAGAACAAATGGATGGTAGCCAGAGAGATGGGGAAAATAGGTAAAGGGGAATTAAGGATAAGCACATGTAGCCTGATGAGCATTGAGTCACGTAAACAATTGTTGAATCACTATACTGAACACGTGAAACTAAGATAACACTGTATGTTAACTATACTGGAATTAGGAAAAAGACCATTACCCATTAAAAAAAAAAAAGAATTGCCGTTGCTGAACAGCTTACGGTCCACGTATTAGCACCGAATCACTACGGACATGCCTGCATGTTTGAAGGGAGCAGAGACAAAAAATTTAAGCAGGGAATCCAAGTGGTACTTTTCTTCTCTGGCTCTTGCTTCCCAGAAATACTGAAGGGGTGAACTCGGTATTATCTGTAAAGCACCACGTATCCAACGGCAGGGGTTTTTGCTTTTGTCAACAGGTTTTTACATGCATGTGATATTTTGAGATCTGCAGTCTCAAGCCAGAAGAAAATCTTGGGATTGGATTCCTGAGGAAATGCTTACTTTGAATTCAAAATCACTTCCCAGCCCAAGCACACTTCAGTTTGCCTTTTAAAGTTATTCAAGCTGAGGAAAGGAGAAAAGCCAGTCTGTACTGAGTCCCCTAACATTCCTTGCAGAAGGGGGCTCTGGCACGCCGAAGGCCAGCGGCAAATGCAGAGCGGAGGGCCAGTCTCCTCTCAACCCGGACGGGTGACGGAAGTTGGTCCCAGTCACTGAGCTCTGCTAGACCTCAGCACCCACACCTGTCACCAAGTGTGATGCATCTGAATGTCTGAAATGGCAAGATTCTCTAGGAATGTGAGCTCAGGATGGTACAGATCAAAAATATACAGGAGGCCCTGTTTGAAAAACAAGTAAATTCAATTACTGGGCTCCTGTCATAGTTCAGATTTCTTGTAGTCTTCGTGGTATGTGTGTTTTGGGAATCACAGTATTGACTTGCTATTTAGAAATGTTTACGTTTACTGCTGTTCATAGAGAAATATCTGGGTCTCTGCCTGGGTATTCTACCCATCCGTCAATGATCCTTTGTTAGAGCATTTTAGAACATTATATATTGATTCAAATTAATGAATTTTATGTCAACGACCAGTTAACATATTTTACCATAGACAATAAGTTTATGGATGTAATTACTGTCTTGAGCTCCAAAAACACAGCACAATTATACTGCAGCACATATGTCAACCCACTTAAGTCACTTCAATTTAGAAAAAAAATCTAATGCTATCACATGCCACACATTTTTTAATGAGAAAAATTACAAGATACCTAAATTAAGAGAACCAATTTTCCACAGGGAAATCTGGGGGGAAAAAATTTAAAGGTAAACCAATTTTCTGAAGGCAAAATAAAATTTCCAACATAGCTCTGAGTTGTACCCAAAGCAAATTATTGCCAGCAAGTAATATGGCTCTGATAATTAGACTTGATTGGGGTTTCAATTAAGCAGAGGGATGCACCAGACTTCTCGAAGCTGTTTTGATTTGTTTCGTCTGTTCTGGCGGGGATGGGGAGAATAGCCAGGGGCGCAGGCGTTGCAGACTGAGGTCCGATGGCATTCCACTGACCTGTCTGGCAGTTGCTTACCTCAAAGATTCATACACGAAACAGATTAAGGGCCTACACACCCACCCCGATCATAATTACAACACTGAACACCTGATCTAACACTGCTAACCCGTAACATAATGACAATTGCATCTTCTACCCAAGCGTCCTCGCTACAAATCCTTGAGTGGGGATATGAATAAAAGGTCATCTTGTCACTCCCTCTCATTAAGAAGACTTTGGATGCTTAGAAGACATGAACTTTTAAACAGATACAAAGAGATGGATCCTCAAGTTCAAGTCACAGTGCTGTAATTCCATCCTCTCCTCTGTAATCTGAACCATCTTTGATCTGGAGAGTATCAAAAAAAACGCATTTTGGCTTCTTTATTCGTAGTTCCTTGCTGTGCTCTGGCCTGTGAAGTGCATAAAGCAGATGTGAAAGGCACTCTGTCACAGTGAAGAAGGTCTGAAACACCCACACGTTTGCACCTGTTAAATGGAACAACAGCTGCCTCCACAGTGTATGAGAAGAAATAAGGGATGCGACACCTCAGCACATGCCTGGTATGAGTCAGTGTGACAAATGCTGGCCACTCAAGGTACTGTGAGGACCCGCGGTAACTGTATAGTGCCTCTAACATCCGTGCAGCTCACTTCTAGTTAAAACTTGATGCCACTGATTCTGTGAGTACTTTGAGTATTTTCTCCATTTGTGAGTAAGCAAAGCAACAGAGCTTAGACGCCAGAGTTCCAGGCTTTGGGGAGACCACGGATGACTCGTATTCCCTGTCCTCACAAAGAAATCCTACAGGGTGACAGCAGACGATGCCCACCTCCAGGGATCTCAGATAAGGCCAATCTTGAGCCCACTAACCTCTCTGGAGAGAACTGAGCAGTGACGAGAGAAGAGACGCAGACGGCTTCCTGGCCTGCTTTCCAAGCACCAGACTCAGGCACTGTGTCTGGGGCCCCCATCCATCACGTGTCCTGCCTGCACTCTAAAAGCGACGTCCATCCCCAGTGACACAGTGACTTTCCCATGCTTTGAGGGCACTTCCACTCTGATTGTCCCAGACACCCATGGGAATGCAAAAGAGGAAGGAAACATGCTAAACAATCCATGACCAAGTTTGGATTTTTTTTTTTTTTTTAAACAGTCAGATGATGGGAAGTGGTGGGAGGGAAGGGCTGAAGCATGGGGCAGACAACCAGGGCAGATGACAGAAAGACAGAAGCCTCAGAGGAAGTGTTTGTAGGAGAAAAACAAGAAAGGCCGTGGATTGGGGGGGGGGGGGAACCCCCAAAAAAAAAAGAAAAAGGTGTTCTCTGCAAAGAAAAATGTGCTAATCTTATGCAGCTGAAACAGATATTTAAAGAAACGTTGTAAGGCTTTTGTCTTTAACGCCTTAACACTTAATCCCAAGGGAATACTTTCCTCAAACACTCCTGCAGGAGTAAGGGATACTCCATCACTGACAGCCACGAGCGACAGCTATCCAAATGGGGAACCTCTCTTCTTGCACAAGCACGACGACAACAAAAAACCAGCATAGTGTATTTTATTGTCTCAATCAAACTGCAAGGTCCATAAGAGAGAACAAATATTCTTGTGAACCTGAGTTTCTAAATACTTAACAGTAACACATAACACTTGCTGTGTGCAAAGCTCTGTTGGGCATGCTTTGTATTAATTAAGTTATTCCTCATAACAGCTCTACAAATTGGGCAGTGTGAGTATCCCCATTTAAAGATGACAACATAATGCATGAAGAGGTTTTAAAAATGTGCCTGAAGGCACGAGCTGCTAAGAAGTGGGGCTGGGATTCAAAGGCAGACAGGTCACACAGCCTGTGCTCTCAATCCCTACCTCCAAGGAACCTTCATGGGTCACAGTCCACCAGTAACTAGATGTATCAGAGCACTTATTCAAAGAAGTATGGATTAATCAGTTCGAAATTTTTTTTAAGTTCAGTGACCTCAAGTAGTCTGAGATGGTTTATAAACGACTCACAAATACCTCCTAAAACCAAAACCTTACTGCTCAATGGTTAAGTCCAATTCTAGGACAGTCTTAAAACCATGTGCCCTGCAGTCTTAGCGGCATCCTGGTTTCCAGGGTAAAGAGCCCATATGCAGGGCAGCACAGTAGTCTCCCTGCAACCACTGAGGTCACACTCCGAGCATGTTAGTTGCTCACGGACCATGCTGTCCCCATTAGATAGTCTCCTCCTTGTATTTAAATCATTCATTCCATGTGATATCACACTCAGTGACTAGCCTTCACGTGGCTCCCAGTGGCTACATTCCTTAGTATCACTGCTTCCTAATTATCTCTGAATTCGATAAAAATAGATGGTAAGATAAAAATGCCCCTTAGAAAACTGTAATGTAGTCTAAAAATGTCAATGAAATTAAAAGTTAGCCAAGATAAAGCTTTCTAGTTTAGTCCTATTGCTGTGTGAGGAAGAGGGTTTATTGGGAAGGTACCAAGTTTGGGGAAGAGGGGAGGGAAAGAAGGACGAAGAGCTAGGAGAGAGAACCAAGAATCAGGGAAACCACTGACCTGTGTCTTAAATAAACGTATGATACCAACATCAAATCCATTATTCTGCTACTTAAATGTAACACAGTTTTAAGGAATACCAAAATGCCAAAGAACAGAATGGTAATTACCAATATGGAGAGGAAAATAAGAAATTTTAATGTACATCTAATAGTGATCACAAATGGTTATGAAAAAGAAGTTGTACATAATTCTCTAGCTGCAAGGCAACTAATTAAGAACTGTTGTAATATTGGTATGAGTTAACAACATACTAGAAGTCCCCACCATTGCAGTTAGAGAAAGATGAAACAAACAATGGGGACACTATTATAATTGCAGCTGACAGAATATTTCTACTAATATATGACATTCTATAGACATTATTTGTTGAATGACTAAAGGAGCTTAAAAGAGATTTTAGATACAAGATCACACACAGAATAAACAGTATTTAGGGGCACCTGGGTGGCTCACTGGGTTAAAGTTTCTGCCTTCGGCTCAGGTCACGATCCCAGGGTCCTGGGACTGATCCCCACATCGGGCTTTCTGCTCAATGGGGAGCCTGCTTCCCCCCGCCCCCTGCCTGCCTCTCTGCCTACCTGTGATCTCTGTCAAATAAATAAATAAAATCTTCAAAAAACAACAACAACAATAACAGTATTTGTATATACCAGCAATAACCAACCAGAAAACATAAAAGGGGAAAAAAAAGATTCCATGATAGCAATAAAGTCACAGGGTATCTAGAACTATATCTATTGTGGCACCTGGCTGGCTCAGTCGGTTAAGCATCTGCCTTAGGCTCAGGTCGTGATCCCGAGATCCTGGGATTGAGCCCCACATCGGGCTCTCTGCTCTGCAGGGAGTCTGCTTCTCCCTCTCCCGCTCCCCCTGCTTGTGTTCTCTCTCTCTCTCTCTAATAAATAAAATCTTAAAAAAAAAAAATCCATTAAAAGATTAAATAATATATAAGTGGCCAAAAGGCAAATGAAAAGATGCTCAACATCACTAATCATCAAGGGAATGCAACCTAAAACTACAATAAGATATTAACTCATAATTCTTAGAAAGGCTATTATCAAAAATATAAGAGATAAGTGTTGGCAAGGATGTAGACAAAAGGGACTCCTTGTATATACCGTTGGTGGGAATGCCAACTAGTGCAGTCACTATGGAAAACTTCTGGAAGTTCCCCCAGAAATTTAAAATAGAACTACTATATGACCTGGGGGATATATCCACAGAAAAGAAAATCACTAACTCACAAAGGATCTGTACTCCCATGTTCACTGAGTATTATTTACAATAGCCAAAACATGAACATTATCTAAGTGTTTAGTGACAGATGAATGGACAAAGAACACGTGGAGTGGAATATTACTGAGCCATAAAAAAGAGACATCTTGCCATTTCCTACAATACAGGTGAACCTTGAGGGCATTAGGCTAAGTAAAATAAATCAGACATAAAGACAAATATTATATAATATACATGTATATGGAATCCAAAACAAACAAACAAACAAACAAACTCATAGATAACAGAGAACAGTTTGGTAGTTGCCAGAGGTAAGGGATGAGGGGATGGTCAAAATGGGTGAAGGTGGTCAGAAGGTACAAACCTTCCAGTCAAAAGATAAGTAAGTTCTGGGGATGTAAGGTACATCATAGAAACTACTGTAACAATACCATATTATATATTTGAAAGTTCCTAATAGATTAGATCTTACAAGTTCTTTTTTTTTTTTTTTAAAGATTTTTTATTTATTTATCAGAGAGAGAAAGGGAGAGCGAGCGAGCACAGGCAGACAGAATGGCAGGCAGAGGGAGAGGGAAAAGCAGGCTCCCCGCAGAGCAAGGAGCCCGATGTGGGACTCGATCCCAGGACGCCGGGATCATGACCTGAGCCGAAGGCAGCTGCTTAACCAACTGAGCCACCCAGACGTCCCTAGATCTTACAAGTTCTCATCACACACACAAAAAGAAACTATGTGAGGTGATAGATGTTAAGTAAATTTGTAGTGATCGTTTCATAACATAAACATATATCAAATTATTACGTGAGGGGTGCCTGGGTGGCTCAGTGGGTTAAGTCTCTGCCTTAGGCTCAGGTCATGATCCCAGGGTCCTGGGATCGAGCCTCGCATCAGGCTCTCTGCTCAGCAGGGAGCCTACTTCCCCCTCTCTCTCTGCCTGCTTCTCTGCCTACTTCTGCTCTCTCTCTCTCTCTCTGTCAAATAAATAAAATATTTAAAAAAATCATTACATGGTATCCCTTAAATTAATACAATGTTACTTACCAGTAGAATAAATGTCCAGAAAACATTGTAAAACAAAACAAAGCAAAAAGATAAACAAGATCTATATAGTGAAAACTGTAAAAACAGTTTAATGGGTATAAATGAATACTGGAACTAATGGAGACCTAAGTTACATATAGATGGGAAGACTCGTAAATACCCCAATTAATTTGAAGAGCCACTGGCATTCTAATAAAAATTCTAAGTCAATTTGTTTTGGTCGAATTAGACAAATTGTTTCTAAAATTCACTTCAAAGCCTGAATAATCAAAAATATCCAAATCCATTCTGAGTAAAAGAAGCCCCAAAATAAAGGACTTACCCTACAGAAGTCAAGCTTTATTTTAAAACTGTACTAATGAATCATGTGGTGCTCACTACAGAATAAACAAACAGATTGGGGCAACTAAAGAACCCAAAAACAGACCCTTGCACAGATGGGAATGTAGTAAAAATAGAGACAGAGTACCCAATGAAGAAAAGATAGACTAATTCAGTAAATGATACAGTAAAAACTCACTTTCCACCTGGAAAAATATATGAATTTAATCCATGCCACAAACCATACTTAAAAAAAAAAATCAGATGAATGAGAAAGGTAATGTCAAAATATGACTTTAAATATTTTACAAGAAAAAATGAAGTGGGAGATATTTTTTAATCTATGAATAAGTACATATATTCCTCAACAGGTATAGAAGGTAAAACTCGTGAAAAAATATCAATAAATTGGACTCCATCAGGGCACCTGGGTGGCTCAGTGGGTTGAGGCCTCTGCCTTCGGCTCAGGTCATGATCCCAGAGTCCTGGGATCAAGCCCCGCATCGGGCTTTCTGCTCGGCAGGGAGCCTGCTTTCTCCTCTCTCTCTGCCTGCCTCTCTGCCTACTTGTGATCTCTCTCGCTCTCTCTGTGTCAAATAAATAAATAAAACCTTTAAAATAAATAAATAAATAAATAATAAATAAATAAATTGGACTTCATCATAACTATAGTCTTCTATAGGACAGAATGATAAGACTCTTAAGTTTTAAAGAAAGGTACAAACTGAAACAAGATATTCTTAATGCATAAAATATAGGAGTTAATAAAAAAAAATAATAATGGGCAAAAGATAGGACCTAACATATTAGAGAAGGTGAAACCCAAAAAGGCCACTAGACATATGAAAAGATACATAACCTCTTTTAGTGTAATTCTTTAAAAAAAAAAAAAAAGAACAAAATAATCACTTTTCACCCATGAGGAAAGCAAAAGTCAAAAAAGTCTCAAAACAGCAGATGCAGTGAATATGAAAGAAAAGAAAACCACAGTCTAGTCTCCATGTGTGCACTTGTTCAAGCACACAGACAAAAGTTCCAGCAGTATCTATTCAAGGTGAAAATATGTATCTAATAGAAACCAGTAATTTTGCTTCTTGGCACACGCCCTTAGATCATCCTTACATACAGGAAGCAAGAAATCCATACACAGATGTCCACTGAAGCATTCTTGTAACGGGAAACTTAGAAACAACTGACATGTCTATTATTAAGGGAAAGGATAGAAAAAAACTGTGGCTTATTCCTAAGATGAAATGCTAGTATTTTAAATGGATGAACTAAATCTATGTGAATCAACCTAAATCTATCAAAAAAAATGAGTGAAAAAAAAGTTGCAAAATAATAGATGAGAAAAAAAAAACAACAACTCAACATACACACCAAATTTACGAGGGGGGTTACTTTGGGGAAGGAGGGTAGATAAAGAAACAAAATCCTGGGAAGGAGTTTTTAGTCATGTTATGGATGTTTTAACATTTTTTTTTGTTATAATGTTCAATTACTTTTATTATAATTATTATCTGAAAAGAAAAGACAAAATGTACACATTTATTAATTCCAGATTTCTGGTATAGAAGTGCTATATCGTTCTGTACTCTTTGGAGTGTTTCAGGAACTTTCCATTTTTTTTTTTTTTTAAGAGCACAGATGATTGCTGGTCATGTAACCGTGACTCTTGTCTAGGTCAGTATTTAAAACAAGGACATTCCAATTTCATACAAAGCACAATCCAAAGATCTTCCTACGATAACATGGGCATAAGGACAGTCTCTGTGCGATGCACAGCCTTTGATTTATAGATAAAAAGAAAATCAGATTTAAAATCAGAAAGGCAATCAGTCAGTATGTGTCTTCCTGATAAAGACAACACACAGGAATTTCTAATCTTTTCCTCCAGACAGCACTGACATTGACTGGCACATGTGAGGGCAATTAATAACCCTTCAAAACTGAGATCGGTATCTTACTTTTCCTTATGTTCAAGTGGAAACAGTAAGATAAAATAGCACAGAACTTCGAGAAACTACCACACAAAAGGATTTATCCCTTCCAATTCTAGGTAAGGGTCAAAGAGTGACCTCCTGCACTTTCCCACCTTGACCATCAAGGGCTACCTCTGATCCTTCTTGTCACGAGGGCCTCACCCCCACTGCACATGCAGCAGGCACCACACCTGGCTTGCACCATGTCCCTGACAGCTGTCCCACATCCTTCCCGATTTCAGTCTCCGCTGCGGTGCGATTCAGAGCAAGCTCAGACTCACCTGATGCTGACAGTGTTCATCTCCAACACACACAGACACACACTGTATATTTTTCTAATTCTGCCCCAGACACTTTCTAAGATCATGGTAGCATGTAGGGCCCAGAGTAAGAAGGAGCTGATTCCTCAAGGACAACCTTCAATCAATGGGGCCCAAGGGCTGGTGGTAGGTAAATACTCCAGCTTCCTGAATGAGTCCTTCAAATGGAAGTTTCCGAGAGAGCGTCTTTCAACATGTATCTTAAGAGGTCCCCATGGAATGACATTTCCAGTGCCCATCGCTACAATCGTAGATTGGCTTTTCTTCCATGTGCCTCCTATATGCCCTCACAACCTTGTATCCAGCTCTGCTCTCGAGAGAAGTCAAATAAAGAGAACCATCTAGTCCAGCTCTGAATGGCTTTTTTCTAATTCCTGAGTTCTACTCTTTTCAAAATATTTAAGTGCCAAAGAACGTGTGTACTATAGACACAGAAATAAATAAGGTAAGCCCTCATCAAGGAACTTACAGTCTTGTACAGGAGAACACACATACACACAGACACACACACACACGCACGGACACACACACAGACTGAATGTGACAGAAGCCAATGTCAAGGCACATAAGAGATGACCATGTCCTGAAGCAGGAGTGGTTGCCTCTGTCCATGGAGATGCTCCCAGTCCACACGTATTCCCTTTTCCAACACTGGTAGGCAGCCTCTCAAATGGTTCCCAGTAATCTCAGTGCCTAATAAGCATACCATTTTCAAATCACTTCCCCCTGTGTGCGGAGCTTAGTGATTCTTTCCTCAAGATTAGAGTCTGACGGGGCACCTGGGTGGCTCAATGGGTTAAGCCTCTGCCTTCGGCTCAGGTCATGGTCTCAGGGTCCTGGGATTGAGCCCCACATCAGGCTCTCTGCTCAGCGGGGAGCCTGCTTCCTCCTCTCTCTCTGCCTGCCTCTCTGCCTACCTATGATCTCACTCTGTCAAAAAAAAAAAAAAAAAAAAGATTAGAGTCTGACAAAAGTGATGAGGTGTCACTTCTGAGGTTAGGTTACAGAATACTGTGACTCCTGTCGTGTTGTCCTCTCTTGTTCTCTCACTTGCTTACTCCAGAGCTGTCATGCTGGGAGCTGCCCTGTGGGGAGGGTCAAGTCACAAGGAGCAGGAGATGGTCTCCCAGCAACACTCAGTTAGGAATGGAGACCCTTGCTCCAAGAGCCCGCAAGGAGCTCAATCTTACCAACAACCACTTAGTGACCAGAAGCAGGTCCACCTCTAGTCTAACCTTAAAGCAACAGTGGCTCTAGCCAGTATCCTGATTTTAGTCTTCTGAGAGATCGGGAGACAGATCGCCCAGTGAAGCTGCACCTGGATTTTTAGCCACAAAAGCTATGATGTGATGTTTGTTCGAAGCAGCTACATTTTGGGAAGATGTGTTATCCAGCTGTGGCTAAACAACACACAAACCAAGCACAATTAAAAGTCACCACTGATATGGATACAGTCTAGACAGAGCAGCATCTAGAGTAGGAACTAGAGTTAGAGCATGCCTGATGTCTAGTTCCTACCCATATTCATTAAATAAGCATTTACTATGTGCTAGACCGTGTGGACACCAAGTTAACTTTAAAAAGATACGGCCCCTGCCTTCTTGGAAAAAGGCAAGCTTGCAAAATTTCTGGTAAACCTATTTATGCAACTTCACTAGCTTATTTTAAACTAGGACTTGTTATAAATGTTTAATTTCTGCTGACTCTGTAGGCAGTTTATTAAATATATAATTGAGTGTCTTGGCTATATTAATGCACTTTGTGCTCACTGCAATATACCTAAGGGTCTGTTCCATCTGCTCAAAACACAAGATATATATTTAGAAAAGAGTTCTGATTTTCTTCTCTACAGAAATTCTTATAGGAATCAGGCCTTTTCCTTCCATTCATTCAAAAAACTATTCCCACAGGCAGAAAAGCCCGTGAAGCAGTGAGCTGGAAAACTTTATGTCCAAACACTCTGTAACATTTTCCAAATTGACTCCTTGGAAGTCTACACTCTCCTCTAAGTCTCTGATGAGATTCAGGAACCACTGTGCAAACTCAGGACAAACATTTAAACATTTCTTAACAATATTACACATGTGAGACCTTCATCTGTGGTGACAAAACTTTTCCCCTTCACGTGACACCAACTAGAAGGAACAAACTGATAAAAGTAGGAGCATTCTCTTGCTTATCCATAAAATATTTCTTGAGTCCTATTTGTTTATTTTTAAAAATCCCACCAGCTTTGCCCCAGCATCACAAACAGGTGAGGGAAGACTAAAAAGAAATAACGACCATTTGGACAAAAGAGAAAAAGAAAGATAAGGGGAAATGATTTTTCAATGAAAAATTTACACAGACACAGGCACACTCAGATCTCTCAAATCCACATGACTAGAAAAAGTTAAGTTTATTCTAGGTTTATCTCTTAGAATGCGACAGACATTATTACACCAGTCATGCAGCCTAATCAAACATGCTTACTACCTTTTTATCCCTACAGTCGTCTGTAACCAGCCATGGCTTTCAGAGACGTTAACCTGCACCAGAAGTGATGCCCTGATGCTCCACCAGTCTGGGAGTAAGGACATGGAACAAAGGAACCAGAGTGCGGTGGGCGGGGGGAGGGGAGATCACAGAAGAACTTAACACTTACTAACCATCTTTTTAGAGTTGCTGTGGGTATCAACCAGAAGACACCACCCTCCATGACATTGTTAAGAAGAGGAGGTCACCCAGGTTTGTTTTTCAATTTCAAATGTGGCGGTACTGTACTCTTCATCTCATCACAGTTTCCGCGCGTCCCTGTCCTCACTCACCAGCAGGAATATAATGGGAATTCTCTTTAGGGAGGGAAAGTCATTTATACTTTATTAGGGTGTCCTCTGTAGAATACCAAGAGATATCCATGCAACTTTTGTAAACTTACTGCACACAACTGAGCTTTGCACATCTATGCTGCAACTATACTCTCATATAAAGGATTTAGCTGCGTTTCTAATTTGGGGGAAAAAATGTAGTGCTAATTAATGGCTGTCAGCTAGGCAAAATGTCTTTCAGCACACTCCCTCTCACCAAATCACTCCGGAGTAAGGAAGGACCAGACCATGGTAAAGGGGTTAAGTACAAGCTGTAGCGGCAAAGAAATACAGGTTTATATCCACACAGACCAGCCTGATGATGTCCCAGCAATTTACCGAGTGTGTCTGCACTTCATTTTCCTCTTCCATAAAATGGCATTAATAATGCCTAGCCAGGTCATTTTGAGAATTAGGGCTAATATACATACAGTGTCGAGCAGAACATCTAATATTTAGTAGGCATCCATTACACTATGGAAGAGTATTATTATTATTATTACGTATTTCCAAAATATTCCACCACACTGAGCCCAATACTAGAATGATTAATGGAACTTGTTATTCCTTAAAATAACAGGAGCTTAGCTAGTGTCAGATAACTTCAGTGGGTCCACAATAGGGAGATCAGAGCAGGTGATCCTGCAGAAGCTAGCTCAAAATCAACAATGCAGTAAAATCAGGTACCACTTGGCAAATCTGTCACCAGTCAAAAGGAGTGGTAGAGAAAGAAACTGTTCTTACAAAGAATTTTTCCCCCATTAATTACTGCTCACCTTCAGAAGAAAATCTACACCAAGACACTGCTAACAGAAAGAGAGACCAAACAGAGAGGAGGGGAGCGCACGCTATAATAATCCAGTGATATGTGGTGCTAATAAAAACAAAAAGGGTTTTAGATATGTAGCACAGGTTTTTAACACATTAAGAAAATGGTGACTCTTAAGAGTCATTTCCCAAGAAATGAAAGAGACAGCAAGCTGGAACAGTATCTCACACAAATTAAACTGTCCTCTAAGAGCAATGGCCAACACAAAAAAAATGCATCAGAGGCTACTTGCAGCATCCTCCCGGCTCATGCCATGAGTGTTAAATTTTGCGTAACAAAAATTTGTAAGGAACGAACGAGTTGGTTCAAATTGCCTGGCAGCCTACTCTATAACACCGCGGCCTTTGCCTGCTCTTCTATTAAACCCTACTTAAGACGATGCTGTATTAGACTCCTTTTCTCTACTCCCTGCCTTTCTGCAGAGACTTTACGTAGGTAGATAGCAAGATAAGTAGGTAAGATTATGGTTCTTATACATGAAAAAATAGGGCCAAGATGGAATACTCGGCTGAAGTCTCTCATTTGTTTTTACAATTATTTTAAACCATTCTAAATTACAGAAGATGGAGATTACCATCTATCAGGAAATGTAAGGCATGCATTAAGGAGAGACACTGCCTCTATGGGCAAGAGAAACCCTCTTCATTTCAAGAGAAGATTCTTCCCCCTTGGGATGCAATTTTACAAGGTGTTTGTTTGTTTGTTTTTAAGAGGCTTAAAATGCATTCTTTATATACATATACATACACACACACACACACACACACACACACACACACATTTTGAGGGCCTAGATTTGAAAGGGGTCACAAACACAAGGTTCAAAGGTTATGGTTATGTTCTGTTTAGGGTTTCCAATAAAAATGGAATTTGAATACCCCTAAAGCATGACATATATTCTCAGTTTAGCCACAGTCCCCACCACTCCCTATTATGCCCCTAGCTGGCTTTACACATGTATCTTATGCCTCTAGTCCCTGAGGATATTTTTGTTGGCCTTCACAGTCTTAAAACATTAAATGAAATAGTTAATAGATATTTATTCAAAATCCAGAAAATGATAGGGGGCAACAACATGGGATAGGCTTTTGCAATTAAGTTAAATCATAAGATTCACTCAAGGATCTTAATGAACTTTCTGAAACGGGATCCTTTGTTAAGCAAGCACTACTTTCTTATTTAAAAAGTTAATATACTCAGTATAACCACACAAAGGGACTCAAGCATTTGCTATGCATAGGAGGGTAGAGTGATCAGACTATGAATGCAAACACTTTGATTCTGATATTCACTATTTTGATAACTTGAGTTCAGTCACTTTATTTCCCTGAAACTGAGTGTTCTTAGCTGAAAGATGAAGGAATTAAGCTAGATTAGATCTAGCTAAGATTAGATCTAGATTAGATCTCCCTTAATTCCTAAAACCGTAAATCCAAGGTTTCTCTCTTGGACTTAAAAATTCGGTGCTTCCCTCATTCTCAGTATCTCAGACATTAGCTTTTGAAGAAAAAGGGACACTTCCCTTTCAGAAAAGCTTGAAACCTGGACCCGGGAGAACTCACAGCAACAAGGAAAGGCAAATCAGGCAAATTCTTTACCTGGAATTCTGCAGTGAGTCAGAGGATGTGCAGGGACAAGTATCTGAAATTTATCATCTTTATTCTGGCTGATGTAACCACTACAAATAATGGCCTCATGCCTATGAGGTAATATGCTCTTTGCCAAAGACCTCATTAACAACTGAAAGGACCTTGAGAGAGTCTCCTTTATTTCACACAGAGCTTTTTTACTCTTTCCTTTTTAAGTTTCCTATTCTGATTATAAAAACACATAAAACTAAACACACACACACACACACACACACACACACACACACACATAAAATAAGTTTAAAAGAGAATGGGTCAAAAACTCAGTTAAGATCATCTGGAACCTAGCCCTTGACAACAGCCAGCTTTATTGGTCATTTACCATTTCTGACCATGTATTTGGGATCTAACAGGGAATAAGATAATTTTCTTCATTTCACGAAGTTTAAGACTCCTGAGGTGGAGACAGACAAGAGAACAGACAATTGAGATGTGGTCTGATGGGGACCTTACCCAGGCTTGGGGGTTCAGAGTGGAAAACTGCTGCTCTGGGCAAAAGTACGTCCAAGTAAACTCAAGAAAGAGGAGGGCATGAGTAAATGAGAAAGGACAGGGGAAGAAAAGACAGAGGTGGGGCAGAAGAAAAGGGAGCACGCCAAGAGGAAGAGAGGGAGGGCAAGAGAGAGGGAAGGGCAGGTGAGGGGAGAGCAGTGATGGGGAGGGAAGTAGGAGGGGGAAGAAGATAGGGAAATTCATGCAGCAAAGGAAGAGGAAGGGGGTAGATTGCTCCAAGCAGAGGGCAGAGATCTGGGTTCCTCCTGTTTCCTCCACCTCCCACTGGGGCATCAGGCCGAATGGAGCAAATCTGGCAAACTTCCACAGACCCCTCACCATCATCATCAACTCCACAAGAAGGCTTCATGGTCCACCTCTGGACCCAAATTTAGAACACCACCGTGACTACATCACAATTCACAGATGCCCAAAAGAACCAAGGAAACCCAGAACAAGGACACCCTCAATCATCCCAAATACAGTCACTGAGTCCAAAAGCTTTCTTAATTTCGCAGAGGCAGTGGCCCTCACCTAAACTCCACCCTATCTACTGACTATGTGAAGAGAACACGAAGCTGGGGAGGGCAGCATGAACGTCAACTGCCTCCACGTGTCTGAGGCAGCTTTCTGCCCTGCGCATGCCAGCCTTCCGAGCGGCCTTCCCTTCACTCAGGTGAACAAATGCCACTGTGGACCTAGGTCTGGCTGGCCAGAGCATCTGTGGAACTGAACCTTCCCATTGTGGGCACAGCATCTCATAAAGAGAACACTGCATAAAGTCAATGTCCCGAAAAGGAGAAAAAAACCTCAGAAGAAAAGACAGAAAAGAAACAGAGGATGAAAAGAAAAAAAACAAAAACAAAACAAACAAACAAACAAACAAAAAAACCCACCACTAGCCAGGATTTCCAGTTCCACACGCCCAAATCCTCACACAGCTCCATCGGAAAGCCGACAGTTGTGAACAATTACTTAGAGCAGAAATGATAAAGGCAGTAACAGTACAAGCCCTCGTGCGGATGTGCCACAGCAGCTCTTTATCACTGTCATAACATTTAGGATAAAATTACAATAACTTAGGCTAACTTATCACTGGTGAAGTCATGCCTAGGAATTCTTTACTTGCTAAACAAATAACGGCCTGCTTTTAAGAGGTTAGCAGAGTAAGAGGACAAACCACTAATCCTTCAAAGAAGAAAATATTTTAACATTTTTATTGCAAAGGTCACCGAAATAAATCTTCATTCCTTAATAATCACATTGTTGCACTTCCTCTAACCTCTCCGTCAACAAAACCCTCGTGCGTTAAAACCTATTGACGTTGTAAAATAAAATTAAGACATCTTTGTAGGGGAAAAATGTGAAATAGCTTAGAGGGAAACACAGTCAATCTATTTTGGTGTAAAAATAAAAATGTCTAAATATTTAAAAGGAAAAATAGCTATCTTAAGCAAATAACTAAGTAAAAACTACAAAATAGGGTGATTTCTATCCCAGGTAACGAAATACCCAATTCAAAATGGCTACAACAAAATGAAGGAGTCACCCAGTGGTGTGTGCCAAGCCCAGCGAGAGGATTTGCTTCAGACCATCTTTGACTCAGCAGCTTCCATTGTTAAAGACCTGGTTTACTTTGAATCCCCTGGTCCTGCTTTTTCATGGCATTGCCGTTTCCTACAGCAGGCTTTTTTTTTTTTTTTTTTTTTTTTAAGATTTTATTTATTTATTTATTTGACACAGAGAGAGAGAGAGAGAGAGAGAGAGCACAAGCAGGCAGAGAGGCAGGCAGAGGCAGAGAGAGAAGCAGGCTCCCCACTGAGCAAGGAGCCCGATGCGGGGCTCGATCCCAGGACTCTGAGATCATGACCTGAGCTGAAGGCAGCGGCTTAACCCACTGAGCCACCCAGGTGCCCCTACAGCAGGCTTTCTTCACATACCCAAAATATTTTTCAGTTACTCTTGAGGTTATGTACTTCCTAATTAATGTCCAACAAGAGAAAGAGCCTCTTGGCATCAGTCTTCCCAGTAAAGGGACAGAAGTTCACTCTGTCAGACTCAGTGTGGTCCACGTGCCAATCCCGCCATCACTGTGGTCTAAGGGAGCAAAGATGCTCATCAGCCCCATCTACACCACCTGCCCGCCTACACCATCCACCTGCCTCGATCTGGACCCAAGTCAGCATGTCCAAAACCACATGGGTTTCACCAAATGGCAATCAGGGGGTGCAGGGAAGGAGCAAAGGAGGAATGGATACCAGGGAACTATTCGGCCTCAGGGAACCACATCTTCTAATCAGATCTCATTTTGGTTAAGTCAGCAAGTCATAAGCTCCAACTCAGTTGTTTTTCATAATAAAAGTAATACCATGTGATCTCCAAAGGTCCTTGGTTGTCTTTACTCCTATTTTCCAAGAACTAAAATTACCCTAAATAGCAAGTACAATTTAAAATCTCTTTTTTTGCCTTATTCACTTCTGTTTATTAGGACAGGTCTCCACGTGTCAACTAGTTTTCAAAATCCTTCCAGGCTTTAAGAGAATGGTCCAGGGATTTTTTTAAACCATGATACACCTCTTCTGATACAAATTACACCATTTGTAAGTTACAATTCTGGACTAGCTCTATTTTCTCTGGGACCCAAGTCATCAGTAAACTAGCTGTCCTTCCAAAGACCAAGCCCTCCTGTCTCTTAGGGCAGTGGATATTATTTCATTCTGCCTTAGATGAAAAACTATTCAGAACTAATATTGAGGCCTACTATTGCAAAAATACAACACAGCTTTAGCTCTTCAAGGCCACTGGAGGAGTACGGATGAGGGAACTCATTACTGTCTCATACCAGCTTACAACCTTTACATGGACATATTACCACTCCACCTCTGAGTTTCCGTATTACCCTAGATACAACTTCTATTGAGCCAGTCATGGTAGATGATAATTATCAGTTGGGCTATTTGTCTTACGCACTTCAGGGAAACAAAAAAAATCATAGGACCATTAGAAATGTGCTCAAACCACCTGGATTTGAATCTAGGCCTTTAGGCTTTGAAGCCAGGCTCTGCTATTTGTTAACTAAATGAATTCTGAGACCTGGAAAGGCTAGTTCACTCACCAGTTTTGACCTCTGGAAACTGATGTCCACCCAGCCTTTCTCAAAGGGCCTCTGGAGAGGTAAAATGAGCGGATCCACATAAAGCATTCAGAAAACTGCCCAGCTCAATAAATGCTGTTTATGCCAATTACCACAGCTGGTCCAAGAGCACAGAATAGGACCCAGTTAATACTGTTGATATCACTCTTTTTTATGCATTAATTTGGTCCTTCATAAAGTGTTTCTAAAGCTTAGCAATGCTAAATGGATCTGAGTTATTTTCTAGGTCCTTCTCTCTTCTCATGCCTCATACTTCCACTGGGTGATTCCATCCACTACTATGGCTTCACCCATCACCGTAAGGTTAATGCCACCTAAATAACTAGCTCTAGGACATTATTGTCCTTATCTCTCCAAGCTCATGCATGCCATCTTGTCTATTAGATATCTCCCCTTGAAATATGAGGAACTTAATATAAACAGAACAGAACATCAGAAGAGAAATGAACAGAAATCAAATGCTAATCTCCATCATTGATGCCACGTCTCTGATAACCCCATCACTGGGTAAACGTCCTCTATGTGCCTCTATGGCATCCTATTGTATATTCCCCTTGTTCAACCATCCATCCTTCCATCCACAGAGCATCTACTCTGTGATCAGCTAACCATCATAACACACAAAACTCGGCATTCAATTGTCTACTTACTAGTCTGCTTTCTCTCCTTCTGGGTCATAAGCTCCCAGAAGATGACAGGAATTGGATCTTGTTGGTCCTTGTATCACCAGCTTTGCATAAAATAAAAACACATGATAAAAAACCTGGTGGGTGAGGGAATGAATGCTCCCATGACACTGGACTGATGATGAAGATCTAAAAACATGTCCCATAAATGGTATGTTAATAGCAGGAACAGAATAAAGAAGGTACTAGAAGAATGTAGCTGATCACTGTTTTCAGTGCATATATAAAATCCCAAAGATACTTTCTTAAATCAAATCAACATTCTTACACTATGTCCAAAGCCAGACTATTTTTCATAAAGATAAAAAGAAGATTATATGTGTGCCTGGAGGTTTAAAAGGTCATAGTCTATAACTGTGAAAACTGAGGGGAATAAATTGTGGAAAGCAGAAACCAACACCTTATGACCAACATATACCCCCAAGTGCTCAAACACACACACACACATACACACACACACACACACACACACACACACACGCACACACACCCTTGGACCCTTGGCTGGGACCAGCTGTTAATGATGAATGCCAGACTTCACACCACGTTTCAGCTGAGAACAACTTAAGGAAAGCATCTCACAATGACAGGAAGGACTATAATAATGAGAGACACCCTCCTGGTGTGAGGGGGCAGGAAATGATGCAGCAACTGTCACCACCACAACCAACACCACTCCCTACCCCAGCACAGCCACTTGAAACACATGTGAGGGCCCAGAAAGAAAAAGAGGCTCAAAACTGAGATGACTCCTAAACCAGAGTGTCTAGTCACAATAATCTGTGCCACTCCTTTCTGCTCTAAGCATGAGCACAAATACACTCTGGCTCTTTTTATATCCGAATCCCCGTGAATGTATATTATCTTCCCAGAGCAACTTACCCTACTTGGAAACTACAGAACCTACAAGAGCACAAAGAGAATGGACCCATTTCCACATGGTTCCCAGAAGGTACCAGAAAGCTTCATTCAAACCATCACCGGTACTACTCTGTGAGGACCCCAGACTGAAGAAAAGGTTTTACTGAAGACTGTGTTTCTTCTTACACACATAACACTGGCTAGTCAGCTTCTCATGTACTGAAGGCCTCAGCAGAAAAAGTTAGTGCCAGCACCAGCAGGAAGATGGGTGGGAGGGCTCTGGACACAGCTAGGAAAATTATTCTCCCCCTCTGATATAGGTGAAGTGACCACAGCTCAGGAAAAAAGGGATTCCTGAAGGCATTAAGTGTTCAAGGAAAGCGAAGTCGGAGAGCATACTGAATGACGGAGAAACTGCCTTGCTGACATGCCATGTTCTTTTAGACTGCCTGACAGATGAAAGGTGGCCAGTGACGGCCCTGAAAATGCAGGTGAATGGACAGTACAGGAAAAAGGTGTCCTGTTTCAGGACCACAAATGTGACAGCCATCCAAAAAGACAAGTGCTGTGACATCAACACTCCATCTCATGGAAGCCTTATAAATACCACAAACTAAAAATTCAGGATTTTCTGGGACAAAACAAAATAAGGTGGTTTTGAATTCACACCCACTTCGCCCAGAGTAGATTTAAATAAAAACAGCTATAGATAAGGCAATGACATATGTAAATGCAGATACACAGACACACACAAGAACTCCTTTAAGGGCAGCATTTCAAATTATCGTGATTGGTTAAAGGTGTCTAGGCTAGTGTGGCATTAGAGATGCAAAGTTTCATTCATGAAATTTTAAATAATGGTGATAAGATTTATCTAGACGTACAAGCGGAATCTAAATATAAACCACATGAATAATAGAATGTGCATGAATTTTGAATGCTTATTTTTCAGAAGAAAACAAAGAACTGAACGTGTGAGTTCTCGGAGTCTCTAAGTGTAGCCTGTATTTGCATTTCAATGGCTTGCAAGGTAAGCTCTGTGAAATTGGTCAAACGTATAGACTCTCACCTCTCCTCCATCCCCAATCAGTCAATTAGCTACTAGAGAAAGTGGCATACAGATGTTAAAATCCAGCATCTCAGAATCTATTTCAGCTGATACAGATCAAAGTAATTTCGAAGCAAGGATGTTGAGGACAGAGACTTTCCACAGAGCAAATTCTGGTTAGGAAGCATGCAAAACCAGGAGCTAATGGCTGATGGGGCCAGGGGACACACAGAGAAATGGAATAGACAAGGCAGTTCACAACAAAATTTGTACAGAAGGGAAGAAAAGGCAAAATCTATAGACTGAGAGCCAACACATCAAAACATTTTTCCAGTAGGTAAAAAGGTAAGTGTAGCAATTTTTGTCCATTTAAAACAAAGGGATTTCAGATGTCAGCTCTGCTATCCTGCAACTACACTGCACCCAAACCATGAACCCTAATGGTCAATCTCTCCTTATTAGCATTTTTCATTCTTCCCATTAAAAGACTTTACTGGCACTATATGAACTACTCTTTGCCCTTTATAAATTCCCCTATTCCAAACGTGTTAGTTTATGCTCACAGGAATAGAAGTATAATACACACCTATTACATATTAGAATGTTATCAATATGCCTTTTCAATTGCAGCACTTCCGGACTTTCGTTCTTTAGGTTCCACTCTTTTGTCTTTCCTTTCAATAAAGACAGAGATTTCAGAAATCCAGACGTGAGCCCAAAGTGCAGGGTGTTATGCTTGGCTCATAGGAGGCATTCAAGAACTAGGAAAAGATACCTGAATTTAAAGAAATGGTGACAATTTGTGGATAGTAAAAATAATGGAGCTCCTTTTACTAAGTGCCCACCCACCAAGCCAGTGCTACAGTGCTACAGTAGCACCCAGTGCTACAGGCTGAATGTCTGTGGCCCCTCCCGTTGCCAATGCAAATTCATATGGTGAAGCCCTAATATGGTTGACTTGGAGGTACAGCCTTCAGGAAATTATTAGGGTGAGACTAGGTCATGAAGGTGGGGCCCTAGTAATGGGATTAATGCCCTTAAAAAAAGAAAAAAGGAAGAGACATGAGATTTGTCTCCACCATGTGAAGACAGAGCGAGGAAGTAGCCATCTGAAAGCCAGGAAGAGGGCTCTCACCAGATATGCAATCTGTAGCACCTTGACCTTGACATTCTCAGGCTCCAGAAGTGTGAAAAATGTTTGTTGTTTAAGACCCCTTGTCCATATGATTTTGTTATAGCAGCCTGAACTAAGACAACTAGATATTTACCTACCTTTGCTATAGTCCACTAATAATCCTGCTTGGTAAATGTTAGTATCTTTAAATTATAGGAAAACACACACACACACACAACCAAGGCACATAAAAATTTTAACCCGCTCCAGAGTCACACAACTGGGATGTGGCAAGTGACATAGTCCAAGGGAAGCAGAGAAAGAGAGAGGTGCAGCTATCTAGAAATACAGTAACCATGGCCATGATCATGCACTGTGTTCTCGCTACCTGCTTGACACATTCCAAAGAAATTTACACACATCCATCTTAATTATTTTTACAGCATTCCTGGGAGGTGAGTAGTATTCCCATTTTAGGGATAGCAAAACTGAAGCTTAGAAGAGAGCAGTATGCCCAGAATACTCAAGGCAACAGGTGCTGGATCAACACCCCCACTGAAGTCTAACAAACTTCAACGCCACTGCTCTTACACTTTTAACCACAACACGAGCTCATCCCCTGTATTGTCACCACTGCCACCATAACTCTGGGTCACAAACCCACATAAAACTAGCACTTACAACAATCAGCATTTAGTCTCGTGTTTGCAAGTCTACGTGTTGACTATGAGTCTGCCGGTCTTGACTCCTGGCTCCAGGTTTCTGTAGGGTCCATTCCACGAGCATTTGCTCTGGGACCCAGTGGCTACTCAGGGCATGTTCTTCTCACAGAAAATCACCAAAGTGCAATAAGGTGAATCCAACTCCACAAACTTATTTCAAGCCTCTGCTTGTGACACATTCGCTGACAGCTCATTGGACCCAGCAGGTCACATAGGTGAGCCCAAAGTCAACCAACGGGAAGTAAGCCATGCCCACCGTGAAGCCATGAGGCCTGGGCAGGGGACTGAATGTATACAGAGGAGTAAAAAATGAAGAGAGTAGTTGTGTCCACCACACTCACCAAATTCAATTTGTATTTACCATATCTTTTAGTTGGACTGTTCAACAGTTAATGGGAAAAGAATCTGTGAGCTCAATAATTTATATTTAAAGTTCTAATGAAAAAGTGTAAACAGTCAAATCCATGGTATTATTCCACCTTCACCTTCAGAACAATACTAAAATTGAAAGAATAGATAACTGGAAAATACAAAAGTACCACCTCTCATCAGGAAAAAAATATCATTATGATAAAAATCCTATAAAATGAATTTCTCAACATGGCTGATATCTAACAATAAGCACTAAGCTAAAACAATCCATTAAAAAACACTTAAGTGTTTTTTACAGTCATTTCCTGCTCATTGCAACACATTCTACCTCTTACTCTTAAGAGGGTTCAGTTTTCACCAATGTGATTTCATGTCTTTGTGTGTACATACACAAATTGGCAACAGTGTGTCAGAAAATTGATAAAATTGTACACATGCCATCTGTCTTTCTTGGTTGAACCCCCTGTCTTCAATTACAGCTATTCCATTCAAAGGGAACAAAAATCTTGGCTGAATTTGATGTAATCTCACTCAGGTTTTAAATTTACTCACTGTTTCAAGCAATATGGTACCAACCTCATCATCTTCATTTAAGAATGAATTGCTTTTTCCATTACAGCCTCTAGTTTGAGATGTTTCATTTTGCCTTTTCAAAATTGTATTGAAATGAGACTTGTAGGCAAGTCGTCAAAGTTGGAAGCAATTTACAAAAATACGTGCACACACAAAACGACAAAAACACACAAAAAAACCCTACATCTTCAAAATTGGATACATTATTTTCAAGATCCAACACTATAGCATGAAACGACTCTGCTCTTAGTATAACTATAACCAGTCCTGCAAAAGAAGTGTTAAAATACACATAATAGTAATTCTTGGAAGCTATTCTAAGAGAAACATATTAGTCTGTGAGAAATTGCCCTCTCTTCCTATTCATAATGTACTTCGATTAATTATTTAAAGCAGATGACTTCAGAATCTATAACTGGCCTTGACCTCTGTGTGGAAGCAAGCCTAAACCCACACGTCCAATAGCTTACCTAACATCTCTGCCTACAAGGTGCTTCCATTATATATGCACAGAATTAGTCATCCTCTCACCATCTAGATCATTTTTATTTCTGGCCCCTAGCTGTTGCTGGTCCTATGGTCTGAAACCTGAAGATCACCTGCAGCTTCTACCAGCTCTTTCCCCACCCATCCCAAGAGTCACCATGCCTTAATTGTACTGAGCTGCCTCTTCTCTACTCCTGCAGCCACAGACTCGGGAGCAGCGGTGGCACTGCTCACTTCCTCGCTCCTAATCTCCTAGCCACCTCCAGCCTCTCCTGGGGCACCCTCTATTCACACGTGACACAACAGGTGACAGCTGGCACAAGACTGCTGTGCCCTGCTTAAGATCTTTCAGTGGCTTCCTATTGTTGGGAGGTCCTGTCCAGATCCCTCAACAAGACATAGCTCTTGGGCCTCCAGCTGGTCCCTTCCTCCTTCTCACAGGCATCACCTGTAATTCCTTCCAAAGGGAGGGTGTACCCCATGTGGTCACCCCATCTTGGCATGCACAGCTGCTTCCCCGGCCTGGAACCTACTTTCTGCCTCACCCGCGCCTCGTCATCCGTCACCACTTGGCAGCAACCGCCCCACCTGCACAAAGCCTTCCGCCTCCCGTGGCATGGCCTGGCACTGTCACCGCGCGCCCCCCCCCCCCGTACTGTGACAGATGTGGGACCCAGCACTGGCTGTTGCCAGGACTGCTGTGCGAAGCCCCTTGCAGGTGGGCGCCATATCCCACCCCTGTTATGCTGATGGAGCTGGCAATGAAAAGGCCAATGGTGTATACCTAACACACAACACTCAGTCGTCTGACACCCGTCTGGTCAAAATATGCTGCTGCTGCTGCTGCTGCTATCATCATTATGATTATATGTCTGTTGAAAGAAAGGCAAAGAATGGAGTTCTATCCCTGACTGAGTGAATCAAAAGCGTCTGCATTCACAATCTAAGGGTAGTAAGTGTTTTGAGAACTCAAGCGAGGGCACTACAGAAGATCTACAGCAAGAGGCCCGAATCACACGTGTTTGTTATTGGCCGCATTAGGATAATGCTTCAAGGGACAAAGCTACCTCTTACCATACCTGAGGTGGTTTCTAGACGTAAAGCACAGGGCATAAACCAGCAATTTAAAAGAAATGTAAAAATGGAACTGGACAGCAGCAGTGCCCTGGGTCCTGGCTAACGGGTCCCGGGTTAATGGTCTAGGGCTGCCTCCAGCCACCCCAATCTCGTAACTGCCCCCTGAACGTGGGTTTGTTAATGCTCTCACATTACTACCATTGCCATTACTTAGGAAGTCAAGAAACAAATACAAGGAGGACATCCACCTCCACCTTCTTCTCCATAAAAATAAACCCACGTCTTGCTGGAAGAAAGGAAGCTAGAGCTGCCACATATGCCTTTTTAGAGACTGTCAAATTTTGCATTTGGAAGTATAGAAGGAGGTTCCATGCCTCTGGGCTCCTTGGACGTGTGATCCCCCCAGAGCAGTGGGTCTCAAGCCCAGCTGCGCCACTGAGAGGTGCTAATTCAATCCATGGGGACTGCATCTGGGTCTCAGGCTTTAGAGGCTCCGCAGGTGGTTCAAAAGGACAGCGTCTGTTGAACCACTGTCCTAAGGTCTGGAACCAGGTATCATATTAGAACTGATTTACCTTTTTTTTTTAAGTTCACAAAGACACGAAATAAACAACAATCTTTGAGAGCTTTTCATTGATCTTAGTGAGGGGTATAAAACAACTTCTTAGACAACAAAGCAAAAAAAAAAAAAATCATAAAGAGGCTCTCAAATCCCACTTTGGCTGATGATACAAGTAATACGTGCTTACTATAGAACAGTTAAAGAAAAATTCTTAGATCCTGCCATCAAGATATAATTATCCTTTTAGTGCTTTTCTTCCTGTTATCTTACATGAAAACAAAACAAAACAAAAACAGGTTCCTAATATATGTGAGATAGGAATTATTTTTTTCGGTTTCTTTCCACCACCCCCAACTTCTCCTCTCTGCCTCATACAGACTAATGTGTGGGTAGTTGCTACACATTTTTATAGACTTATACAACCTTTGTATACACTTTGCTTTTTCACTTCTCGTTATTGTTATCAGCTTCTTCCCCATCATGAAACATTCGTCAAACGCATTTTAATGGCAATGTTGTTTCTAACATGTATGTCTCCAAAGTCATTTGCCAACCTCCATGCTTTTGGTTGCTTCCAAGACAGACACATGGTTTCAAAGATTTTTTAAAAAGCTCTACCGTTGCCCATAGTTTATTTGCAATTCAAGTTTCAAGTAAAATCAAACACCCTATTCTCATTACACTCTGGTGTCAACAATTAAATGATTGGTGGCTGCATGAATATTGAGCTTTCTAATTTCAGGTAATTCACAGTTTTTAAGAGTTAACCTAGTTCATTGATTAGCTGGTCTTTTAGTCTCCTTTTGTCTTCTTCTAAAATCATTCTTTAGATAATTTCAGTGCTCTAAGTGCAAGATTATTAAATTTTCAGGTCTTATCTACTTTGAAAAACCTTTTCTGGCAACTTAAGATTTCTCAAAGATATAATACATAAAACCACACAAGTCCTCAAAGCGGGAACTAAGAACCCAACAGTGGAGAAGTGGTGGCTACATTTATCTCAAAAGTTACTGCAGCCGAGTGTGCAACCGTTCTGACCAGCTGAGACAAAACTGGCAAGACGGAACCAGCTCCCAGTATCTGATTCGAAGAAGCAAACTGGTTCACCTGGAGGAAGGACCATTGTGAGTAGTGAATGCTAAGCTAATTTATCATGCGGGCCTAATGCAAGAGACGACGCACATCATAAGGGCCAGGACTTCAAGGGGAGTTTTCCAGAAAGCGCAGAGATGGACAATCACAGCCATTTCTTCTTGCAACTCTCACTAAGAGCCAAGGACATGATGTGAAGTTGTAAGTCTGTCAAAGGATTTCCAGGGGAGCAGAGATGGACAGTCAGACTGTGACAGGACACAGCTAAGGGAAGCTGGGGGACAGAGATCTCTTGGTATGTTCACACCCCCACTTCTCTGAGCCCAGATCTGAGGAGTAGAGCAACTCAAAACTGAGATTGCTTGCAGGATCTCAAGTGCAGGTGTCCTGCATTATTGATTCAAAGAAGACCATGTGCTTCAGACACTAAAGTGGAAGGGGAGGAACATTCTCCCAAGAGAATTTGCAGCCTGACTAGAAAGAAGACATCATTACATGTAAGTGGGAAACGGTTGAGGGCCAGGGCTTTTCACAAAAGAGCAGCTTTGAATCCGTTCAAATGCCTGAACTCAGTTCAGGCTCCAGAGATGTGCACCAGGAAAACTGATCATTTTGACCATGGCTGGCAAAATGCTGCCAGAGCGAGCAAAGAGCAGATCATTACATGCCGTACTGTGCGTACCTCCATCGCCCATCCAGACCTACGCCCGGACCTTGGAGTCTGCCTACACAGACAACAAGTATGGGATCACTTGCCCCTCTGCCTTCTACTTTTGCCAATGGGGAGCACCTTTAAGAGTGCAGAAGGAAGGAGGACAACAAAGTCGCGATGTCCCCTCGGCCCCTCCCTGCAGAATCACCATGGATTGGCTATGTAGCTTCACCTAAGGTGCCTGTCACTTGCCTTCTCTGTCTGGACCTTCTGCAACTGCTCCCTCCCCCTCACTCCTTCAGGCCTATGAAGATGGTGGCTTCCTGTTGCTCCTACCTTCTGGGACTGCACCATCCCTTAAACTTCACCTATGCCTTGCCTATACCTTTTACACTTTCCCTTTCATTAAACTCTTCTCAAATTATCCAATTTATGCATGCCATCTTTTTACTGCCTGGACCCTGCCTGATACCCACATTTAACTCTTTAAAATCACACTATGCAAGGCTTTGTCTGATACGCACATTTAAGTATTTAAAATCATAAGGCTCTGTGGCAATAGAGAGGCAAGTGTGCTAAGGTTAACTTATTAAGTACTGTGTGCCAGGTGCAGTACTTACATGACCTACAACCTCCTCCAATCTTCAAATACCCTAATATTTCTATTTTACAGATGTGGTTAAGCATTGTGTCTAAAGTTACAGAGCTATTCAATGTCACTGAACACATGTCCTACTCTAAAACTATGAATCTTCAATGGGCTTAATTTCAGTGTAAGACACTCGAATCATTTTATAACAATGCACCATGCAATAGCATTAGGTATACAAATAAAATAGATGATAACTATTACAAAGTCCAGAATGGACTGCAGTAATTTTGGGAAATTTCATCAAAGAATGAGAATTCACTGTGGTCCTTAAAATGAGCAGCAAGAATTTGAGCAAAATAAGGAAAGAGCATTTTAGGTAAAGGGGATCTAGGGATCTATGACATCTGGAGAGGGGGTGATGGGATAAGGTTTTGGAAGGCAAAGAGTTGGCAAAGAAACCCAAAAAGTAGACAGAAGCTAAATTAAAAAGAGTCAGGTATGTTTTAACTCTATCCAGAAGTAGATAATAAGTCACACAGGAATTTTAAACATGTGGTTGGTGTGGGGATCCAGGCTGACAACCAGCATAGTCTGGAGAAGGGCCTGGACACAAAGGGATATGAGACATTTCAGAAATTCAGAGGTAAAAGAGTGTAGCCCTAGACACTGGACATATTTTTATGGTAGAATTATTAAGGCTTAGGGACAGCAGGTAACAGATGGAGAAATCAAAGGTGGGACCAAGATGACTTGAAAAATTAGTATTTCATTGACAAAAAAAAGAGATGACAATTTTCTGGTTTATCAGCTATATCAGAGAATAAGAAGGTACAAAAGAGGAGCCAGTATTCAAATTTGTCTATTTTACATGGTTACAAAAAGGTGTTAAGAAAAAACAATCATTTAAGCACAAAATAGAAATTTGAGGGAACATAAGCTTTTGAGGGCATCCCATCCTTACCCTCTGTGAATCAGGAAACCACATAAAATGGAAATTTTATTTCCATCTCAGACACAGAAAGTGAACTCCTTCAACAGCTAAGAAATACCACTTCAGATATGGCCACACCTGGTCTAATTAATTAGGTATTTGCAACTACCAAAAGTTCATTCACCATCAGGGCACCTGGGTGGCTCAATCAGTTAGGAGTCCTACTCTTGATTTCAGCTCTGGTTATGATCTCAGGACTTCAGGATCAAGCCCTACACCAGGCTCCATGCTAGGGGAGCCTGCTTAGGAGTCTTTCTCTCCCTCTCTCTCTTCCTCTGCCTTTGCCCCTCCCCCTGCTTGTGCACTCTCTCTCTTAAAAAAAAATTTAATTTACCATCTTGATTCTTCCTGTCCCCAAAAAAGCCTCTTTGCCTTTCTGGAAACTTTGAAAAAGTTCTTTATGCCAAACTATTATTATCACAACTTTTTATTAAATTAATCCTCTAACTAGAGTTCTGACATGTAACTACACAGAATCTTAAGGACAGAGTAAGAGTCCCACACAACAATACTGTGATAGAATTTTGGGTCAAGTGTAAACACATCCAAATCACTTTAAAGTTGATAGAGAAGACACATTGAGGCATTATGATCTGAATGACCCACACTTAAGTATTGAGGAAAACAGAGGTAGCTGGATACCCAGTGAGAACAGAAGAGTCCACCTGCTTCTTTGCTTACCAAAATTAGTTTGAGACAATGGCCAGTGGAAAATCAGAGCCTAGACCAAAGTAATAATGTTAGCTTTTTGTTGTTGTTTCACTTAAGGCTGGGAGACAAAGTCAGGTAAAAAGGAAAGGAAAAAAAAAAAAAAAGCCTAACACAAATCTGGAAGTCTAAAGTCAAAAGATTTAGTCATTAACTACATCACATAGGAAAAAAAAAAATCATGCTAGCTGCATGTGATTATCTGGAAGTGGACTGAAATGCCAATACATAACTGGGGAGGAGGGAAATCAACAGATGATAGCAGGCAGAGCAAAATACCACAGGAGGACTGGAAAGGAATCCTATGACATCTCTCTGAGAGACTACTCCCTCTTTTAGTGATTTGTTGCTACTTTAATGACTCCTGTCCATCTTTCTCAAGCCTTGGGATCTATCACGTTAGGGATAGGGATACTTTCATTAAAACAAACAAAATGGAAACGTAGCAAAAATCACTGAAACAATTAATTTCCCTGACATTTAAAAAATATGATCTGTGTATGAGGAATATTAGCCCTGAAAGGAGCCAGTTATCCTTTGATGAATTAGACCTGTCTAGAAATTCAAATTGCCCCAAGTCCAAGGTCTGCCCAAGCCCATCCATCCGTCAGAATTTCCCATGTTTTGAGACGCAATGTGAAAACTTTCCCAGGTTCTAACAGTGGAAGCCACTGGGGCCTCTTTCCCCCATTCTCGTTTCAAAGGCAGTGACTGAAGTGCTATCAGCAGTACAGGAAATATTAATAGAGTCCACAGAAAAGATGGAGAAGTGAGTCACTTAAGATGAACAATTCAGTTGTGTTGCCCTTTTATGAGGTAGTCAGTCCTTGAGAAATTGTATGTTCTCATTAAAAAATTTCTCAAAGACCAGATTTTTAAAATACCACTAGTATTCCTGTGTTTTAAGAGCTAGGGGTACTGAAATTCTAAAAGTAGGTTCTAAACACATACCGCATTATTTTACACTGAACACATACTACATTATTATAAAAATACACTTTATGGAATTAGAATATTTGTGTGCTCCAGATTTTTGACTGGGCTTTTTGTTATCTAAATAACTGGCCTGTTTGACAAAGCGTGCCTCTATTCAGTGTGGCACACCAACTGACTCTTATCATTATATAAAATCCTACAGCCCTGTCAAAATGATCCCTGTAGATAAATAATGTTTATTATCTTTGCTGCTGATTCTTCTAACTTAAAAACAAACTCCAATAGCATACATGGAGTAAAGATGTAACCATTTCATCTTGCTAGTTATGACACAGTGTTACAAAAATAAAAATTATCCCTTGCTATTCACCAACATATTGTCTATTATGTGCTAGTGTATTTATTATATAGCCATTAACTTTTTAAGCCTCATTTATGCCCATCTCCTACTTAGTACACTCAAAGATCTCGTTCTGAAATATTTTATGTAAAAATAAATGGACACTGAGGGTACAGGACTTGCTCAAGACTACCTCGCAAACAAAGGGTCAGAATCATGACTACAAAAGGTGTAGGTTTCACCCTCGCTTCCCTACTACAGATGTATCTCAGTGACATGCTGAAATGTTTCAAATAGTGTATATTTGAAAATTAATGTTTAAATTCACCAGGTGGCGTTACTCTCATGAACTCCACAGTGACATCTTTTGTAATACAAATTCTTAAATTTTATATTTTATAAATAGATTCCTAAATAGTTTCTTTAAAAAACTACTCTATGTAAGAGATGTCTTTTAAAAAATATATTAGATATAATGGGAGTAAATAAAAACTTTGTTTGAGCCAAAGTTAAGTTGTAGCCATGAGGGTGGCAGAACTTTGAGACACTTTCATATTGTTACTTCTCACAGAATGAAGACTTGTATCTCATTCATAAAAGAAATCAGACATTCTTTATCCATTGTGTAGCTTATGGTAGATGTAGTTAAAGTATGTTGAGTATGACAACAATCTAGCTCTCCAAGTATTATATCAATGAATTATGCTTCCTTTGTTTTGTTGCAAATGTTTTTGACAAGAGAGTATCTCCAGTATTTTGAATAACCACAATCATTATTTATTTCTAAAATTAAAAGTTCTGTGAGATCTCTACCCCTCAAAAGCACCATGTGTTTCAACCATATCCTCTAAAGTTTTGAGAATATATATTACAGAAATAAACCATAAAAAGGAGCTTCTGATCAACCATACATTAAGCAATTATCCAAAATGCATTAAAGGAATGAGAAATCTTAGCTGAACTGCCACTTATTAATAAGCTGAACCACGAGGGAGCTTAACAGTTTATCATCTTTCTAACAATGAGACTTTCCATATTTAGCCACTGACCCCAAAGAGGACATGGAGCCCCACGAACAGCTGTGCATTACCAGAACTTTATAGATGTGATGAAAACAAAGAAAAGGAAATCCACAGCAGTGACTAACCACACTGTACATTCAAAACAATGACCACAGTGAAAATCATTAAAGAGGCAAGTCTGTTTACTTAGGCTGGGAACAATACATGACATTTAACCCCAATTTCTTTAATCCCTCTTTTGTTTACCTGCAAATAATCCCCTAATTTACCCACAATATTATGATATGAATAATAACTGTATTAGTAATGGACACTTAGAACAAAAAAAAAAAAGCAGACAACTAGACCAGCTGGAAGTCAACGCCTATTAAGGACTATCTGGAAGCATTCCTAAATGTGCTATATATTCTGTACTGTCAAGCATGCATTTGACTTTTTTTTTTTTCCAAAAATAATGAATGAGAGTTTAACAATGGCTACTCACTAGATTCTTTCAGGAAAAAAAAAAAATACCACTTATACACAAGAGAAAGAGTTATCAAAGAGTTAAACATACTAATTCTGAACATACTTAGGTTTTGGCTTCCTTAAACTTACAAATCGCTAAGCAGATGTTTTTTTTCAAGTTGTCTGATTTGCCAAGTTTTGACTTGGAATACATTTGTACACTAAAGTCGGAGTAATTTAATTAGAGAAACTTGGGCACAAAAATCAAGGCAGTAAGATGGGGATCTTTCCCCATCTCAATGTAAACAAATTACAGTCAACTTTGATTGAGCTGCCAGCAGAAACTTTCATCTCCCTGACAGGAGAAAACTCTCAGCAGCTGCACACATCTGCAAGGCCATCAGACAGATGCTGCTGCCGCTCGGAGGTTGATCCTGACACAAAACTGAGTCCTGCGTTCCCAGAACTGAAAAGAGTTGCCACCCTCGACAGACTTCCCAGACACTTGACAGAATGCCAAATTGGCTCCTCAGCTGTCACCACCAGCCACGATTTAACTATTCTTGAACAACCGGCAGAAAAACAACCCACAAAGTATCACACTAAAAGTCCTATCCATTGTCTCTGACAAAAGAGCCTTTCTCATTGAGCCCTGTGATGTGTCACTGAACCCTGTTAACCAGAGACTTAGCGTATCCCATTGCCAAGGGGATACGAGGAACCACGCACGTTACCCGTGCCCAGCAAAGGAACGAAAAGGGAACTTTGAAATCCTCAATGGCAGACCACTGAGGATGCTACATTGCAAGAACGGAAGGATCTCCTACCTGGAGCCCTCTTCGTCTTAGAATGCTGGACTCATCCATCTCCCCCTCCGCTTTCTCTGAGCCTCATAACAGTCTAGCCATGCTGTACTACCTCTACTTGAGCACGCTAATTCAGAGCCCAGCAGCTGCTGAACACTTACATCACGCTCTAGCTGATTGGAGCCCGGAGTCAGCTGGTCCCGCTTAGTTATGCACTCCAGCAACTTCAGAGATCACGGAGGCTTGCAGTTCGGGGCGAGAGTGCAGCAAGTAGGCTCAGGTACCTAATGCGCTTAGCCAGGCGGAGGAGGGCTCTGGCAATTAGGCAGGAAACTGTGGGGTCCCTGTTTTTCCTTCTCCTTCAAAACGCAGGCTCTGGCATTCCGGACGACCAGTAAATGGCTTTCGGCAGGAGCTCTGGGTCAAGCCCCTTCTGAAGCAACTAGAAGGTCAGAGTGGCTAAGTAAATCAGTGGTGACAGACACCTCTGCAAAAGGCAGCGACTGATTGGGACGGTGAAAAATTAGGGCACAGCTGGTCAGCCAAGCAGCACCACCATGCCTGCCACTCATCTTTTCTGATGGCATTAAAGAAAAAAATGTAGCAGAACACGCATGCTGCCTGGAAACCCTGCGGACCAGAGGGCTCTGGGTGGCTGCTCTTCCAGCCTTGGCAGAACTCTTTCTACCTCCCAGTGTGAAAGCCAATTCATTTACATAAATACCTTGCCAGGAGATTCCTGGCCCTCAGATAGATACATTTTAGATATTCATGTCCCTCCTGGTAGTAACTTGGTTTTGTTGATAGCTGACCAAAATATAAAAAGGCAGAAGGAATCGAAAGAGCCATCATTAGGTGGAATATTAACCTATTTACAGTCTATAAGCAGCTAAAAAAAAAAAAAAAGATTCCCATCATGTGCAATTTCACAGTCTGTTTCAGCTTGTTTACTCTGCTCATCCTCACCTTATTTCAATTCAAAGCAACCAAGAGATGAATATTAAGTTTTCATTACTGGCCTGGCACAGAAGTAACAACATACAATACTACCAATTTATAATAAATTATTCCCCCTTGATTTCCATTCTAGAGATATTTAAATTGTGATTATAGTTCGGTTCTTAGGAGGCAGATTCTAGGACTCTCTGTGATTTGTCTGAAAACCACTTTCTCCTTCGCTCTATCCATTATACAGTCTCTTTCTTGAAAGAAAGGAGGTAAGACAGGCATAACATTTTCTTAAAAATCCACATTTCCTGGGTTTTACCTAATCCAGATATCAGATTTCTTAATGTAGGGCAGCGGCGGGGGGGGGGGGGTGTCTAGAGGTTCCTTACCCATCCACCTGCTATTACACTAGCTTTCTGTCTCTTTCTGGCTGTCAACACACTATTAGGAGTGCTATCAATTGATTAGATTATGTCATTAAAAATAGCTTGGGGATTTATGAATCTAACCACTGAGGAAAATTGATTGCATTTTATGTTCCCCAACAGTGTCTGCATAAGACTTCAGACATACAGAGAGAAACCCTGTCAAGAAACAGTAGCTCTAGCAGAGGCATCAGCAAAGATGGGTATCAGGGTGTTCTTCCACTTTCGTGTGCTCATTTGATACCACTTAAGGAAGGAAGCCCTGGGGAGTTTTTAGTTCTTTCTCCCATATGCAGAAGTAGTACAATCTCTAGAAGCAAAGAAACAGCACCTAAGTGATCCCTGGGCAAGCCAAAGGGGACCAACGAATTCTAGCACAAACAATTCTTTTTAAAAAAATTTTTTTAAAAACTATACGTGTGGGGTGCCTGGGTGGCTCAGTGGGTTAAAGCCTCTGCCTTCGGCTCAGGTCATGATCCCAGGGTCCTGGGATGGAGCCCTGCATCGGTCTCTCTGCTCGGCAGGAAGCCTCACTTCCCTTCCTCTCTCTCCGACTGCCTCTCTCTGCCTGCTTGTGATCTCCGTCTGTGAAATAAATAAATAAAATCTTAAAAAAAAAACACAAAACAACAATAACAAAAAACTATATGTATTTGTTTACATGGAAGGACACAACAAAAACAAAAACAAAAACAAAAGGGGAACAGCCTAAAGAAAAAGGTTCAGAGCCAGGAGAGTCAGGTCAGCTTGCTATCTGTGGGGGATATGCAAAGCTCCTGGAAAGAGATTCCCATTCATGACAGGCCCACCTGTACTTTTATCTTTTCCCGCAAAAGGGAGACCTTTTCCTTCAATGAAAACAAAAGGTATGACAGCTGTTGACCTTCCTCCCTCAAGTCACCCTCCTGAGAGAGGGGGCACGAACGGTTCCCTGAAATCTGAAGACCCATCTTAGACAAAGTGCCTTGGTAGCAGGTGAGAATACATTTACCAGCTTAGACTATCACCGTCATCTGTACACAGAGGCATAAGGAAGCCCTAGCTGGTTTTAGGCAAAGGAAAAAAAAAAAAATCATGACCTAAGAAGCTGAACTTCCAAAATCAAAAGCCAAGCCTGGTGTCCTTACACATGTTTGTGCTCTGAATACTGGGATCCTCGTTATGCTGGTCTGTCTAGAAAAAGTGGGGTCTAGTGGAGGGTACCAAGTTTTCAATACAGAGAAGGAAGGGAAAAGATTTTTCCCCTTGAAATAAAGATCACAGGTTGCCAGGAGGAAGGGGAAAAAAAAAAAAAGGTAGCGTCCAGAAGTACCTTTTCTGTGACCAATTGTGTAAGCTAGCTAGAAATGCTTTCCCAAGACATTTCGAGGACACACTGTCAAACACTCAAAAAGATGGTGTATCTCAGGTAAGTGGACTCTATGTGTCCCAGGCTCTGTGGCAGCTAAAGAGGTTTGGTGGGTGGGGGTGATAAAAAGGAATTTGGTTAAAGGAGGCAGGGCGGGGGTGGGGGGAGACAAAGTATCCTTCTTAACAAAAGAATATTTTGAGATAAAAATCTAGTTTAGTATTCAACCTTTAACTAAGTCTAAGATGAAGATTATGACCATTGCAGCATCAAATCTCGTATGAAAAAATATCGATTACCTGTCAAAATGTATCACTTTGAGAAGTGATACATACGTTTTAAAGAAATAAAACCAGCCAGAGGCAAAAACATTTGGGACAAAAATGAAAGGCTGCTGAAAAATAACATCAAGCAATAATGACTTAGCAGAGGGAATAGTAAAAGGAAAATTGCTACATTTACCCTTTGCTACATATTTTCTCATCAAGATAAGCCATGTGTTAAAATGCAATAAATACTTCAAATGGTGACACTATTCACAGGTAATAATTACGATCTAGCTTAATTTCCATTAATAAACTCATTTTTCCAGCAATTTTATGCCTTCGTGAATATGTTCACAATATCATGATTCAATTAAAAAAAAATACCAACTTCAATGTTTAATGTGTTACATATGTCTTCAAATAAAATTTCTTAGGCTTTATCATCAATTGTTATCTAAACCTGGGGGCTCCATGGTACTTGATTTTTTAAAAAAGTATTTGTAAGGATATAGCCCATGCATACTCTATCACAGGCGAAATTTACTTCAAAGAACACTCAAAATCCACGGATGCTATAATATGGGTAAAATTTAAATTTTAATTTTATTACAATAAATGATTCACAGAAACAAAAACAATTCTAAATCCTGAGAAAAATGTGGGTGGGGGTGGGCTGGAGGAAGCATGTGGTTACACACATTTTCCAACAAAGGGGTAAACTGACATTTTGTAATTACTGTCCGCAGTTATGTTTGGTATAAGGATACAGGTTTGCCATCTGATTTACCTTGTCAGGTATTTTTCACGAATTTAGATTCACTTCTCCGCCAGTCCTACCTTTCAGAAAGTGGTTGATTTTCTGTTTCTAGAGTTGCTGTTCTTCTTCTCTTCGATCTCCCGTTGGATTTGTAGGTGTTTGCAATCTTTAGATAAGCTATCTAGCTGATCTCCCGCTACCTGAAGTAGTCTCAGCCTGCTACTTCTCCGCCATCTTGACTCCTCCAAAAGTCTATTTTTCACGAATTTAAAAAGAAGTTAACCTCTCTTCACTCGTTCCACATTGGTTACCCTAAAGTAAGCATTCGTTCTGATTATACACCCACTCTTCAGCAACTTCAGGTCACCCAGGAGCTGCCCTGGGGAACGCTTTGAGCAGTGTTGTTTTGTTTTGTTTTTTAAAAACACAACAAAGATACGGGTAAGTTTCCAGACTTAACCCTGCCCACCGCCACCCACTGACCTAATCCACTCCCTACCAGCAGCTCTCAGTCTTGGCTCCTGGACCACCCACCTAAAAGCCAAGGAAGCCCAGATCAGAGGGGACTGTGAGAATGGTTTCCTGGCAGAGGAGAAAGTTTCTCCCTCCCCATCAGGCACAGGGAGAAGAGTCAGAAGAACGCTCCTGTTACCCGTCCCTCATCCCACCAGTAAGAATTGTCAGGATACTCTGAATGTGATCTCTAGACCATCACCACCATCCGTGGTGGGACCGCCCCATCGTGTGTATTCTTACACACGTGTGGCAGCAATCACTATTTCAGATCAAGCAAAGTAGACAAACAGCCACAAAATGCATTTACCATTCTACCTTGTCTGTTACTTTCAAACAACAGACCAAGGATTCATAAATGTCTTTTATTTAAGTTCACTGACCAGGTAAGTCTTATGTGGCCAAGAGACAAATCTTCCATTCACCATTTGATTACTTTTCCCACTCAGAAGCTCAATGCCAACAGCCAATGAATGTGTTGTACTTAAGAAAAGGAAATAAAAAAGATCATAAAAACTTAAAGGAGAAACAGACCATTCTGGAGAATGCATGTAAGTATCCATTACTGGGAATATAATCATACTTCAAGGTAAGTGGTAAAGAGAACCTCAGATGCCAATGACCAAGGTTACCCTGAGATTTGTTAAAAAATACATTTCTGTATTTACATTGAAACTCCTCCTCAATTTTTTGCACTGTATTTTTCTCCATGTTTTACTTCTAAATAATAACCGCCAGCATTTATTGACCATACAGGGTGTGCCGAGCCCTGTTCTAAGTACTTTATAAAGTTTATCTCATTTAATCCTCACACAAACTCTATGAATTAAGATTTAATCCCCATTTTACAGAGGAGGAAACTGACCCTCAAAGAAATCAAGCAACTTCCTAAGGTCACACACTCAAGGAAAGGCAGACAGAACCAAAAAGCTGACTCTTCCAATTTTGGTTGCTAACCACCCTATTGCCTGTTAGGGTTTAAACCAAGGGAAAAAAAGAGCTTTCCAGATGAAAGGAACACATGAAAGGTGTCAGGTATTTTTAAGTTCCTAAGGAAAAATTACCACATTCTAAGTTGTCAGTGGTCAAAACACACCAGAGAGAGCATAAAGAATTCCAGATTCCATGGGCCACATGTCTCCGAAAAAGCAAAGAAGCAGGGTCTCCACAGCTTCAGGACAGAAGCTAGAGAGCCCCATCCCCCCACCCCCACCCTGGGACACAGAAGGCAGAAGGGAGCCAGAGACAAGTGAGGGAGGATAGTCTCTACTTTCTTCTTAACTGTCTCTGGGCCTCCAGGGACTGCCTCTGAGTGTCAACAACCTCACCTTTCTGGCTGCTCTGAAACAATTCAATTCCAAATAAAGTGTCATTTTTTTTTTTAAATCAACATGTAAATTCCATAAAACCAAAGGTACCCTTTCCAGTTGTGCCAGACATGCTACACATCCCCATTCACCTGTGGGGCTTTTTGGCGGCTCCTCATTTCCCGGTCTCATCTTCTCTGGAATTTACCACTGAAGGCACTCCTTAAATGACTCTAGCCTTTCAGGTGAAATGACTCAGGGAGAGGCTGCTTGCCCTGTTCTCAACAGCACTGAGTCTTCTCCCTTCATTTTCTGAAAGTCATGACTCCCCAGAGTCCGTAGGAGAAAGCCCCTAGTACAGAGAGCTGTCCCTGTCCAGGCTGTGCCGAAGAAGAACCCAGTAACTTGGGGCAAGTCCCTCAACTTCCCTGGGCTTCAGTTTCTATGACAGAAAATAAAGACATGACTACGGACTTCACCAGGAAGCTGGGGAAGAGGAGGAGGCCACTTGCTGGGAAACTGATACCGCTGCCCTTCAGGTGAGAGCGGTCCACTCCGGACACCTAGTCCCTCCCTTCTGGCCCCAGAGCCATGTCTCCACACTCTCCTTCCTCTTCCATTATCTTGCAGGTCACATCAGCCTGCAGAGTACCTACATCAGGTACTTCTCAGCCACTTTCTGACTACAAGGCTCCTTTGCCTGCCCAGGACACAGGAGAGGCAGAAGACAGAGCTCAGTTTCCCAGTAGTTGTTTCTCATCCCCATCCTCCAAGTCACAAAGCAGTGAGCATGCTGACACCAGGGGTGGGCTGAAGTGTGGGGGTGGAAACACACACCAAGGTCTGCACTCTAACTCTGAAGAAAGGTTACATACTTGGCTCTAGTTGGCATTCATCTTCATTCCAGCCTAATATTAATACTGTAATAGGACAATATTATTGTCAAAGGTATTACTGTCTCATCTTTAGAAATATCCGTTATTCGTTAAAGTAACATTCAAGTGAACCCAAAGTTTATCACCTGTGTCATCAATGCTCTAAAGTAAAGACACTTGGAGACAGGTTCCATTCTATTTAAAGTTCCAGGAGATCTTATACTCAGGAGGCAACACTGAAACCATCAATTACCTTGTCCTGTATTTTAAAATAGTCATTTGAAATTTTAAAGAAAGTTCTAATCTCTAAGGTCAACAAAGGTAAAGAAAGAGTTCATACTGCGTGTCTTTTTCTCCGCCAAAGAAAAGTGCTCAAACCTGTCGGGAAGAGGACTAAAACAAAGGACAGGCTGCCTGCCTTCCAGAGAAAGATGGAATTTTTCCAATTCAAAGGAAAAGGGAGGGATCTAACACCTTCCCACATACGAGACACCGCAGTCTGAATTTGTACAAGGAGTAGCATTTTCTCAAACACATGTTTCATTTAGCAGAAATTGCAGGTGGGGGTCACTAGCAAGCATATGTCTATGAAATATGCAGCATCCCACGCTTCCTGCATTTAGCTCCATTTTCCATCCCGCCTGTAATCCTGAAGACTCTTTAAATGTATGCGACTGGCGATTTCTACCATGTAACATGCATGATTTCGCTTCAGGCTTTTCACAAGAAAGCTATATTGTCTTGACGTTTGCATCACCTTTTTTTTAATCTAATTATTTCTGGCATATTACCCATCAAATCACTACTGACAATATGACAGGAATCATGGTACTGAAAAAATTACATCCTAGGAGGAAATAATAAAATATAAATCACATACATAATTTTCTTTTGAACGTTTTAACAATGACATCCTCATATACATATGAAATATAGCAGACTATCCCCATAAATGTTCTAACATCAATCACGGCAGGGAAAATATTCTCTAGTTTGCGAACACGCGGATCCAACAAAATATAGCATTTCTAATAAAACTGGGTAACACAACTTCATTTTTTTCATACGAGAGCATTTATGAAGATCTGACAATTGGAAATAGCTCCAATATTTTTTTTTCAATTATGTCCCTTCATCTCTAAATGATACACAGCTAACACTGGGATCGTGAGCTAGCAGTTAGTGAACTCCTATATTCCATATTAATAGATCTATCAAGATCAGAGTAGATGAGTGAAGTAACTTTGGCAGTCCTACCGCTACAGGATGCCTACCAACAGCATGAACTTTAGTAATGAGAAGTCAATAGGTACGTATGGAAGTAGGAACACTCCTGGTATCAACTAAGTATTTTAGGAGTGTCTGAAAAAAAGAGATAGTCCTAAAATAGCATGCTAAATAAAATGAGGGTAGGATTGCATACCTGCGGTAGTCAATCACTCTTCCTACTTAGGTATGTTTATCCCGACATGCTTCCAATACAGATGGGAAGAGCCGCATGCAAGGGAATTGTTTTAAGCCCTACAAAATCATGTCTAGAGCCTTACTCTACCTTGAGATGCCAGTGTTCATTAATTCCAAGGTTCTGACTGGGAACCTCTTTTAGATCTTGCTGGCATTAGGCACCCAGAGCCAAAAAATTTTGGTGACTCCTTCACAAATACTTAGGAGCTAACGAAGTCTAAGAGGTACATACAAAAGGGATTTTAAAAAACAACTCGGCATCTTTCAGGTAGGCAGACATAAGTCAGACACTGCCCTTGAAACCTGTTTCTGACTCCAATGATACCCACATAGAGCTGGCCTTTCTTTCCATCACCCTGCACTAACACGTCATTCAATTCGGAAGTGAACAGACACAAGGCTGCTGCTAGCACTCCTTTTTGGATAATGCCAAGTAGAACTCCTTGGGACTCAGCCATGTAACACGGCAACGAGACAGAACACTGTTTCTCTACAGAGTTCGAACTCTGTCTTCTAGCTTCCCTTAAATGTGCTCTTCAGAGAAACACAAAATGTGCTCATTAATCCTCATCAGTTTCTTGTAAAGTAGCAAGGCAAGAGACTGGTCCAATTTACCAACAAGTGAAGTAAGGCAATGAGGTTAAAAATAGAGTCCAAGGTCATGAAAACTGTTGAAAAACAAACAAAACAAAAAACAGAGCAAACAAGAGAATTCAGGCTTCTGGGTCAGGTACGAGGGCCCAGACATCAGCCATGTCCCCAAATTCTTCCCCCTTTCCTCATCTGCCTTCACTGCCCATCCCACCAACATTTTAACAGGAATTCAAAGGCAAGGGCTCCCCTGCCAAACCTTCAGATAGATACACAAACAAATAAACTCATGTGTGCATACCCATGCATTGATATGCATACAGAGGGAGAAACAGAAGCACTAAATGAATGTCAGACCAAGGATAAATTCTTTAGGGACAAGTCACATTAAGCACTGTCCCATTACCCAGTAGTAATGTCTATCTAGTTCAGCAAAACAAAGCTGAAAACAGTATTTCAACTGCACAAGTCACAGATAAAGTGTTTTTTTTAATGGTTAAGTGTCCCTTTATACTCCAAGAACATATAGTCATGTATTAATATTCAAAATACCACGTGATTCTTAGGATCATGTCACACATTTAGTCCATGACTCTATCCAAAGACCATGAAGAACAGCCTGTTTCTCCTTTCTCCTCTTTAAGCTCAAGAAAAATAAACACTTGTCAAAAAAAAAAAAAAAAACCACCCAAACACACTTGTCTAGCTTTCTTAATATTTGAAAATTATAAATATAACTAATTTCTATTATACAACATTTATAGTACACAAGACCACCATAAAGTCCTATATATTTTTTTAAAAGATTTTCTTTATTTATTTGACACAGAGAAAGAGTGAGACTCAGAGAGCACAAGCAAGGGGAATGGCAAGCAGAGGCAGAGGGAGAAGCAGGCTGCCCTCTCAGCAGGGAGCCCAATGTGGGACTCCATCCCAGGACCCTGGGATCATGACCTGAGCCCAAGGCAGATGCGTCCCAAGTCCTATCTAATAGTCTTATCTAATGTTAATGAACAGTGATACATTACTTTTTTTTTTTTTTAAACACCAAACTATTCATCACTTTTATACATAAAGGACCTGGAAACAGCTATTAAAACTGTCTTTAAAGTAGTTCTCCAAGTAAGACGAAGGAATGGCTTTAACAAAAATTAATATTCTCCAAAAAAGGACAATAAGTGTTTGAAAATTTTGATCTTGCTGATAGCTGATTTCTTGGACTTAGTTTCTTCTGAGTCTATGTAAGAATGCAGCTCTAGCACATTATCCTTAAAAATAAAGATCTATCTCAAGTTTTACAGACTGATAAAAAGTCACTACGTGCTGTTTGAAATCCACCGCTCTTTCATTTATATTCATTAATCTTAATGATATCATTAATTCACAATGTGTTTCACAGAAACTAATTGTATTTTTCCAGAATCAAACATTAACAATTATGCCTCCCATTATCACCTAATAAAATAAAATTTAAAAAGTCTCAGGCATATCAGTGAATATTTTGGTATGGTAACTAATTTGCATTTTTAATGCTACAATAAATTGACCAGATTATCATCAATTAAATAAATTAATATTCTGTAAGTAAGACCATAGGGAATTATTCTGTTAGAAATTGACAACTCCTGACACTCATTTCCTTGAGCCTTATTGAATACAGGCTTAGCCCTTCTTTGTCCTCTTATCTAAATCTGGCCTTTGTGACTCTAGCTAATACCACACAACAGAACCTATTCCTCTGTAATTTTATATATTTATCATTGCTTTAAGCAAAAAAAAAAAAAAAAAGATTAGGAAATCTGTGCTCTTCGAGTAAAGGAGAAATATCTACCTGGGCAATAAAAGTGCCCTGAGTCAGAAGTGTGTGAATCAATTTGTTTACACCTTGTATTACTATACACATTTTTTATCCCCTTGATTCAAAAGCCAATTGCTAAACATCTACAATGAGCCAGGCATTATGATGAATGCTGAGAACGGGAAAGACAGACTCAGTCCTTACATAATGCAGTCAGGGATCCCAAGACACAAGTACCAAGGAAGGATGAACTCAAAGGGTAGATGGAAAATAAGGGAGGTTTCCAAATTTATCCACTCATTAGAATCACTGAAGATTTTTTTTTTTCAGATTTTATTTATTTGTTTGTTTATTTGTTTGAGAGAATGAGAGAATAGTGGGAGGGGCAGAGGGAGAGGAAAAGAATCACCAGCAGACTCTGGGCTGAGCAGGGAGCCCCACACATGGCTCAGCCTCACAACCCTGAGATCATGACCTGAGCTGAAAGTTTAACTGACTGAGCCAACCAGGTACCCCTGCACGAACTTTTATAAATTTCAAAATATAAGGCCAGGGGTGCCTGGGTGGCTCAGTGGGTTAAAGCCTCTGCCTTCGGCTCAGGTCATGATCCCAGGGTCCTGGGATCGAGCCCCGCATCGGGCTCTCTGCTCAGCGGGGAGCCTGCTTCCTCCTCTCTCTCTGCCTGTCTCTCTACCTACTTGTGATCTCTATCTGTCAAATGAATAAATAAAAAAATCTTTAAAAAAAAAATATATAAGGCCACACCCAATCTCCTAAATCACAACCCTCCAGGGTGGGCCCCAGGCATCAGCAGTTTCTGAAGCTCCCCAGGTGATTCCACTGTGCGGAGGTTTGACAGCCCTGGTCGAAAGAGCACAGGGGTACTAAGCCCAGAAGTCAGAGCGACCTTCTTACTACAGAATTCCTGTCATCTTCCCCATGCGTGATTACCAAACTTGAGAAAGGGGCCAGGGGACCCAGTGATGGAAAACAGTAAGGGAAGGGAAGGATGAATTCCTGTGGTTATAAATGAATAGGATTTTCATCTCTTTTCACCAAAGACAAGCATTTTCATTTAAAGACAAGGCACTTTTTGCACAATATTCCTCTAAAATTGAAGTTCAGTGAACTGGGTAAGTCCTTTTGGTCTTGGCCTTACTAAACACATTACATGACTCAATTATTAAAAGCAAACAGGATCCTTCAGCTTTTCCTTTTGAGGTTTCTCCGGTGAAGATTTCATAGCTCGAATGACAACTCTGAATGCCTATCGCCACTCTCCTCTGAGACAGGAGAAAAGGACATCTGTGAAAAGCTCATTCATTGTATTCTTTAACTGTCCACTGAAGAAAACCAGCTATAATAGCCCGTATATATCCTGAATGTTTGACTAACAAATATTATTAGACCAGATCTGATTTCATTTTGTAAAACAGTACACAGAGATTCCTTACTCTAAGCCATCAGTAAAAATACAGATTTCTTTAGGGACAATAAATAATAAGAATACTGTACAGGAAAGGAGGATTTTCTCTTAATCCTTGTCTTCCGAAATACAGGTTTTGGAAACATGTCACCTATTTCACTACTCAGTTTTTAGAGGGATACTTGCATTTTAGAACTGAGAATGTCACTTCCTTTACATGCTTCTGAAGAATGCATCTTTCACCATCTTCGAGTATAAAAACCGTAACTAATAGATTTAGCACGGAGTTACTCATTTAGCTGTAGTATTTAATTGCACATGCAATGGAGTTTCTAATAATGTATCCCAGTAGCATGACGTCAATTTCTTCAAGAAGTTGCATGCACCATGTTCCATTAAAATCCTTTTTTTTTAAGTTACTGGAAGGCACTGCCCTAGCTACTGAAGCATATTTCTAGAAATATATATATATATATATATATATATATATCTCAAAGATACCAAAACATCTACCATATATTATTCTCTAAAACTCAAAATACTACCAAGATTACATACTCTCTAACTTGCAGCAGTGATCTGCAGCCCAAGTGTTGTCGGAAAAAAAATCTCCATGTGACATGATAAAGCATTTTTATTTCAACCAGATATTAGCTTTTAAAAAGTTCTTCCTGACAGTTTCCTAACAACTAGAAGATTAGTTGTAAGTCAGCCAATTGTTTTTTTCCACTTGACATAGTGAACCACCTTGCATGTAGGGTATATCTTTCCCTTACATGCATTATGGATGCAACTTTTCAAAGTCCTCAACCTACTTGCTTCCATCAGTTGCAAATGAGATTTGCTGGTGTGCCACCTACTGGACAAAATATCATTTACATCAGTGCTCTTTACCTTGTTTCTTTGAGCTTTTAAAACCTTAGATTCTCTCTGTTAATGGAGACGAAGATCCGAGGAACTATTTTTAGAGGGTAATCTAATGAGAAACCGAGTTTGCCCCACCAACAGTACGCTAGGTGGTAATGTTGTAAACGATACTTATGGGAGGACTGGTCTCTTCTACACACCTATGGCTACTCATCATACTTGATGAAGCACAAGGGAGGCAAGCAAGGGTCATGAAAGCATTCAAGATCTTCATCCAAACAAGCAAGGACTATGCTTGCTTGAGACCTGGGTGAAAGTGATCACCTCCCCAAAAAGCTGATGATCTATAAGGAATTCACCCCACACTGACCACAAAAAGTAACAGATTCCCAGCTTTCTAAGTATGTTGGAACCTCAGTGAGGTATGCACTCATCATAGATAGTTACTCTGATTTCATAGTTTGTTACTAGGCTAGGTAACATCCTAAAATCTGAAAAGTATCTGGAGACCCTCCTTCCCTGAGGTTCCAGAAGCAGCGAGAGAGAGGAGATGAGGAAAGGTACCAGGCAAGCACCACTGTCTGTTCCTGCAAAGCTGCCCCTGGAAACCCATCTCTCCCCTTTACCCCCAGAGGCCTGGATCAGGCAGAATCCACGAAGCATTCAACACCGCTCTCCTAAATCTCCAAGAGAATTAAACCTTCTAGACTCTTCTGATCCCAAAGCCCTCCAAGGGAACATTCCCTTCTGGTAACAATGGAAGAGTGCATTATGCCTATGAGATTTGTATCTACCCCTCTGTCCTTCACTACTAGCTACTGTTTGCCATGGACTCCTCTTTCTGGTTCAAGCTATCGGAAATGGAAATTCTGGTTTCAGAACTAGAACCACCCACTTCTTCTCAGTGGGTGAAAGATCTACAAGATGCCAGTCAACCAGCAGTTTTATAAGGCAGGTACCTGTCTCCTGCTTTGCTCATTCAGATCGTTGGTAAGCGGAAATACACAGTAATGTTGCCAGGCTCAGACATTTTGTTCAGAAGCAGTACCTGGAGGCAACTCCTTCCTCTGTTTTTCTTTTAGGGAGGAAATATGGCTGAAGAATAAAAAGCACAAGAATGGCAACTGAGCAGCTGGAATCCATTCTAGGTTCTGACACTTAGCTCTTGATTGCCCTTGGGAAAGTCATTTAATAAATCGCTTCCTGCAATTTGTTTTAGTTTGCTTAAAGGAAAAGACACCTGCCCATTTTTACCTTCCATTTATACCCTGATGTTTAATTTTTTCAATCCTACAGAAAATGTAAAAGAATGCAACAAATACACTGATACTCTCCACCTCTCCTCAATTACAAACGGTCTGCGCTTTCTTTTGCTCTAAGTATCTGTGAAACTACAATGCAGACAAAAATGGGATTTTTGACTTCAGAGAAAATGCTTTAGGTAAAAAGCTCCCCACCAGAAGGTGGTAAATGGTCAGTAACTATATATTCAGATTTCCCAAGAGTATTTTTATCAGGAAATTCGATTTCTTTAAAAACTCTTAGAACAACATAGAGTTGTCATTAACATTTTCCAGGAGATGCTTCAGTGAGGAGGGTCAGTCTCAGATGAACCCCAGAATCACTCCATTTCCAAGCTGGAAATCGTCTCAAACCCTTCCCTTCAGAAAGCTGAAAACTGAGATCCAGGGAGGCTGCTTCACCTTGTATCTGCTATAAATAATACACTTCACTGCAAGAGAGGTGGGGATATAGGTAGACAATGAGAACACCAGGAGGAAGGGGACTGAAGGGAGTATGGGAGGTAGCCAGGCATGGTCAAGGGCAGCAGCTCCCTAAACCCACTGACATTCACATGCAACCATGCAGCATTACCACGCTCCAAGGGCAATGCAGTAGAGCAGCCTTTTGGAGCAAACCAGAACTGGCTCTTCCCAAACTCTGAGAATTCCCCTCTCCAGCCGCAGCCTTACATTCCCCTATTTCAAATGCCTGACCCTGCTTCAGGCGTCGCAAGCATCTCTGGTTTTCCTCTTTATAGATTAGGCCGTTAACGTGTCCTCTGACTATTAAACACGGGTTCTACCAGGGCAAAGATGTGACCACAGCAAATGAAGCTTTACCATGTGTGGCTTTGCAGGATAACCTCCTCTCTAAGCAAGAAGAGGCAGAGACCCTCCTGAGGTTACACAAGTCCGGTTTTGGGTTTCCTGAGCCGTGTTTCAAGGCTTTGTGCTAGAGATGGGATTTCCTCTGTTATTTTGGCATTCTGCTCTAGAAATACAAATCCTTTTGTTTACAAAATTATCCATGGTCACTTTCAAAACCCCTCAATCAATAAGAATAATCCAGCCACAGAATATTAATTTTCAGTAATACATCTTCTATCGATCGTTTCTTGGCATTCTTCCTGGTCTGGTATGGTTCGGAGCTCAGCTTGGCACCCATCGGCTTTCTTGTCATGATACGGACGGACGGCGTTCCAACGCAGAGGGCACCACCGTCCATCTGGCCTTCATGGGTCTTTTATTTTGTTGTTTCCTGTTCTCTGTCTCCTGACTCAAACGTAGACCCAGCCTGTGGCTGAGGAGCACTTTACAGCCAGCCATCAGCGGCTTCATTTGCAAAATGAGAGCGCTCCTGAACTCCCTTGTAAAATACTTTGAGGGGTTTTGATAAATTACAGCATAGGTACACAATTATAGTATTGATTCCTAAAGCCACCAGGTTCTCGGTCAGTCCCTGTTGCATTCACAGCTCTCTTTTTAATATCTTTCCTCCTCTCTTGGAAAAGTGTCCAAAAATTTGACAGGTAGCATTATTTAAAGATGTGCAATGCCTTCATCAATCGAGACTAACGAAACAGGTCTTTTTATGCCTTTTAATGTGTCCATCTACCTCCCTGACAAAGTGACACAGGCACCCATCGCACAACTAAATCAAGATGCGGACCAGACTGAATACTTTCTTGACGTGACTGAATTATAAAATGCATACATTAACAGACGTTAACCTACCCAGAATATGCTGTTGTGTTCTATCAAGGCTTCAGAAATAACTCCGAAGCTTGCCCTAGATCTGACAGGCATCCAAATTATTTGAATAAACAAAAGGAAAGGTGGTGGGACAGTGGGGGGGGGGGGGGCAGAGCTGGAAGGACAAACATTTTCATTCATTCTTTCTTTTTTTTTTTTCCTAAACATTTCCTGGATCATTTTTTTCATTTAAACTTCCAATGTGTTTGGACAAGTCTGTCTTATTTCTCACATTGAAAATATATCCAGAGACCAAGAATATAGCTGCTATTTTTCACTCCCACCCTAAAACGTTATTTAGGGGAAAAAAAGAATACAGATGCAGAGTAAGATGCTATATTTTACTAATTCTCCAACAGCCAGGGTTTTTGCAATAGCCAGGCTGGGAAAAGGCCCTTCTCCCCACCACTCCTTGCAAGCAGAGGCAAAAGGCAGTAGAGCATTGCTGACATCTCTCTCCAGCACTGAGGGACCAACTATCAGAGAGTCCTGGTGGTAGGAGCAGAAGCCAACATGAACCATTCTGCCAGGCAGATTCTCTGGGCCTCTACCCAGATCCTGGGCATGCACGGCCCTCCTCTATGCACAAAGTCACCACCTGGAAAGCCAATAAGGTTTTCCCTCCGACTAGTTACTTTCAGAAGGACAGAGAGAGCAGAAACACAGTGGTTCTACACAAGGACAGCAGCATCCTCTAATTCCTGATTTCAGAGGAAAGCCTTTTAAAAGGGGGACTTGGCAAAAAAACCTTCCCATTCCATCCTTCTCCCTCTCTTTTCCTCTCAAGTTCAACCACACACTGGATTAACTCCTCTGCATAGCCACTATGCTATCACAGTCAGTAAAGAATGGTGAGGGTAGAAGGAGGGCAGAGAGGGGAGACAAAGGGAATTGGGAGAGCAGAGCAGAAAGTATTCTCTCTGGATTAACTAGCCCATCCACTTGATACAGATTTCCCCAGCTATCCTATGAAATCTTTCATAAGCCATGAAAGCGTAAAGCAAAGAAGCAATTACCACTAATTTATATGGAGAACCTTTTGAGCACGCCCAGACCCAAGAAAACAACCTCCCAGGCTTTTCTGATGACTTAGGACACATCATGCTCAAAGATGCCCAAGATAAAGCACAGATGTTCAAAGCCACGGCAGCCTGATGCTGAGAGGCTGAGTGTAATTCTCGCGGGGAGGAGCCTGGCAGCGTCACTCTCAAGGCTGGGCATGTGTGTGTGTGCCCTGCCTCTGTAAAAACTTGGGGCAAAACACTGAACCCTATTCTGGCTCTTCAGCATTTTTCCCAACATGAAAACCCTGTTCAGATTTCTTTTGGCACTAATGCAGGTTCTTCACAAAAATGAAGCGAAATTTTGAAAAGCAGGGGACACCTGCACCAGGAATATCTAAACAGAGAACAGGCAGCCAGAGGCACCATTTCCAGTGACAAGTGAGGCTTGGGTGGTGCTCCCATTCATGTTTTTGGTCATGTTAACTAGTTATTTACTTGTTCATCCCACCACTTCTTCATGTTTCTGGGTACACAGCTAGAATACATTGCCTAGGCGCTCTTGGACTTGGGTATGGTTACAAGACCAAGTTCCAGACAATGGACTAGCAAGTAGATGTGATTCCTCCCCATCTCCTATCTGGGCGTTAACACTCAGAAAGAACAGAAGCATGGCAGAACCTTTGTCAGCCTGAGGTCCTGATGGATTGTGTGGAAGGGAAGCTACCTCTGCCAAAATGGCCTGGAAGTGAGGGAGAAATAAATATCCAGCGTTTTCACACGTAAATAATAACAATATTGAAGAAACTTCTAAATCAGCCAAAACTGAGTGTGCTTGTTACGGCATTTATTTACTATAACACAATGCTCTCTTAAATCATCCTGATTAAACACTGGGAGAAAACTTACCTCACCAACAACTACAAATCAGCCTCCCACTAAAAATAATGGCATGCAAGTGTTCTCACAGTGGATGTCACATAGGTCAGAGCTGCAGGGCTTTCAGAGTCGTCTGAGAGCCCACACCCTGGGGACCGCTCGGGCAATTTATACAATGGTACATCCATGTGAGGAAATAGTGTGTCATCGTTAAAAAGGGCACAGGAGACTTTTCTGTGCTAGTGTGAGATATCTTCACATTAAATTCAAAAGTAAAGTCAAAGTCAAAGCAGTTCCCAAAAATTCCAAAAAAATTTAGTTGTATACGTTTAGGGAGACATACATTATTTTTTCCCACAACTAACAAGAAACAATTAGTAACGATTACCTTTGGGGAGACAGACAAAGAGAAGTAAATCATTTTTTTCTTACCTTTTCCTATTCTTGGTATTTTCTAATACTGGATATGTATGGCTTTTTATAAAAACATCAACGGCGGGGGTGGTGGGGGGTGTGCCTGAGTGGCTCAGTAGGTTAAAGCCTCTGCCTTTGGCTCAGGTCATGATCCCAGGGTCCTGGGATTGAGCCCCACATCGGCTCTCTGCTTAGCAGAGAGCCTGCTTCCCACTCTCTCTCTCTGCCTGCCTCTCTGCCTACTTGTGATCTCTGTCTGTCAAATAAATAAATAAAATCTTCGAAAAAAATGTATCAATGGGTAGCAACACTGTGGGTTATTAATTTTTTTCAAAGATCCCTATATTTAAAAAAATATATGTATATTACCATTAAAATGTAAATCAGAAGCATGAAAGAAGGTCAAGTCAGTGGAATGAATGAGTGTTCCCCTCCTCCCGGGCAGATCAACTCCCAAGTGAGGACACTAGGAGACTGTTGCTGAGTGATGGCCAATTAGAACTACATAATTCTGAATTTGTATTGGTGTCATGAGTGACCATAAGGCTCCCCTACTTATACGGGTATAAGTAAATGACTCTCCTGTTTATTAGGAAAATAACATGTGGCAAGAGCATTTCTGATTAGTGATTACTGAAGAAATGCTTGAAGAGCCCGTTCCACGTAAGTTCACTCCCAGATGAATTCAGAAGCCATTCCCTGATTTCAAAGTTCTTCTTCTAAACGCCACATTTTATGGGGCGGGGGGAGGGGGGAAGCACTTCAGTTTGAAACCATGGAGAGAGGCACCAAGGAAAAAAAACGCAGAGTGAAGGGGACATCTCTTGGCATACAGGTAAGCTCTGGTAAGGCTGTACTCAGAAAGGCTCCCTCCTAACCCCAGGAGAAATTCTGCATCTCATTTTAAAAAATACCCTTCAGAAAAGGGAGTCTACCTTCAATTGCACATCTCTCAGTGAAGTGCATAAAGGCATCTTACGATGCAGAGTCTAGCTCATCTCTTTTGCTTGAGTTTCATTTCCACCACAGCAGAGAAAAAGGCTGACCTGGGACACAGGCGCCACAGCCAATAGAATGCATGTGCTCGCTGAGCTGTTGGATATTTTGTTTAAATCAACTGAACACAATTCCACCGGAACACAGAAGTTAAGGCAGAGAGAATGTGTGTTTAAATATTCTGACATAAATGGTTTGTTCCACAATATCAAGAACCACAACCAAATATAGGGCAAAGAGGATGCTGTTAGTAAAGGAGAGGTTTCTGGAGAAACTTGTGGGTGCTGGCCTGGATCTAGGACAACAGAGGACAAAAAGACACAGCTCTGCCAGCCTCCCCAGCATCCAAGGTTTCATCGGGAAACAGGTTAAAAAAAAATTACAACTAGTCAAACCCTCCAACATAATAATATTTTAAAAAAACAGAACACTCCCCTGTACTTGATTTCATGTCTACATTGTAATTACCTTTAAAGTACTCTGAACCAGGAAACAGCATCATTGAATTTGGGGCCATATACTTGCTATCATCATTAAAGAGAGTTGCACAAAATGAACTCAGGGCTACACCAACCACAGCACCTGCCAAGAACCAGGAGAGCCAGCGCATCTAACACATCAGCTCCTAGGTCTCTCCAGCAGCAAAACCCAGGAGCCCTCGTGAGCAACTTTTTAAAAAATATAACTAGCAGGAAACCAGGAAACCTCAAGCCACATGTTAAAGCAGTGCTCCACACAACAAAATTTTCACTAGATAAAACACAAATGAATAATTCAAGTCTCTGGCTTTGAGAGTTACAGACTGCGGAAGGACCCAGCAAAAGGGTGTATTAGATATTCCAACTTCATAGTTGCCTGTGGAGTTTAAAATACACGTAGACCCAGAAGAAAGGGTGAGAGGAAGTACTCATGACAAAGCCAGGCAGCCACACTAACATCACCCTTGAGGCTACAGTCAAGTGTTCTCTATGCTAGCCGCAAGGCACACGGAGGTGGATGCTGCCATCTAGAGGTATCTAGGGATATCGCCTTTGATAGCAGGCCAGCCAACACAAAAGGGAAGCAGAGGACTTGACGGGCTTAAAGGAAGAAGCTGCCAGAGAGACACGTTCCTCCAGGAACCAGGTGCCCCCTTGCCTGAGGGGAGAGCACACAAGGAGGAAATGCCAGACAGACAAGAGAGGCTTCAGCTCCACAATACCCATGAGCATAAGGATGTACAATCCTCTGTGATGGCAAATTGGGGCGCAAGCAACTAGAAGGACGAGAGGGAAGAGAACACATGAATAAAAGATGGGCACCAACGGTCAGAGGTGTCCCCCGGGACAAAGGGCTGGCACCCGCTGAGACATAAACACCTTCAGACTTCCACTCTCAGAGTTCCAAACTACAGAAAAGGAAAATAGGCAGAAAGAAACTGAAGGGAAAAATTAAAAAATCAGACAGATAACCAGTCTGAGACTGACATCGTGGGGGAAATAACAGATCTGAGTAATAAAGAATGCCTATAAGCTACCACAAGTTACTAGGAGACATGAAAAGAAAATCTATATTTAGAGAAAACGGGTTAAGAATGGTTGTATAGTATACATGATTTTTATCCCTACCTTTTAAGAAAAATGTTTAAATGTTCTCTGGGAATTTATCAACTTATGATACAAAAATAAACTCTTCTTTCTTTTTAGAATAAAAAAATGAAGAACACAGAAGTCATCTAACCCTTAATTTCCTAATTGATCTACCCAATCTAAGACTCTGAGGATGAAAAGGCAAATAAAGTTCTAGCAGACCAAAGATGTGGCTTCATTTGCCCTGATATTGGATTCCTAACCTTCCCCTCTTAATGAAGAGCTATCAGCACTGATAGGCTTAGGTGATGGTCGTTAATTCAGATGCACGACTGTCACATCCTTCTGCCTTGTGGGACAGGCTATAAGCTCAGGACTTTAGTGAGAACTGCTGCCACCAGCAACTTCAGCTGCTTCCAGTTAATTTCATATCAAATTCAGATTTGCTTAAAATGCCAGACAAGTGGGGACTATTCAATCCTCCTCCAGCCTCTGCCGACTCTGACAGGGCGAGGAAATCGGAGGCTTGTCAGGCTTGATGGATGAGGGGAATTATTGCTCGTGTGCTGTCAGTGCCCATCCCCCTTTGAGTATGTCCTTTGCCTTTAGCACAAGGGGCAGAAGATGTTTTGAATGATTCAGAGAAACAACAGTTTGTGAAAAACCCCTCGAGCCAGCAAGGGTGCAGGCACTAACTTTTCACTTCTTTTGTTGGCTCTTCTGATGCTGCCACCAAGGAAAAGTTGCTATAGCAGAGGACATCTCTATAGGTACTGTGGTAGTTGGTAGTGTGGTGTGGGCGACATTGGGATTTCACTACTTCGAGCTATAAGGTAATGCAGTCAGTGCCTTCATGAATTCAAAGGAGCCCTTGAGGTTGGCCAAGGAGGAGCTTCTGCACATGTAGAGGGAATGCCAACATCACATTCCCAGCTCCTGTCTCTGGAACAGACTTTGGAGACCTGCTACCGGCAGGCTCCAGTTTCTTAGGCTGGTGGCAGCCATCACTGGGGAGCCCCACTCCAGAGAGCAGCAAGGTCCAGGGTTCTGGGTCACACCACTCCACTAGAACCTGGCACATTCAAGTCTCAGCAAATGGTGTCCCAACATGGCACAGCGCATAGGCCAGGAGACTGACACGGAAGCCTGACAAGAGAATAAACGATTTCTCTCCCCACTCCAACTATGGATTTATAAAAAAAGAGCAGATGTGTAATATTTTCACAAAGGATGATTTTTTTTCCCTCTCACTGGTTTTCAAAGAAAATGAGGAAGTTATTTCCAGAGATAGGAAAAAAAAATGTTAAAATGAGGGACAGTCTTTTAAATGTAATTGTAAATAAATGTAACTACAAGAGTTAGGAGGCTCCCCTACCAGCTCTACTAGATGTTAAAAATAGCATGAAACTAAAGGAATTCAATTATATGATATAAATACAAGAAGACAAAGCAAAGGAACAGAACAGAGCCAAGAAATAGACCCATAATGCGCCTGGGAATTTAGCTCATTCTGAAAGTGGTATTACAAATCAGAGGGGAAGAGAAATGGTTTGGTAATAGTGCTGGGAAAACTAGCTAGCCACTGGGAAAAAGAGTAGTAGGATGGACTGCTCTTCTACTCCTCAACAAAAATAAGCTCCAAACAGATTATAGATATAAACACTGAAAATTAACACATAAAAGAAAGTAGGAGATAAATTGTTAGAATCTGCAAAGAAGAAATACCTTTCTAGGCATGACATGAGACCCAGAGCCATTCAAAATGAGTTAATATGGACAAACCTCTGGCAGAACTAACAGAAGGGGGCAAAGCATGAGAGAGAAAACACAAATAATTTTTAAAAGATCATTTAGTTATTTATTTTTGAGAGAGAGAGAGAAAGAACATGCTCATGAGTAGGGGAAGGAGAGGAGAAGGAAAGGGACAGACTGACTCCCCACTGAGTGTGGAGCCTGACATGGGGCTCGATCTCCTGACCCTGAGATCATGACCTGAGCCAAAGTCAAGAGTCAGATGCTTAAGAGACTGAGCCACCCAAGTGCCCCTCCACTAAACAATAATAAGAATGGGAAAGGAATCAAAACTTCAGCTTCCACACAATAAACATAATTTTCAAACACAATAAACAGATCCACTAAACTACAAAACAGGTAACATTCAGAACAGTCAAGAAATCAAGCCGTTGTTACACAAACTCTTCCAAAAATTAGAAAAAGAAGGAACCTTCCCTGTGCTAGATACAACTGCTGTTTAGCAGGTATTTCTTCTCCCTACTGATGCTGGATTTAATCATGCGGCTTGCTTTCACCAAAAGACAGCAGTGTCACTACGGCCGTTTCAAGCCTAATCCTTAAGAACGGGTTCCGCTCACCCCTCTAGAAGTTTCCAACTTCCAGCACGAGAATACCATTCTACAGACAAGTGTTCCCCTTCATCCTGGGTCCCACAGTAATCCTTGCAGAGCAGACAGGACCCTGACTTCGAGATTAGATTTAAGCCAAGCCAACCCAACATTCACCACCTAAAGCAGCTACCCCCGGCAAACCACAGACCCACAGCAAGAAATAAATACTCCTGACAGACGCCACTGAGAAACTGTGGCTTGTTATCCAGCATTATGGTTGGAATAAGGGAATGACTGATACATTCCTAATTCACTTTGTTGAGCTAACATAACCTAACAAAGGCAACACAAGAAAGGAAAACTATAAGCTAATACCATTAATACACAGGAATGAAAAAATCCTAAATAAAATACTAATAAACTGACTGTACAAACGTATTTTTTAAAGTTATTTGTCATGACAATGTGGCATTTTTTTCAAAAACATCAGATCAATAACAATCAACAATGGAAAAAAAGGGGGGGGGTTACTTAAAAAAAGAACAACAAAAAAATTCTTCACCTGATAAAGAGCTTCTAAAAAAGAAAAAAAAAAAAAACCACCAAAGCATTCATCATACTTAAATGAAATGTTCAAAATACTCTTTGTGTTTAAGAACAAGACAAGAATGCATGTGATCACTTCTTTTCCACATGATTCTGGACATCCTGGTTAGTGATTTAAGAGTTTTAAAAGAAAATAAAATCTATGAAGACTGGAAAAGGAATAAAGCTGTTATTATCTGCAGATCATCATTGCCTATATTGTCTACAAAAACTCCCATCCCCAAATCTACAGATATGTAAAAAATCAGTAAGAATTAGCAAGGTTGATTAATTTAAAAATATGCAAAAGCCAGTTCAATTTCTAGACATTAGCAAACAGGTGTACATGTTTATTTTTAAAGGATGTTATTTAAAATTCCTAAGAGTAAATCTAATAAAGGATAATACAAATTCATTCTGTAGATAAGAACATTTAAAAAGCCCTAAGTAAACAAAGCAATATACTATGCTCTAGAATAATAAAACTCAGTCATAAAACTATCAATTTCCCAAATTGATCTCAGGATTTAACATAATTCTAATCAAAATCTAATTAGCTCGAAGAACTTCACAAGTAAATTTATACAGAAGATAAACATGCCAAAACAGCCAATACTGTTAAAGAACAATGACATAAAGAACTTTTCTTGACCAGTTAATAATAAGACTTGTTATCAAGTTAAAGAAATAAAGAAAGTGTGATATAGGCACAAAAATAGACAAACAGACCAGTTACAAGAAAGAGAAGCCCAGAAATAGAGAAATACACAAAGAAAGCCTAGTACTTAGTAGTTAGTTCTGATGTATGTTATGTTGTATCCATGAATTGTTACAACAAATGCTGTCAGGATTAACTATTCTCATTTTACTAATGAAGACACCAGGGCTCAATGAAGTTAAGTGACAATTGCCCGAAATTACAGAGCCAGGTAACTAGAATTCAGTCCTAAGTTTCCCAAGCCCACACGTGTCAATCTTTTCCATCACCTATTATCTTTTAACATTGGTAAATAAACGAAGACAAAGGGCCTGTATACTAAGGATAACAGCAGCTTCCAAATGCTGAAAAAGTCCTTAGCAAAAAATAGGTAAAGCACAGCATCTGCCAGCAGAATTATGCAGAGGTCGTGACAAGAGGGGTTTAAAAGAAACACACTTCCCTTCTGAGGACATCACACCAGATCCACACTGTGAGTTTACTTCAATTGAGAAGGGTATGGATGCTTCAAATGCTACAGAATTAGGGTCAGGGTTCCTCAAGTGTTGGGCTAATTTATGTGAGTCACAACTGGGAGGAAAAAAACCCACACACACTCTAATTACAAGAGAAACACTCATATCAAAATTCTTTTTTTTTTTTTAAGATTGATTGACTGATTGATTTGACAGACAGAGAGAGAGAGAGATCACAAGTAGGCAGAAAGTCAGGCAGAAAGAGAGGGAGAAGCAGGCTCCCCGCTGAGCAGAGAGCCTGATGCGGGGCTCGATTCCAGGACCCTGAGATCATGACCTGAGCTGAAGGCAGAGGCTTAACCCACTGAGCCACCCAGGTGCCCCCACTCATATCAAAACTCTTTAGAGAAAAATATATATATATACTCAAAACTCTAAAGAACTATAGAGACCAAAACTGTCTCTTCAGGTAGATATGGTCCTAAAATAACCAGGGAAACACATCTATAACGCTCTACATACGTAAGAAGTATTGGCAATTTTAAATCAACAAAAGAAACGCTATTTTTAAAAGAACTTTAAGAAAAGATAAATTAGGAACACTATGTCCCATAAAGTTTGTTTCTAAACAGCCATAATTCCTTGGTTGGACTCTCAAATACTTAGTTTAGTTATGTGAAATTCCTATTAAAATGTTTTATGTTCTGGGCTCACTTAAGAGCTTGATTTTTCTAGCCATTTATGCTTAGCTTCTACGAATACAGAGAATCATGCTTTAAATAAAAATGAAATACAAGAAAAATTGTATTTTAAAGAATGGAAATCAAATTAAAATCTAAATTGCAAATCATCTAACATGTATAAGAAAGCTAAATTAGAACTCCAAGAAATGCTGAAAGGAAATATATTTTTAAGGGTCATAAACCGAACGATAATATTAATTGCAATAAGAAGGCTTATTTCAATGAAAAGCCCAAAACTAAGGATTTCATAAGCAATGCTCCTAATTTATATGCTTAACATGCTGACATTTGTTTCTGTCTTTTACATAGCTAACCAATTATAGCATATTTCTAAAGAACCAATTTTATTTGCTGGCAATTATTTGTTATCTTAGCTATAATTCTGCAGCTTTTCAAGCAACAAATGAATAAATGTCTTACATCTGGAGAAGAAAATACAAAAAGTGATGGTATGATGTCTGAATACATGCAATTACTGGTATGTTACATTCTAATTAGCATAATTAGCTTTGAAACAGTTCTCACAGTAACTGTCAACATTTGTGTCGATTTAGTGGCAGTTAATGACATGTGTAGCAAAGATTTGCTATTCCTTTCACTGACAAGTAAAATAAAATAAGCCCTTCCCAAAGAGAAAAGGCAGCCTCACTGAGCATTCAAAACATCATTTAATCAACAAAACTCTGCAGTAGCAAGGCTTAAGAAGGAAGGCCTTACAGTTTATTCCAAGAATCTACAAAGTGGAATATGGACACCTCAGGGGTACATATAATAAAATGAAATTTAGGGGGAAAACTATATCGGTTGCCATTTTCTGTGTTTCTTCTTTTTTGTTGGCTTTAGTACATTTCCTAAGTTGATATTCAGGCTGATGCTCAGCCAAAACATACCAGTTCTGGTGGCTAAAATACCTCCTTAGAGGTTGGAAAACAGTCACTGCCTCAATCATTCTGTGTACACTTCATCTCCCCCATCATCATCCCTAGGACTCTTGGGACTTGTCCATGTCATGGCAGCTAAATGGTTAAAGTTGGCAAATAGAGCTGCCTCCAGACCCCTGCTAAACACCTACAGTACGTTCTAACAGTTTCCTAGTAAAGATGCACAGGTCTTCTGTTAAATTTTTTTTTTTTTTTTTTTTTTTTTTATTTGATGGAGAGAGATAGATCACAATTAGGCAGAGAGGCAGGCAGAGAGGAGAGGGGGAAGCAGGCTCCCCGCTGAGCAAGGAGCCCGACGCGGGGCTCGATCCCAGGACCGTGAGATCATGACCCGAGCTGAAGGCAGAGGCTTGACCCACTGAGCCACCCAGGCGCCCCTAAATTGTTTTTTTTAACACCATCTCTAAGTACATGTAAATCATTTTAAAATATATTCACATAGTAGGGACACACATTCAGTGATGGAGTGAGTCAGCCAAAATATCTGAAGCCTGCCAGGCATTCTCTTCATTACATCTGCACAAATGATAGCAAAATGTGCCCATGGCAAAAAGTGATGGCAAAATCAACTGTATCTTAAAATAGATGTTGGTATACCAAAGATCCAGATACAAAGGCACTGCACTAAGTATACAAAATGTTAACTCAGCGGTGCCTGGGTGGCTCAGTTGGTTAAGTGACTGCCTTTGGCTCACGTCATGATCCCAGTGTGTCCCGGGATCAGGCCCAGAGTCAGGTTCCCTGCTCAGCGGCGAGTCTGCTTCTCCCTCTCCCTTTGCCTCTTCCCGCATTGTGCTTGCATGCTCTCTCTCTCTCAAATAATTTTTTGATTTTTTTTGAAAAAAGCAAAAAAAAAAAAAAAAAAAAAAAAAACTATGCATGAAAAAAAAAAAACAAAAAGTCTAGTAAGTCTTTCATATAACTTAATGAGGAAAATGGGAAAAAAAAAAAAAAAAAGCAGTTGGGGTTTCCTTTCTCTGGTAGCCCTTTTACTTTTGTTTACTTGACAATATCATCCCTAAAAGTTTACTTCTTGTTGAAAATGCCAAACTACAGGGGCAGCTGGGTGGCTTAGTTGGTTCAGTGTCTGCCTTCAGCTCAGGTCATGGTCTTGGGAGTCCTGGGATCGAGCTCCACATCGGACTCCCTGCTCAGTGGGGAGTCTGCTTCTCCCTGTCCCTCTGCCCCTTCCCCTGCTTGCGTGCATATTCTCTCTCTAAAATAAATAAATCTTAAAAAAAAAAAAAGCCAATTTACACTTTCTCTTAACTTTTAATTTCAAACAAACTTCTTGTATTACATATTATGCTAGAGAAAATGGAGTAGACCTGCAGTTATCTGAACATAGTCAGAGACAAACTTATCTTTACCAGGCCAGTTTCATCACTTCTTTAAATCATAAACTTCAGATAAGCATTCAAGAAAACTTAAGTTCCCTGGTTTAATAAATATGTGAACTTACTACTTTTGAACAAGATGGTACCAGTTGACATTATTGTGCTCTTCCGATATACTCCCTGATTCCCACAACAACCACAGAAGATGGGTATGGTTAATACTCCCATTTTTTCAGAGTCACAGGAAGGTTATGCTCCTTGGCCAACAGGACACAACTATTAAGTAGTAAACTCTAGATTCCAACCTAGGCAGCCTGGCTCCCGAACTCATGCTCTTAAACATTAAACTGCCTATAGTAATTAAATTCTAAATTAAGGGCTTGTAAAAAATGAACACAATTTAGATTAAAGGACACTGTAATATCCAATCTCTCTAGGCAAGGGTAGAGGGGTGATCTAAGGTCTGTTCCATCCATAAAATTCTCCAATTCCAGAATTCATTTTCAGAAACAAGGCTTAGAGAGGTGCTATAGGCATACCCAACACAAGCTCATATTTCATTTCATATTATTTCTGAGAGCCCATCCCATGAGATATTCTACACTCATATCTCAATCAGCTACAGATCATTATCCTGGGCCTTTTAGGAAATCAGACCATTTGGGGAAGAGGAAGAGGAAGAGGGAAGGCGGGGAAGGCAAGCAAAGAGACCCTTACAGTCCTATATGACAAATGTTTTGGTTCAGATATGCATAACTGAAAGAAGACTGGAGTGGGGAGACATGTCAAGGAGGGCTCCTGGAAGAGAAAGTCCATGTGCTTAAGTATAGACCAGCAGTGGTCAGACAAAAAGAGGAACTATGCATAGAAGCACTTAAATATGAAGAACTCATAGCCTTCCATCACATGAATCTGTCAACAGAACTGATGTTTTTGGGCGCCTGGGTGGCTCAGTGGGTTAAAGCCTCTGCCTTCAGCTCAGGTCATGATCCCAGGGTCCTGGGATCGAGCCCCGCATCGGGCTCTCTGCTCAGCAGGGAGCCTGCTTCTCCCCTCTCTCTCTCTGCCTGCCTCTCTGCCTACTTGTGATCTCTGTCTGTCAAATAAATAAATAAAATCTTAAAAAAAAAAAAAAAAGAACGGATGTTTTCCAGAAAATAAAGGAGACAGGTAAGTTCCTTAAAGTTTAATTAATGAGTTTTTGATCAGAGCTATATAAAAAATGGGCAAAATGAGATCATCGATTCATATTATTTGCGAGGTTAAAATCTATCACTACTTGTGTCTAAGAATTAAAAAAAAAAGACATACACTTACACAAACCACTGCCCTGAACAATCAAGTATTTAAGAGATCACAAACAGCTGAGCTAAAACTGCACATGCCCCATTCTTCCCTTAAAAACAAATTAACAGTATCAGCTCATAAAGAAAAGCTGTAACTCAGTAAGCCATTATTACCATCTAGCCATGAATCCAGCAAAACTGAAGACTTACTTCCTTTTGGCTAAAATCTCTGCAGATAACAGACTTAGCGTCCGGGAGATCTCCTAAGTAAAAAGAACATTCTTCGTACGAACAGACAGATGGTGGTGGTCTTTCAGGGTTCACATTAAACCAGAAACTATTCTGTCACTGAGAGCCATGAGCCTCTGGGTTTTCATGCGGTCTCTTGCCCTCCCTGACTATTCTAGAAACATTATACTAAGAAAAAAATGTTGCTATTCATGCTATGCCGTCCACTTTTATCCACTACGCCCACCCCATTCCACTATGTATGTAATGCCATTACACCTTGAAGTTTGTCTGACGATACTTGCTAGAGGTCTGCAGCCCACTTGCTCTTCCAGATCTATAAATTCTCACAGCTGCACACTATCCAACACATTGTTTCTTCTACTTTGCTGATTATTCACAAGTCTCATTTCAGCTAGCTTTGAAGCTCCTTTTATAAAGCCTATGTGTCACATATTTTTCATGCAAGGTTTTTAAAAAGTTTTTTGAGTAGCGTTGACACTCAATGTTATATTAGTTTCCAGCTTATGACATGGCAATTTAACTTCTGAATACATTATACCATGCTCACAAGTGTAGCACCCATCAGTTACCACAAAACACTATGATCAACTATATTCCCTATGCTGTGCCTTTTAGTCCCAGAACTTACTCATTCCATAACTAGAAGCCTGTATCTCCCACTCCCCTTCGCCCATTGTTGCCCCTCCCCCCAACTCCCAGAACTCTGGCAACCATTACTTTGTTCCCTGCATTTGTAAGTCTGATTCTGCTTTTTGTTTATTCCTTTGTTCTACTTTTTAGACTCCAAAGATGACTATTTCATTTTGCATAATACCCTACAGATCCATCCACACTGTCACAAATGGGAAGATCCCACCCTTTGTATGGCTGACTGTGTGTGGTGGGGGGTGCTTCTGGATCTTGGCTATTGTAAATAATGTGGCTATAAGCATATGGATATGGGTGGAATGGTATTTTTCAGAATTAGTGTTTTCATTTTCTTTGGATAAACAGCCAGTAGTGGAATTGCTAGATCATATGGTATTTCGATTACTAATTTTTGGAGGAACTTCCATACCATTTTCCAGAGTGGTTGCACCAATTTATATTCCCACCAACAGCACATGAGGTCTCCTTTTTCTCCACATTCTCATCAACACTCTATTACCTTCTTGTATTACCTTTTTGACTTTAGCCATTCTGTCAGATGTGAGGTGATCTCACTGTAGTTTTGATTTGCATTTCCCCGATGATGAGTGATGATCTTGAGCACATTTTCATGTGTCTGTTGGCCATCTGTGCATCTCCTTTGGAAAAATGTATATTCAGGTCCCCCACCCATTTTTAATCACAGTATATGTATTGGTTTCATTTTTGTGTTGTTTTGGTTTGGTTTGGTTTGATTTGGGAGTTTTTTGGTGTTAAGCTCTTAAGTATTTTGGGTATTAATCCTTTATTGGATCAATCATTTGCCAGTATCTTTTCTCATTCAAAAGGTTGCTTTTTTTGGTTGATGGTTTCCTTCATTGTATAAAAGCTTTTTATTTTGATGTAGTCCTAAAGGTTTATTTTTGCTTTTCTTTCCTTTGCCTCGGTAGACATAGCTAGAAAACTGTTGCTACAGCCAATGTCAAAGACATTATTCCTTTTATTCTCTTCTGGAATTCTTATGATTTGGGGTCTCACATTTAGGTCTTTTAACACATTTTGAGTTTATTTTGTGTATGGTGTAAGAAAGTTTGATCCAGTTTCATTCTTTGGCATGTAGCTGTCCAGTTTTCCCAGCACCATTTGTTAAGGAGACTGTCCTTTCCCCCATTATATATTCTTCCCTCTTTTGTCTTAGATTAACTGACCAAAGTAGCATGGGTTTACTTCCAGGCTTTCTATTCTGTTCCATTCATCTATGTGTTTCAATTGTGTGCTGGTACCACACAATTTTGATTACTACAGTTTTGTGGTATACCTGGAAATCTGGAACCCTGACACCTCCAGCTTTGTTCTTCCTTCTCAAGACTGCTTTGGTTATTTGGGGTGTTTTGTGATTCCATATGGATGTTAGTATAATTTGTTCTAGTTCCGTTAAAGAAAAAAAAAGCTGTTGGTATTTTGAGAGGATTGCATTGAATCTGCAGATTGCTTTGGGGAGTACAGACATTTTACCAATATTAATTCTTCCAATCCATGAAATAGCTTTCTAATTTTTTATGTTTCTTCAATTTCTTTCATCAATGTCTTATAGTTTTTACCTCTTTGGTTGTGTTTATTCCTAGGTATTTCATTATTCTTGGTGCAATTATCAATGATATTGTTTTAATTCCCCTTTCTGCAACTTTGTTATTAGGATATTAAAATGCTACCAACACCTGGGTATTAATTTTATATTCTGCAACTTTACTGAATTCATTTATTTCTTCTAACAGTTTCTTGGTGGATTCTTTAGAGTTTTCTAGGTATAATATCATGTCATCTGCAGATAGCGACAGTTTAACTTCTTCCTTAGCAATGTGGATGACTCTTTTCTTTTCCTGTCTGATTGTTGTAGCTAGGACTTCTAGCACTATGCTGAAAAGAAGTGGTGAGAGTGGACATCCTTATCTTGTTCTTGCCCTTATAGAAAAAACTCTCAAGTTTTTCACCATTGAGTTAACTGTGGACTTTTCATATATGGCCTTTATTATGTTGAAGTATGTTCCCTCTAAACCCACTCTGATGGAAGCTTTTTTTTTTTTTTGAATTGTGTCAAATGCTTCTTCTGCATCTGTTAAGATGATGATATAATTTTTATCCTTTATTTTGTTGATGTGATGCATCATGGTGATTGATTTGGGAATATTCAACCACCCTTGTTTCCCAAGAATTCAGGAATTAATCCTTTTAATGTATTGCTGAATGTGGTTTGCTTTTCTTTTTCTTTTTTTTTTTTTTTTGAGGGTTTTTACGTCTATGTTCATCAGGAATAATGGCCTATAGTTTTCTTTTTCTTGGTGTCTTTGCCTAGTTTTGGTATCAGGGTAATGCTGGCCTCATAGAATGTGTTTGGAAGCTTTCATTCTATTTTTTCCTCATATAGGTTTTAATACTAATTGTAAAATAGGAACTCAATTAATAGTCAATTAACTAATAAACATAATGAGATATACACTGATTCAGAATCCAATGCTAGATTGACACTTCATGCCAATGAAATAAATGAACTCTCACCAATACTATTCATTCCACTAACCACGAAAGTTTAAGTCTAGAAAAATACAGTAGGGAAAAAAAAAAAGAAAAATACAGTAGGAAAAGCATCAAAACATGCAGGCTCTTCCAGAACCATAAAACCCAAAAGTTTCTTAAGCCTATTAAGTACAATGATAATTTTTCATTTTTTTCCCAGGAAAGGAAATGTTCCAACCCCATGTCCTCCCTCCCACAAACCACCTTCTAATTACTACGGGCTTGTTGTTTTTCCAGGGTGACAGAATTCTTTTGACAATGAGGCAGCAAATAATCAAGTGCTCAGGTTTTGCCAGGGGAGCAAAGGGACATGCTGTGTCAGACCAGGAGTCCATAACAGTGGCACCGTGCACTGGTGCATCCATGATGGCAGCCAAAACTGCTTAACCACCTTTATGTGGATTACCTCCCCAGACACAGAGGTCAATCAAATCATTGAGAGCCTGGCAATTCAACTAGTCTGAGCTCCAGGAAGCCAAATGAAGGAGCCTCAGAAAACCCAAAGTTCTTTTAATTAAGATCTCCTAAACGTTTATTAGTAAACAACCATCATCTAAGCACTAAATACATATCAGGCAGTGCCCCGGGTGCTAAAAATACTGTAGGGGCTCAGAGAGCTGAGGGGCCACAACCTGGCATTCCCTGGGTCATCTCATACTGCTTGGTGAACAGGTGAACCAGCTTCTAAACAGGTACACCAGCTGGGTAAGAGGGTAATAAATGAAACCGAAGCTTTAAAATACACACAAATTGATATATACATATATATATGGTATTACTACTGTTAATTAATTTAAATCCCCTCTATGATGATAAGAAATTAAAATAGGGCACACATATCTACTCTTTAAATCCCCCAAGATATTTCTGGTCACTATTCATTCCACTGATACTCAAATGCCTTTGATAACATCCAGTCCCTAACATCCAGTGCATTCAGGCATCCCCCCCTCAGATAGCCACTTTGGCAGGTACCCCATCCTTCCCAGGAAGGACAACACAGAAGGAAGGTAAGGACTGTTTTCTAATCTTTGCAAATGTCAGGAAGAGAAAACTGAGAGGGGAAGTTTTAGGTGGCGAATCCAGCTGCAATTTCATTTTAGGGGAAAAACCTACCCCCCCCCCCCCCCCCGCCCTCACCTGCCAGATCCGTAGTATTTCAGTCATTAACACACTGAATCACAATGAACTCAGTGTATTTTTTTTTTGCTAATTATTCTCATGGCATCCAAGCATGTTCAGAGTAAGGAAGCACAGAGGCAGGAGTTGGGATTATGACAAGGATTTTATAGTTTGATTTTCACCTGATCTTTGATTTACAGACTCATGTTAAACCAGCGGCTCTGTGGATGGACCCAGGTGAACCTATAATGAGATTTATCTTCATGGATTAGGCCTGACCTATAATAATCTGCTCAGGGCTCCCTATGGCTATTTCAGCACTGAGTTATGAAAATTCCTCCCTTCACTATAAACAGAACCTAGCTCAGAGGGTAATAACTGGGAGACGTATTACTCCTGGAGTACAAGCACTCTTGAGACTCTGATTATAATGTCCACAGCTGAAGGCACTATTTCACAATTGAGATTACTACTTTCCAGATGAAAAAAATTCTGAACTACAGAATAATGCCTTCAGCTACGTATACTGTAATCACACTTGGGAGTTCTTATGTCCCAAGAGCAACACAGGTTACCAACAGTTGGTATGGGAAGCTGATTTAGGGAATGGAAGGAAGAAGTTGCAGGAAGAAGCTTAGATAACCCTAACTTCCTATTTGCTTTATTCAGAGGCTTAGGAGTAAGAGTTCAACACGTCCAATAACCTTATTAACGTCACTAAAAATCTAACAAATTTAAGAGAATAATTATTTCATGTAGTAAACTAGCAAAGTTGTTTTCTGGTTTTGTTGTTCCCTTTTTTTTTTTTTTTTTTTTTTAAGAAGACAATATTGACTACTGGCCATGGTGTAGTGAGATGCACTTTCTCAATATATAAATATATAAATCTGAACAGTGTTCATAGAAGCAATATTTAGCAGAAGTACAGAGAACTTCCAAAGTGATCATACCCTTTGTCACAGTGATTCCACTCCAAGAAGTTACCCTAAAAACAGAGGTGAACAAGGAGTTATAAAAGCCTACTCATCACCATTATCTGCAATAGGAACAACTAAATAACCTAAAATGAAATAACCTAAAAACTGAAACTAAATAACCTAAACGGAGAAATTTTGAGAAATCCACGGAATGGAATATGATGCAATCTTTAAACTGAGTCACGACAGCTAAAGAGAATGCAAACTCATAGTTGTATTCTACAGCTTTTGTTAAGCAATTTATCCAAGGGTATTCAAATTGTTCCTGCATCAATATTTAACAGATACTCTCTCAGAGTTAACTAATTGGACTTCAGCTCAGGTTTTTGTTTTTGAGCTATAAGGCTAATGAAGTATTGATATAATATTAAATGACTGCAAATAAAGTCTGTGCCCTAAATAAATGCTGACATTATGCCAGTGCTTTCTGAATGAATTAAAAAGGAAAAATGCACTTTTGCATACGTTTAGTGAATTTTCCCTGACTCTTCATCATGCATTTGTGCAAATGGAAAAGATGAATATTCATCAAGGCTCTTTGAATTTATTACAGTTAAAATAGTTTGGTCTTAATATTTATAGTACATCATGAAACATAATTTTTTCATTAAAAAAATGGATACTATGTCAAAAGAGGGCCACTGAAGAAACATGAAATTACACCATTAAACCTAATATTAAAAGTTGAAAAACATTATTTGAAAGCACTTCCCCCCTTCAAAAATGTTAGCTATTCTAGAAAGTATCTTCCAGTGTGTCAGGTAATATTGAGTCAAAATGAGGAAGCAAGAAATAAGCTGGTTTACCATCACACAGGAAGGACAGAAAGATTACACTACTGCTCTTAGCAGGTGATCTGAGAGAATGGGCTCATTTCTCTCCCTTCTAATAACACCACATCCACTAAGCCTGACAACCCCGCGGAAGCACTGTTCTGATAAACACCAGGTACACCAACACCAGCATTTCCTAGGAAACAAGCAACGGGCAAAGGACTGCCCATGAGATGGTTCATGGGATCCTCACAAAACTTTATGAGGTTACTACAACCATTACCCCTCTTCATAGATGAATAAACCAAGGCTTACACAGCTCCTAAGTGCTAGAGAGTGGAGCTGATCTCTTAATCGGTTTGCTCCCCAACCCCAATGCCCTTTTTCCAACTTAACCACGATAGTTTAACTCTGGAATATCGTTTCCACAGTGAATTGGTCTCTGGCTTGAAGATTAGCTTCTCGATTAGGCTAAACCTAAAACGTTAACCACAGATTAAAAATTAAGCCAACAAAAATAAACAGGAGTCCACTCTAGGGCCCTAAAAGTGTATAGATAGTAAATAACATTTGTTTATGCATTCATCAAGTCTCTGATGGGCAGTTACTCTGTGTCACCACTACTCTAGGCCTTGGGAAGATAGCTGGGGAAACAGGAAAAATCCCTCTACTGTAATGAATTTTTCATGACAATGGTTAATAAATATGTAACACAATAATAAACTAAATGGTTGTATACTGGAAGAGGATGAAGCTCTGGAGAAGAGTGGGGAGTGTGGCCTGCAATGTGGGGAGCAGTTTCAAACAAGATGGTCAAGGAGGACCTCAACAAGAAAAAACAGGATAGGGTAAGGTCCACACACCATGCAGATGAAGCTCATGATTCAAATCAAAGAGAAAGTTGGAGAAAAACACTGTCAACTGGTTTTCACTGTGTTTCTACCATCTGTCCATGACTCCAAAGTACAAAAGAAGGGAGGATTTTACATGATGGCCACATACACTGTTTTTAAACTTTAATCATCAAGGCTTACCACCTTATTTTCCTACAGAAAAATAAGTTACCATAGGTCCTGCTTTTGTCTCTTGAAATTTCCATCTTTCTTGCCAGAAAGCAGCATCTGTATAAATCCCCCTGCTTCTGACAACTCTGACTTCTTTGATAAACTACCCATGTGTGTGGGGAGGGACAGAAAGATGGAAGGAGCAAATGGAGAAATGAGTTTTCCCCTCTTCAGATTAATGTATATGAAGTATACATCTGACACTTCATCAGCACTCCCGGCTGGTGTCCCAGCAGGCGGATACTGGCTGAGCATGGATTCTGCCAGCTACCAGGCTACTTAGGATGAATTGGCAACATGCCATTTATCTGAAATGCCCAACGTGTCTGGAAGAGGGAGCACAACGACATTTAGCACTGCCAAGGAAAACTAGATACTTCGGGCTAGGAATTAATCTCCTCCTTGAGAAAGTAGTTAGCATTACCCTCAAGCTCGCCTATGGCATTTAAATCACTATAGGTCATGCAGTTACTAAAATTCCTACCTAGCAAGCCACGAGGCCTTCATTTATATCTTACTAACATATGGATACCTCTCAGGTGGAGAGGTGTACTTTTCTGAAATGTTTGTTGGTGTGTTGAACAGGAAATGCTGTTTTATCAAGTATAATGCTATCATGTGGACATTTTGATTTCTGTTTTTCCAATTTTTCCATACGTGAAGACACATACTACTTCAACTTAGTTCTTCAGTGAGCCAACAGAACATTTAAGACAATGTGACCACATCATGACTGCTTACAAGCATATTCATTGAATTTCCTTGAAGGTGGACAGGGATCCTCTCTTCACTATTTTGTCATTGTATTTTTTGAGCGGCCGATGTGGAACTACACAAGATTTGGTCCATTACACAGACTTCATGGCTAATTACGAATTTAAGATACACACAGAACAAAAACAAAGAGGTTTTAGATGGATAGTCTTATTAGGCCACCCATTACGGCACAGAGAATCACATCATCACTCTCACCTTGCAAGCAGAGTCATCTTTCACTTTATAGGAATAATTATTAATCGTAATTATTATTAATAATAATTATTCATTCCATCAACAATATTTATTGAATGCTTCCTATGTGCAAGGAGTTGTGCCAGGAACAGTGAGGAGTACAAATCAGAGGAGACAGGAATTCTGCCCTCAAGGAGCTTGTTGTCTAGCAGGAAGAGTGACTTAAAGTTCTAAGACAGGGCAGTGGAGTTGAGAATAGTGGCCTGGAGAGAGGGTCAGAGTGAAGCACTTTCCACAGTTCAGGGCACCATGTGACACATCACTTGTTTAAAGGGAAAAGGAAAAAAGGAGAAGTTCTAATAAGTGGGCATTTCCATCTCTCAACCAACATTTTCTATCACTATAGAGATAGTTAACTGCAATCAGTAAGGTAATTTAGATGTAATCCAATCTAAGAAATATGAAACAGATTAATGGTCTGCAAAGGGTACCAAAAGCAGAAAAAGTCATTAGCCTGAACTGGGCGATATCCTGAAATGAGCGATATGGCCCAGAAAGCTGGGCAGCTAGCAGAACAACAAGGAAATCAAGATGGCGCTCTGCCTATCAGCTCTCCTCCACCTGTTACTGCTTTTATTAGGACAAAATGTGGGCGGGGCAGGAGAAGACTTGGTCAAACAGTCTGCAAATAGTTTTCCTTCGACTAGCATCAGGAAGTAATGAAGTCTCTGAAGGAAAGACAATGAGTTAAACTTTCACTGTCAAGTCAAAGATTAACTGCAGTCTGGCTTTCATACTCAAGCTTACCCAAAATATGTTACTAACAGAAGTAGTAATATTGCTAACAACTGAGGCTTGCTATGTGCCAGGTACTATTTTAAGCTTGCTGCCTATGGGATTTTAGCACTTTCTCTAGTTCTGCTCTCAAGCAAACAGTATAAAAACTCACAGGACTGATAAGCTAATAATTAAATGACTCTTCAGTAAGAATTTCATCGGACATATTTTGAGGAGTACTCTTTTGTGTTTTCTATTAATAGTTCTCTTTATCTTTTTAACTTATTCCCAATTATCTTAGGTCACCTGACATGTGTTTTACCAATGAATGAGTCAATTTCTCTTTCTGAGTATGGGACTGCCAGGATTAGATGAGATATATTCCTTTTAACAGTGTTGTTTTATTCAGAATAATTTATTTGCCAAGCAACACACAGGACTGCTATCTGAGTGTGAAGAGTAATTCTGCAGTGACCCAAAAAGCGCCTCTCTTTAAAAAGTAATAATAAAAATAATAATAATAATAATAATTGTAAGGCATTTCCCTCTTTTCTTAAAAAGTAAATGCTTTCAGTAAAATTAGCTTTCAATAAAATTCCCCAAGAAGAAAAAGTAACATTGAGTTTGGGAATGGGATGATGACAAATGGTAACTACCATCATTTTAACTGTACCTTGAAACACAAGTCCTAAAATTTTCAAGAGAAGAAAACAATGAACTTCAGTTCAAAAACCATAGTCAATTTTAAAGTCAAAATATTCTGAAACTTTTTTAGGAATAATTTTTCACTATCTTCACAATCTTTATTAATCTAGAAGTAAAATCAGAAGATTCCAGAAGTGATTTCCAGGAACTGCTTAAATACTTCTTTTCATCTTGCAGGCGTGGTGAGTTGATAAAATAGGAGAAACTAAATGATTTGCCCAAGTTTATACAGCTACCTAGTGGCAAAAGTAAGACTTTTGTCAGAGATCTGACATAAATCAAATCTCTCTGCATTATTGAATGATTCTCAAATATCTAACTTATTACTAATGCATAAAATTATAAGGCACCATAAGGCACTAATATATTATTTGCATCTCCATCAGTAAAAGATATTTAAAAATCTATTCCCAAAATATACAACCCTACCACCAAAAGTTAACTTGTAGAGACTTCTAGGCTGTGCCAAAGGTTGAAGGAGAGAAGGAACAGACCCAGAAGAAAACAAAATTCTAGGAAGCATTGTGGTTGAAAATAAAGATCAACACTGGAAGAAATGAACAAGGAATGCAAGAGGCCAAGCTGCAAACAAATATGCAAACATGGATGCCATGGGCCAACAGGTAAATGTGCAGAGAGCCCTGAGGTGGGAATAACAATCAGTTTCAATTACCACAAAAAAGAAGGGTCCAGGCCAAAATCATCAATGGATAGGCAATCTAGGGGAAATTTTTGATGAGAAAAAATACGTTCTCATGGCCTGAAATTTACCTTCCCACAGAATGCTTACTGATGGCAAGATTAAAAATCTAATTCCAGTGGAGACATCAACACCATGACTATGTGTGTGTGTGTGAAGTGGCGGGGGGTAGAATTAACAACACAGTGAGGGGCAGATGGACATGATGGGCCTGCAGAAGGTAAGCCCTGAAAGGACACATCACCACCCATGCCCTATTCTGGCCTGGAATGCAAAATTTGAACCTCACCAAGAGGAAACATCAGACACGTCAGGCACATGTAATATGAGAAACATCCCATTCTTTTTTTTTTTTTTTTAAGATTTTATTTATTTATTTGACAGAGAGAAAGAGAGATCACAAGTAGGCAGAGAGGCAGGCAGAGAGAGAGAGGGAAGCAGACTCCCCGTTCAGCAGAGAGCCTGATGTGGGGCTCGACCCCAGGACCCTGAGATCATGACCTGAGCTGAAGGCAGAGGCTTAACCCACTGAGCCACCCAGGCGCCCCAAAACATCCCATTCTTTAAAATTGGGAGGGAGAAGATAGTCTTCAAAAATGTCTACATCATAAAAGGCAAAGGAAGGCTGTAGAAAAAATCCAGATTAATAAAGACAAAATAGATATGACAATTAAATGCAATATATGACACTAGACTGAATCCTACACTGGAGGAGAAATGCTACACAAGACATGATTAAGCCAGTTGATAAAAATGAAATACAGAATGGCTCGAGTCACCATAAATTTACCAATGTTCCTAACTGTGATAACAAAAGGCCATGAGAGACACAGCTTACTCTCAAATAGTTGAAGCAATTATCTGAGTGTGTGTACACAGATATGTATAATACCTATGTATATACCTACCTCAGCGTATATCCAAGGAGAGAGAAAAAACAAATTTGGCAAGAAATTAATAGCTGGATCAATATGTTCTATGTATTTTTCATATTCTTCCAACTTTTTGGTAAAGCTGACATTATTTTCAAATGAAGTATTTAAGAAAAAAAGCTCAGAGATATTTTCATTTCTTTGGAGGGAGGAGAGGTAACAGTGGAGGTGTCAGAAACACTACAGATTAGATTAGGGGTGTGGAGAAGACTTGGAAAAAATTAGCACACTCCGTGCAAAAAATGTCACATTGCTTAATGCTAAATGTGGTTAAGTTCAAACCTAGTTAAACTCAATAAACTGAAAATAGTCCCTATGGTGGTGGGGAGAGGACACCGCATCGATGCACCGCGGACCCCAGCAGAGGACACTCACCAGGCTGGCGGTGAGCGACGGTGCTGACTGGCCCAGGGCCTGGCTGCGCATGCGCACGAGGTTGGACGTCTCTGCAGAGGCTGGCCAGGCCTGCCCGGCTACAGGGTTTGGAAGGAGGTACCTCCCTGTTGGGGTGAAAGAGAAGACAGGGTAAGTGGCAGGCAGAATATCACCATTTCTGTGACGACTGCAGGTCCCTTCTTGGCCATCCTTCTATACTGCTTCTGTGATTCTCCTTATATTTATTCATCGGAACCAGAGGAATATTGTTTTAATTAAGTCAGGGGATCCAGTCCCAAGTTCTGATCCTGATTTCCCACATTAACCCAAGGAAGCCTCTCCAGCTCCAGCATGGGCAGCTTTCAGCAAGGGCAGGATACAGCATTTTGTGACCTCTGCCTATCCCACAGGAACTTGCAGAGCATACAGAGCATACACACAAAGCACCATCAGCATCACAGAAGTAAGTCTGCACTTACAAATGCACTTTTTAAATATCTAATATGAAAAATGATCTCAGGATCAATGAGAAAAGAGTTGACAGAGTAGAGCTCATGACCAACCAAAGGAAGGACTAGAATTCTCTCAAGGTGAAATGGAGCTGGTGCTTCATTCTCGAAGCTTCCCTCTCTCAAGAACTGGTGGTCATCCAATCAGGCCCACAGGACACACATGGTATCCATTCGCATATGTCAGTGACATCAATGTCAGACTAGGTTCACTGAGCAAGTTATATCAACCCTGAAATCTAATATAGGTCTATGTCTTTAACAGTCAAACAGGTGAACCAATTCACATTACGTTACTTCCTCAGCACAAGGACTAAACTAGATACCAACACACAGGAAATAAGGTTCCTTGACTTCAGGGAGTTAGGATGGACGTGAATATTCATGCAGTAATGGAGCTCAGCTAAAGTAGAAAACGTCTGATTTTTCTGTTTCGCATGAATACTAGCACAATGACTAGCCATAGTAGGTGCTCATTAAGTATCCCATGAATGATTAAAGAACAAGTGGGAGGTTCTTTTCCCAAAAGACACATTGGCAAAGAGAAAAGATGGCAGGCAACCCACAGAACCTCATTCAAGGTTTTGGGCGGGGGGGTGGTGGGTTCCAGCCAGATATCAATCAGAAACATGAGGGACTGCAGCACATGTGGCTGGGTGCCCTGCAGCAGAAGCAACATCTGGATTTCCTCCAACAGACCTGTTCCTTGTAAAAGAGCCTCATTCTCTTACTTCAGGCAATAAGCTTATCCCACTGTTTAATAACTGCTGCCATAGATTAACTGATTTACTAGCAGTGTACATGGTAACCACTGGCACTACCAAAGAACAGGAGTGAGCTACCGCTCCCATCACAGTCCACATGACAAGGTCTAATGCTTTCATCCCAGTGCTCTCAGAAGTTTATATTTTAATTGCAAAGCACACAATTTCTTACTTTGCCAAATTGCTGTTTTGCTATATTATAGAGTGAAAGCACACACTCTACAGAAAACAAGATTTGCTTTTGAGATCTTCACCCTGCCTCAGTGACAAATGGGGAAGGAAGTTAGCCAACCTTTCCGTGCCTTGGTTTTTCCACCACTAAAATGGGGAGAATGGGACTGTGTAAATTGTTGAGGAGATTAAAGAATTTTCTAAGTAAAGCACTGAGTAAACCTTAGATACTTAGCCCTAAGAGTAGTAAAAATGGTAAGTATCTTTTTCTCTTGGGTTTGGTTCCTTTTTATTCATAAGCAGGAAGTGTAAACATATATATAAAGGAAAAAACTCACCTATAATCACACTAGGGAAAACCACTATCAACATTTCAGTGATTTTCTACCAGGCTTTCTTTCTGTTACCTCCGTTTGCTTGCAAAAATGGAATCATACTGATTTTTGTTACCTGCTCTCCCCAACCCCACATAATAGATGACGACCTTTTCCAAACAAATATGTATAGAAAATGCCTATTAATTGAAGCATAAACTCTATCACTGAAAATTCAAATATAATTACCCTCTGTGATTCTGGCCACCACCTCAAAAACATTCAGCTCTATTTTTATGCAGGAAAGGTGACAGAATTGGAAGTCGAGAATTTTTTTTTTTCTTGCCTTTTTAAAAATATGAACTAAACTCTGGACTAAGAGGGCCTTTGGGCAATCCACTCCCTTTAGATCCAAAAGCAGGACATTAATAAAGAAGGACAGGAAAACTATAGACTGCATTTAAGAAAACTAAAATCAGTATTACATGAATAAATGATTTAATATAGAAATATCTTTGAAGGACATCATTTGTTAAAAATATACCGATCTCCATAATCAGAATCCATAGATTTTTTTTTCTTTTGACCCCTTCTATTTCATTTCCTAATATTTTATGTTTCTATTTTCTTTGTTCATATTTCAGAAAGAAGCCTGAGAGAAGGTACAGAGGCTATGTGATATAAAGGTTTACATCATGGAGAAAATTAACTTTGGCCTCACCACTGTTCTGCCCCAGAATTTTCATTTTAAAGAAAACCAAGGGTAGATACAAAAACAGTTGAAGAATTTAATGTAGCAATGGAAAAATTTAGAAGGCAAACATTTCAGTTAACTGGATAATTCTATATATCAGTCCTTTTTTTCCTTTTAGGAGAAAGTAATTCTTAGACTCTCTCCCTATGACCCTCCCTGATGTGAAAAAATAAGTATCTATTTCTTTATCCCTAGTATCAGGTACAGTACCTGGCCCTTAGTAAGTGCTCAATAAATGTGAGCAGAATAGAAACAGGGACAGTTCTCGAATAAATCTTCGGTGTAGGAAATTCATATGCTAGGATCTTTGCACAGGGAATCCAGCCCCACCTCAGATGGGAAGTCAGACTCAGAACAAGCACTGAGGGAGGAGGGGGGTGGACACAAGCGACAGAACCACTTCCCTTCCCTCCATACAGTTTCATTAGCTCTCACAGGGCACTCGAAAGCAAGCAAAGACCATGGCTAACAGGACCCCTATGTGTCCTCTCCTCCAAAGTCATTGCTGACCACCACCGTACATTTTATGTGCTACTGTACCATGTCTAAGTCTCATCTTGGCAACAAGGCCTGACATGTGCATTACCAAAGGAAAACCAAGTGCAAAACTAAAGTGGTAAGGACAGATATTAATCAGTAGTAATGACTGCAAAAGGAAGAAAGGACTCCAGTGTGAATTGAACTCACCTTCAATTTGTACACAATCACTGAGTGTTTTCATAAGAGAAAAAGAAAGTAGGGCAGGGAGCCAGTGGGGGCTCAGTCGAGTCAGGGGAGTGAAAAACGACACAAGGTCCTGCAGTGTAACTGCGACCAGGCCAGCTCTGTCTGCCAGCTGACAATTACCAAATTCAGACTCTACCCTCCCACAGAGGCTGGGAGAAAGAGACCTGATCTGTTCACCCCAACAGAAAAAAATTTTGACAGCCCCGAGTTTTCTCAAGCAGGCGCTTTAAGAGAACGAGGGTCATGCTAAGAAGGTTGCCTTGAGCTGTTAGAACCTATGCTAGTGTGTGTTTGTGACTTTACTGACCAAGTCTGAGGCCTGGTTGAGAAGGAGGCTCAGAGGAACCTGGCGAGACTTTGGTCAAGGACAGACTCTCCGTCAGGCTTCCACTCTTTTATTTTGTCACCAGACCCCAACCCAAAGGAGACATTTTGATGTTCAATAATTGATCAGTTCTGGAATTCAGTTTGAACTAAGTTTTTCAACTTAGTCCATATATTTACCTCATACAGTCTTCAAACCCAACAGGATATAAAACAGCGAAAGTTGCCAGTCATGTTACGATTGATACCACCTAACTGCTGAGTGCCAACTCTGACCCCCAACCCAGCAGCGATTACATCACTTATTCACGAACTTCCCCAAGTCTGTTTCCTCAGCTGGGCAACAGGGGTAAACTTACGGGGTGTTCCTAAAATCTAAAAAGAAAAAACATCATTCCGTGGACATTCAGTAACAACAACTTAAAAAATAAGAAACACAAAAAGCTTTCCATGACACTGTATATGATAAGGGGAGCAAGAAATAGACTTCCGTGAAGCCACTGGAAAAATAATTAAATTAGGAAACACACACACACAATGAAATATTTATTATCCTATCACTGGTTAGATTTTAGATGTCATTATTCTTGCATGAGTCTTATCCTGAGGAATCACATGAATGTTACAAATGAATGGTCTGTTAGCACAACACATGGGAGGTTTTTATTCCTGCCTAGACCCCCATTAGTGTTAATAGGGAAAAGAGAACAACAGATGGATTTAAGGCAGTCATTAGAAGGCACTAACATCGCGCCATACTTGGTAGTGACTTCATCGGACTTTATATAAATTTGCTTTCTGATGACTACCAAGAGCCTCTAAAAAGTGTGTTGCGGTTGTATTCATGCATCATTTGCTGCTTACAATTTAAGAAAATTAGCATCTGTCAACTGCATTATTCAGCTGCACAGGGTGGAAATTAATGGATAATACCATTCTTAATTTCTTGTACAAGAGGTGAGCTTGCCTACCAATCTGGCTGCTTTATTTTAATATCAAATTGAGCTTGCTGTTACAGCTCGAACTGTGGTCAGCTCTGTGCTCTCTGGAAACACATTTATAAAATTCTGATATGTTTATTACAGCATTTATTACATATATCCTACTGACATAACTAGAAATTGAGAGGCAATAAATAGAGGTCCATATCAAAGCTGAAATCAGTTGGCCAGATTGACGTAAGAACTTGTCAGGCTTCCATTATGGAGGTAGGAGTTGCTTGAATGAGCTTTTTATATTGGTTATTGTTACTGTTTTGGTCACGGGGCCTCTACTTAACAGAGTGGAAGATATGCAGCCTTTAAAGATTATATAGTAAAATAAGTAGATTACTGAGCCTAGACCCAGACTTCACCTTGGTTCTATAAAGGCTACATATGGTCTCTTTAATGGGGTGCGTTTTCCTTTGTTTCTACCCTGTATCCCCAGAAACAAGAAGACCGCATAAATGCATGCTTTCAAAAATGAAATACATGCTTTCAAAGACCCCCAAAGCATGAAGTATCCCTCTGAAGTAGCAAAATACCAGGTCAGCAATAATTTTAGCAGAATCGCTATATAAAGAATTAAATACAGCCTCTGGAGAACTACTTTATCATCGGGGAATAATGGTACCTGACTAGATTTAAAAGCTTCCAGTAAAAAAGTTCCTTATCACCTGAAGGGCAACACAGATTTAGCAGTCAATCCACAGTCTTACACTTTGGGTGAGTTCTCGTGGACTACAAACAAGCCATCCAAGGGAAAATAAGACCTAGTAACTACTAACAAAGCTGTCTTCGGATAGGGCTTCAGGCACTCGGTTACACATAAAACTCTAAAAAGTTTGTTTACCCGTCTAAGGCACCAACCAGGAACAAAAGGAAGTTGAGGGAGCGGCTGTGTTGCTCTCCATGGTTGCGGTGAGGCGGGGCTCAATCCCACCTCTGGGTATACAGAGAGAAGAATTAAAAGCAGGGACCTGAACAGGTATGTGGGCACCAAGTTCACAGTGGTATTACCCACAAGAGCCAGAGGGTGGAAGCAAACCAAACCTCCACTGAGAGAGGAGTCGACTGAGAGATGCTGTATATACATACAAAGGAGTACTGTTCAGCCTTAAAAAGGAATGAAATTCTGACACACGCCACAACACCGGTGAACCTCCAAGACATGCTTAATAAAATAAGGCAGACACAGAAGGACAAATATTGTATGACCCCATTTACAAGAGGTTCCTGGAATGGCCAATTTCACTGAGACAGAAAGTATAATCATGGATACTGGGGGCTGGGGAGAGAGGGGAGGAGACCTACTGTTTACTGGGTACAGGGTTTCAGTTTGGGAAGATGACGAAGTTCTAGAGACGGCGGGGACAGTCGCACGACGTTGTCAATGTACTTAATGCTGCTGACTTGGGCACTTAAAAATGGCTAAAATGGTGAATTTTGTTATGTATATCTTAAAATACACACACACACACGCAAGCACGTGCATGCATACACACACACACACACACACACACACACACACACAAACACCTTCACTTGCTTAGCTAAAACTATGCACCTTCCTGAGAAAAAAATAAGTCTCTTATACTGTCTAGGAGGCATCTACATTAAACTACAGCAGCACATGCTCTTGCAAATTACACATAAATAACTTGAGACCTTGGAATCATTTACGAATCAGAGGAACTGAGTTTTTCCCAGAGCGCTCCTGGATTTAGAAATGAAGAAAGGTTAAAGGCCAGGAGAAGTCATTGGCTGATGCCGGGGAGAACGCATGAGTCAGCAGCCGCTGTCCTCAAGTCTATTCCATCATCCTCAAGATGTTCTTCTCTGCTCCACTGCTCACTCCCAAACACTGGTTTCCTCATCATAGTGACTGTCATCCTCCCAGCAGTTAGAGTTTCCCTTTATTCATCTTCAGCTACTACTACAACACAGAGACATGGTTCCTTCCATCTTCCCTCTCACATGGGTGACTGACTTCCAATTTCTTGTCCCACTGCAAAAGAATAACTATACCTAGACAGCATGGGCAATGCTGCTAAATCATTCTTCTTAATGGCACAAATAAATATAATTTGAGAAACCAACAGACCTGTGACCAGAGAGCGAAGTTCACTGACTCCTATACTGAGCTGCTAGTCTTGCCTTAAAAGGAGAAAAAAAGGGAGGGGGGTGTTTTTACTTGCACAAGGCAAGTCCAAAGTATAGCCTTGATCCTAAGCCTTAAAGACATCATTGGCTCCTAAACAGGGATCTCTAACTGACAGGGGAACTGAACGCTGAATGAAGAGAGTGTGCATCCTTCTGAGAGGCTGGTCGTCAAAGCATGGGATGCCATCTGGACAGCAAGGTCTGAACCCAACTAACATCACGATGCAGCTGTCTCCAAACCTCAGTTCTGCTGCATGACTCAAATGCGACGGAGATGCCCTGCCGCACTATGTAGAATACTATCATCAGCGTTCTGTATTTTACAAAGGATGGCAAGGCTACGATATGAACTATGAGGGCCTCGTGAGAAAGTTTACAGGACACTTTAGAAGAAAGCTTGCAGCACGCAGAGCAGGCAGCAGAAAGTAAGAGTGCACTGAGCCCAGACTGGGTACATGACGCAGGTTTCAGGAAGCCGCAAAAGGCCAGTTTCGCACCGTGAGAGCACCAGGGACTGTGGACGAGTACCAGCATACTCATGTCTACATTAGAGAAGCCAAAGCCTTTGGACAAACCATCTCTGGCTGCCACTGCCACCATCAACTACAGCTGAAGTTTCAAATCCAAAGTAACTTCAGTTGTGGGCAATACAGTAACATGATTCAAAGGTACTCTCTTAGGGCGCCTGGGTGGCTCAGTGGGTTAAGCCTCTGCCTTCAGCTCGGGTCATGGTCTCAGGGTCCTGGGATCGAGCCCCGCATTGGGCTCTCTGCTCAGCAGGGTGCCTGCTTCCCTTCCTCTCTCTCTCTCTGCCTGCCTCTCTGCCTACTTGTGATCTCTCTCTGTCAAATGACTAAATAAAATCTTTAAAAAAAAAAAAAAAAAGGTACTGTCTTCACCCTCAATCACAGACAGCCACCATGTTGCCCTTGGCATTTTATGATAAAATGGGGAAAATGCCAACACACTGTACATTTTTAAATGGTTCAACCTGAATCCATACTTAGCAATATATTTGTTCTTTTTCCTTTCTTTTGTTTTCCCTCGGGTTTCTCTTTAGAAGGCAGTATTTCTTCTCATCCACCAAGATGACCACTCTCAAACTCTAATATGGGAAGATACCAGGATCAAATGAATACAGGAAACAGAGCTTGGTAAACTGCAGTGTTTCTATTATTACAAGTACTCACAATACCCAGCAAATTCTCCTGCTCTGCAGTGAGACCCAGCCCTAGCGAGCAAATCCCTGCAGCACCTCCATCCCCAAAATGTCTCCATTCAGATGATCACTATCTGAATTTAAAATTCTTATAAAAAAAATAACACGATGCTTTTGCCCTAATCGCTAGCTGTATAGACCAAAGGTATAGACCAAAGGCTAATGGGACAACTTAAAATTGATTTTTAAACAAGTATTAAACAGAGCCTACTCTAATGAGAACGTGGTCACAAGAATCCGACACCAAGTGGTATGGCTTGGAATGGCTGTCTGTGTGAGGGTACCCAGGAGCACGGTGGTGGCCGTGTCTAGGCAACGCTGGGCATAGGTCAGAGTTAACATCTGCAATCTGGCCTCCCTCCATCCACGTATTGAAATATAATTCAGCAGAATGAATTGCTAGACATGCCTAACCCCCTGGGAAATGACAGATATTGATGAATGCTGTTGGGAAGATATATGGAAGGAAACGGCAAATAAATAGAACCATTTTTTCTCAGAGTCATTTTGCGGATATGTGGAGCAGCTGTTAAACTACTTGTCAAGCTTGCCGTTCTCCCTTCCTCTTGCTCCTTCCCCTTCCCCATCTGCCTCCAGACCTTCCTAAAATCCCCAGGAGGACCAGAATCTTGTATGCTTCAAAACACCAACCAAATGAGTAGGAGTCATCCCCACCTCCTCTGTCACACTCTGACTTCCCAATCCAGTAATATGTCTAATTCTTCCCAAAATATCTTTCCATCTAAACATGTTCACTGCCCTCCTCTGGGTCCTGGAAATAGGTTCCATGTTTAAACTCTTCAAAGTGTTGAATTCAAGTCCATCACCATTTAGCCCCAGTCACGAGGCTGAAAGCCAAGATTCACTGCCTATGACCATGTGGTAGCTGCGTGGCCTTGGTCTGACTGCTTACTCTCCTACACCCCAGTTTCCAGCACATGTTCTAGAGAATGGAGATGATGGAGCAAGCCCAGACTGTGACTGTGGGGACTAATCAAGAACGTGAACAGAGAGCCTCTCAGACCATCTGGCAAAGAGGAGTCCGGGGATAAACAATGACTTAACCCATCTTCTTTCCAGTGCAGAACTCCTTTTCCCACCAGGGAATTCCTCTTCAGCATCGTCCTCAGAGAGGATCAAATTCTCTCCAGCACAGGGCACTTCAGGAAGAACTGGTTCTCATTCCTTCATCAAATGAACTCAAGAGCCTAGAGGGAGAAACCAGTCACACACAGGTCTGCATCCTGGTTTCCCCATTTATTAGCTAGAGAACCCTGGATACATAATTGTTCCTCTCTGAGCTCTCTTTTCCAATCTCTAGTGAGGATGACGGTAAGTAACAAGTGTCAAGTCCCCAGCACAGTGTGAAACACACAATTTGTGCTCAGTGGTGGTTTAGGTCCCCCTCCAGGATGCTTTACCCAACTTGCCATCATGGGCATTGAACGCATATCCCAAGACACTGCTAGCCCTCATCTTCCCCATCATACCACTTGTTCCTATGTGGCTCCATGCACAGAGTCCCACTTATTGTAATACACACCACACCATGCTCTCTCCAGTGTAAACTCTGTCACCTGGGACTGAACCTCATATATGTTTGCAGCCTTATGTCACATCCCAGATAACAAAGCTACCAAATTTTTACATGATCACAAACTTAATGTCTGTGTATAGTAATTCTCTACTCCATCTCTCATTTGTATTTCTACCAGGGTTCATATTTTTCCATTACCGTGTGGTTCCACATTGCCTAGAAAAATACTCAAATTTGGTTCAATCATTAGCTCTGTAACAATAATGGCAAAGACTCAGCAGCCTTACTGGTCACCTTTCTTGGCTTTGACTTTCACTTCTAAAACTCATCTCCAAAGAAGTCCAACACCTCCATGAAACACTGTATCCTTTCAAAGTAAACTGAAAACATTAGACAATTAGTACTTACCATCTTGCTTTAGGAGAAAGTATGAATCCTACACAATTACATTCGTTTGCGCAGTAGGAAGCTTAAATTGACACACCCAAATGTCCCTGGCAGCCCTGGGATGCTAAACATTTCTGACAACTGCCCTACATCTAAACACTTATGACAGAGGCCAAGGAGGAGCTAGCCATCAAGAGCTTTACAAGAGAAACAAGAAGAACAAAGGCAGCCACAAGGGGATAAAACAAACTCTATGTCACAATCCAAGCAGAAATCTCCAGACAAGTCTGAATTTCCCAATAAGTTCTGTTTACCTAAGAAAACTTTTATATACACAGCCTAAGTCACCTAACAATGTACTTCCACATATATTTATTTGGAACAGTTTAGTTCCAAGCTGACATTTATTCCAAACAGATTTCAAATTCTTCCTCCTCAATAACCATGTCTACACTTTCTGAAGAAACTAGTATTTTTGTCTTCAGAGATGTTTGTTGATGCTGGTTAATGAGTAAGCAAAAAAATCTAGAATACAACGTGTGAAATGATTCTTCAAAACATACCATCTAGTAGACCTCCCCAAGGGATTCTGAAAGGTAGTTTGTTAAAGACCCCATTTCCAGGGACAGAGACCTCCACCAGGGAGTGCATAGCCTCCTCTCCTTCCTTAGTAGTAAAGTTAATGTCCCTCCTACCTGGTTTAAAAGCAACAAAATCTAAGGAATAATGTTATCCAAATTACATTCGATACCCCGAATTAATCTCCAGCAAATCACTAAGTGCTTTCCAAAACCTAACACAACACTGCCCTTGTTTTTTTGTTTTTTTTTTTTTAATATTTTATTTATTTGACAGACAGAGATCACAAGTAGGCAGAGAGGCAGGCAGAGAGAAAGAGATGGGGAAGCAGGCTCCCCGCGGAGCAGAGAGCCTGATGCAGGGCTCGATCCCAGGACCTCGATCCCAGGACCTTTGGTTCATGACCTGAACCAAAGGCAGAGGCTTTAGCCCACTGAGCCACCAACGCGCCCCGACTGCCCTTGTTTTTAAGAAGAGAAAAATTAAAGCCAGGCTCATCCTCCTGATTGCCTTAGCACTGCTTAGAAATTAATGAGAGGTATAGGGTTGGAATTCACCCCCTCATTTCTGGTCTATTCCTTAGTCACTGAGTTCTTCTGAAAGCTTAGAGGGCATTAAGCAGCCTTGAACTCCAGGGTCAGTTCTTCATGTTTTGAAGTAACAGTATCACTAGACTAGTCAGCATTCCTTTTTTAAAGAATTCAGCCATGATTACAGGGAAATCAGTGTGCTCGTTGCTGAGGTAGAGGAAGGTAGCCATTTGGTTGTTCCAGTCACCCTCCAAATAACTATCTCTCAAGACTGACATTCTGATCATTTTCTTCTAACAGTTCTATTAAATGCACTTCATCTCCCATGACATGAATCCACAAGAGAGGACTATGACTGTTGAAAGGATGGCAACAAGGTTGTATACAGCCTTGCATATATCAAAGAGGGTATCATGTACCAGATCTGCTTGGTTGTCCACAAAGACAGGCCTGTCTCTGAGGGTCAAAGAAACCATAAGAAAAGGATATTGTACTAATATCTATGTGCAAGGCCTCTAAAAACTCTTGCCTTTCTCACCATGCATGTCCCTATGAGACAATAGGTCTGAGAAGGCCTAGGTACAAAACCAGTCCAGGCTCTACTGAAAGACGTTGCAAATAAAAATATATGATGCCTAAATACATTTGAATTCAGATAAATCTGAATACATATGCCCCAAATTTTATATTGGACTAAGTATACTGAATATGTTATTAATGGTTTATCTGGTATGATTAATTGGGTGTCATGCATTTTTATCTGGAAATTCTATTTACTGAGCACTTAATATGTGCACTGCAGGAAACTTGGCTTTGAGGATACAAGGAAAAGTTCCTGGAGGAATTTATCAGCTAGTAAAAGGGATGATAGGTATACCAAAATAGAAAATGTAAAGTGGCCACTCCTCTAAGAAGAAGGCAATGTAAGCAATGGAGGGGGAAGGAGGCAGCTCAAGTAGGGCTGCTGAAGAATCAGCAAGTGATATGAAGAGGTGTTTGGAATGGGATTTGAATGTTGCAGAAGACGGTGAGCTTCACTTCCCTGTTTTGTACACCTAAGTAGACATCTCATTGCTGTGAGGTTTTTTGTTTTTGTTTTTGTTTCTTTAAGATTCCATTTATTTATTTGAGAGAGAGCACAAGCACGGGGAGAGGCAGAGGGAGAAGCAGACACCCTGCTGAGCAGGGAGCCAGACACCGGGCTCAATCCCAAGACCCTTGGATCATGACCTGAGCTGAAGGCAGATGCTTAACAACTGAGCACCCAGGCACCCCTTATTGCTGTGAGTCTATATATGTATTTGGGACATATCATTTTCCCTTTTTTTATAAATTATTTATATATGCTGCTGCCGCCAAAACCTAGTGTAATGGAGCACAGCAGAACAAAGAAATGCTTTAGCACTGACATTCCTGGAAACCAAAGCAAACACAGTGGGTGACCCAACTCTCACTACTTAGCCGAAGAAAGAATTCAAATTTATCAGACTAATTTAACTCATTTTCCTTATTCTGAGCCCAGAGAAATTTGCCTCAAAGTTTGTAAAGAAAAGGCCACTGATTGACAAACATAATTGTTCCTGTCCGCTATAGTGAAAAAAGGCAAAACTAGAGGTACATCCTAATTATGGGACACTGAGTAACGATAGAGGGCACACAGCCATGCACACATGCGTACATGTCAACACACACTGCGTTAAGGTCCGTTATTTTACATACATACATTTCACAGGGACTTGAATGCTGGGAACTCTGTCACCTTATGCAAGATCCTTCAAGCCTAATCTGGTTCGGGGTTCATCATTTAAGGTGGGAATGATTCTACCTGTGTTCTTGTTCAGAAAAAAGGGAACCAGACATTTCCATAATGCTGCACTTTCTTGTTAAAAGTTTCACCTGCAGCAGTGAACAAGTCAGCAATGGGTTAAAAGCAAAGCAGAGACTGACCCTCCAGCTCTCCCTTCTGGCGCTGGTGTGAGGCAGTGCACCTGACACAGTCAGAGAAAGGAGAAATGATCTGGCTAGGCAGACTCGGGAAAATAAATGTGGCTCTGACAATATGCGTTGATTAAGTACTTGAATGACAATGGAACATGACAATGACAAATGCAGGCTGCCACCACCAGAGTCATTAATATAGCAGAAACACTAATTTTTATAAATCTTTAAACTTCCCGGTTGGTGGCATTTGCCTTTCTTTGCCTACTCTTTCCACGGCAGCGTTGTCAGCTTCGTTTTCCACTTCCACCCAGGAAGTTAAGAAAAAGGTCTACATTCTTAATCTCTGATTCGCCACTGAAAACGAGTTTTGAACAGAGACGGACAGGTTTCAGCAGCCGATGACAGGACATCATTGGAACGCTCCTCTAGAGAAGACAGTGGGCTTCCGTGCTCAATAATGGAGCAAGTATTTATGTGAGAAGGGAGAAAAGGAAGGGAAACTAGTCTCTGCAAAGACGTCCTCCTGCCCCCCACCTTGGTAGCTAAAATTATTTACTACTCAAACTCAAAGGGACCTGGAGACTGTCTGATCCAATCCACTCATTTTACAGATGATTAAATTAAGAACCAGAAACCAAGACAGGCCTCACGTAGAGCTGTCCATCTGACTAGAATCTGGGCCTCTGACCCCCATTTCATGATTCCTATCACATCCTGTAACAGCAGTATACAGCATATCAAGATGCTAACTCCACCCAGCCAACTCACTTGCGTTCCATCTTTAAACCCTATTCAGTGTAACCCACGTATCCCATTCTCTTCCTGACACACGTCTCCCCTAATCGTTACTGCATCACACCCAACTACCAAGTGTTATCCAGAGGGTTCCAGCACACGAGCAGTGAGCACCCTGCATGCACCTCTGTACAGATGCAGTATGGTTTCACTGTGTAAGTTAAGAAAACGTCCCCAGGAGAGCCACTGACCCACACCCAGCTGCATGCAGGAGCTCCAGGGTGGCAAGAAATCTCCCTGGCCTTCCCCAACCTTCTTGCCCCCTCCCTAGTAATTCCAGGAGGGCTCTGTGTGGGATTTAACAGGCAACACTGGTTTTCTATTACTTCAATTTGTATTTCATATTCTTAACCATAGTATAACCAATTCAACTTTTGTGGCTTCCTCACATATATGGTGAAGTGTCACAGGGACTTAAAACCATTTCATCTTTTATAGATGATGCATATAAGGAACTAAGAGGATAAGCTTGGAGGCTGCACACTTTTCAGAACCTGAAAGTAGACAACTCATAAAGGATAAGAAAACCATGTCCAGCCATGCAGGCCTCAGTCTACCCTATCGGAACAAAACAGAATTTCAGGGATGTACACAAATACAAAACCAGTGGAGAGAAAACGAAAAAGAACATGATTGCGTCCATTCAAAAAATCAACTCCTTGATAAAAATGCCCCCAACACCCCCCCAAAAAATCAACTTTCTATTCTAAAGCAAATTTGAAGAACAAACTACTTGAATCTTTGATATATGTATTCAATAAATTCAGATTTCTCCCAAGAAGAACCAAAGTCCATTATTTATAGAACCACACTAGAACACAAGAAATATGGGGGAGATATTAAGAGAGCAAGAAAGGAGGAAGGGGGAAGGAGGAAGTCTAGTGCTTTGTGGATCTTGATGTTCATCTACCTTTCATTTTTTTCTGTAAAGTTTCTTCATTAGCTTGATACAGAGAGCCTCTTTATCTATTTAGACACACACAACTTTTAAAATAATACCAGCAAAAACTTCGAAAGACACTCTTCCTTGGTGTACTTCAAAGACGTTCAGGTACAACATTTGATCTGCCACACCCACCACACCCAGGAAAGGGTGGAGCAGGTGAACTTACTTTGCAAGTGAGAATGGTTCAGTCCTAGTATTCAGCTGATTTTCCTACCCTAGAAACCTTCAAATTCTAAGTCAACAATGATTTAAAGCCCACGTTATTTTTGCTCTGTAGAAGGCACCTCAAAAAGCTTAAGAGAAATGGAGTCTTCTTTTTTTTTTTTTAAAGATTTTATTTATTTATTTGACAGACAGAGAGATCACAAGTAGGCAGAGAGGCATGCAGAGAGAGAGGGGGAAGCAGGCTCCCTGCTGAGCAGAGAGCCCGATGTGGGACTTGATCCCAAGAGACCTGAGCCGAAGGCAGAGGCTTAACCCACTGAGCCACCCAGGTGCCCCGAAATGGAGTCTTCTATCAACATCTTAATTACTACTCAGAACTAATTTTTTAAGTCCTTCGAACTCAATCTGATACGAAACCCATCAAATGGCTTTCTGATGAGCCAGCTCTGCTGACATAGCATGGTTCCCAGCACTCTCTGGAACTCACACCCCTTCAAAGCTAACAGCCTCACCTCTCATCTGACTCTCAGTATCAGAAAACCACGTCAGGATTCTTCAAGCCCTCATGTAGACTCATCCCGTAATTAATTCTCCCAACATGCCTGACATCATCACCTCTTGGGAAGGCTTCCATGGTACCAAAGACCCGAAAGAACTATTAGAGTTTCAAGTAGGTCTCTGCAACCTGGTTCTGAATAAGGTGGCCACATGGTGGTTCCTAAGCAGCAGGTGACCGGGGGCCGGGGAACCACCTGATGATCACCCTGTTAGGGGGAAGCCATGACTCCTGAGCCACAGCAGAAGGCTCCCTGACAGAGGGCCACTGGGAGGCAGCATCTGCCAAGGGAACTGGCCAACAGCAGCAGGCCCCATTAAGTAGAAGTCTCTGGAGGTTTTCCTACTCTAACAAGGAGAAATCATACAACAAAAATACACCACGAGAATCATCTTCTAATTAGAGCGCCTGGATACCAACAAAATATCCAGATATAAATGGACATGGGAGTGGTGAAGACAGCGGTGGTTTTAAAGGCTACTTAAAAGCCAGCACTCTCAACCAGGAAGAAGATGCTAAAGGAGTTGCCTCTTAATAGCCTAGCAACCCAGAAGAATGGGTAGACTTCCTCCAGTTTCATTAACTACTGTTGATGAACTAACAATTTTACAAGTTCTAAAACAAAACAGTAAACCAACCTAAAACAATGCCTGCTCCCAGTTATATACCTTCAGCCTGGAGATTTTTTAAAACATTAACAAATAGCAAAACAAACAGAAATAAACATTTTTTAAAAATAAAGATTTTTCAAACATTGACAAATAGCAAAACAAACAGAGGCTTTTAAACCAATGCAACCTTAAGTAAGAATTATCTGTGGATCTGGGGTTTTCTCCCTGGTGGCCAAGAGCCAAAAACCCAAACTGAAAGCATCACAAGAGAGCATCATTTACATCGACTGTAAATGTCTTTGCCCTTAAGAGATTGAAATTTTGCCAGATTTCAAAATATTAACATTTCATTCATCCTCCAGGGCCTGGTTAAGTCCAACTCAGCCCACCCCATGCTTAGTCCCCAACACAACCACACGCCCAGGTCCCCACTTACAGTCCTCCTTTTAAGCTCTCTTTGACTCCACCTCTGAGCAATTCCACTAAACACACCAGAAGTTCACTCATTCTTATACATCTTGGCTCCACTCTCCCCCACCACTGTCTTAAACAACCCTCAACCAGGCCTCTCTGCTTTGTTCTGTGGAAATACTATTCTCGGTACACCCATTTCCATAGTGTCTTAACCTTTTCCTCAAACATGCAGATAGCCTTCACTTTTGATTCATGACCTCAGACCTTAAATCAGTTGTCAATGCTTCCAAGCAATTCTATTACATTCATAGCTCTCCTCCTGTTCTCCAAGACCCTATGACTTTCTTCCCTACTCTATGCCCATATGACCCTCCTGACCACTACCCGGGGTCTCCTAACACATTGACAAAGGTGAAGCCACCAAATCTATTAAACTACCTACTTTTTATTAAGCAAATTAATTGAAAACAGTGATATGGAAAGGAGACATCTAAACACAGAACTTCTTACTCTCAAGATACATGTAGATTCACATGAAGTAGGAAGAAACAATACACAGAGATTCCAGATACATTCTACTCAGTCTTCCTCACTGGTAACACCCTGTAAGACTACAGGGTACTATAATCATCAGTAGAATGACACCAACACAGTCAAGATCTAGAACATGTCCAACACCAGAGGATCCTTCATGTCGCCCGTTTATAGTCACACTTACTTCCCTCCACCTCCCCCTCCTTAAGCCCTGGCAACCACTCACCAGTTCTCAACTTCTACAACTGTGTCATTTCAAGAATGACATACACAAATGGAATTAAACAGCATGCTTTTTTATGCAGTCTAATTCCCTGGAGATTTACCAAGCTGTCATCCCCATCAACAGTTCATTCCTTTTTATTGCTGAATAGTATTCCATGATATAGCTGTACCTAGACTACCAACTTTTGCATCCTTTTGCTCCTCCTTCCTCCTGTTTCAAGGGAGGAAGTGTCCCTTTGCCTATAAAAAAGCCAACATGTGCTGCAGATACGTTGCTGGATTCCTCTCAAAGCACTTCCCTTTGGCTATCATCTCTTTCTTCGGTAGCACACCAACACCTGACAAACATGCTCACATGGACCCACATTAAGAGGTCTCCTCTGAACCCTCATACCTTTCCAGCTCCCACCCACATCTCTAGTCCCCCCTTGATATTTACTAAATATCAAGGCTATCCAGAAAAAAGTCTTATTTTATGTAAATTCACTTTAATCTCAATTCTTTGTCTCGCCCACCAAGCTAAGGAGGCATCTAGGATGAGAAACCCATGAAGCTCTATGCAACACTGAAACACAAAGGCCTCCAGGTTAATTTTAGAGAAAAAAAAATGTTTTCTAGGATTGTGCTGTTTGTTTTTCCCTTTCCCTCTTGAGGTAAAATCCCCTCTGAAATGGTTTTAAAATTTTTTCAGATGTCATTCCAAACCAATTACCATAGTCCAAGAAAGAAAAATGTTTCTATATTCCCTCCCCTCCCCACCACCCACCCCAGGACAGAAGACTGGATCCTAACTGTGTTAGAAATTCTAGTTCATGCTATCTACAAAGTTGGTTTATTACTATTGGATTCAACTTACAAACACATACAGATTCTTCTTTGTTTTACATTCCAAACAAGCCATGATGTTTTGAAAAACACGACTTTCTTCAGTAGGAAAAGGATCACACTTTTTCTGACTATTAGGGCTCCAACATACATCCCAGTTGTGAGATTCAGGACCAGTATTCAGGGGATTCCTTTGCCTGTTAAGAAGCCAGGACGCAAGATCCTTCTCTCAGGAAGATGATCTCTCCTTCACTGTTCAGCTTCCTTATGGTGAACTGTCAGGCACCTTACCACATATTTCTGACTTGACTTAGGGGTCTGTACAATGATTAGAATAATGCTCCTCTTACTCATTAGGGGGCTCCAAAGCTCAGTCAGTGTTTACAGGATGATTCTGGGTGCCTATTTAGCAAGTTGCAGGCCACGAAGAGAGAAAATACCATTTGCCTCCAAAAAAAAAAAGGATTTTTTATTTATTTTTGTTTTTCCTTCAGGCAGGGTTGCACATAGTAAGCTCTGGGTTTTTTGCTTAAATGGTAGGCCTATGAAAAAGATACTGATATTTTCCCCCTTTAATTTATTACCTTTAAGTAATCCCAAATTTAGTTAGGGAAGAAAACACCAAAAAGTTCAGCTATGGCTATCAGTGCATGGGGGAGGTAAGGGCTTCTCAGACTTTTTCCTTCCCCTTTGTTTTCTAATTTGTCTACCTTAAACAGATATATCACTGTTATAATTAAAAAATAGTCACATACAGGGGCGCCTGGGTGGCTCAGTGGGTTAAAGCCTCTGCCTTCAACTCGGGTCATGGTCCCAGGGTCCTGGGATCAAGCCCCGCATCGGGCTCCCTGCTCGGTGGGGAGCCTGCTTTCTCCTCTCTCTCTGCCTGCCTCTCTGCCTACTTGTGATCTCTGTCTGTCAAATAAATAAATAAAATCTTTAAAAAAAAAAATAGTCACATACAAATATTCTTATTGTAAAGAACTGTTTAAACTAAAGAGGCCAATTATGACAAATGGAATCATTGGTCCAATTCTTTGCTCCCCTGCAGTAGGGTTATACACCTGCACCTTTGCCAAGGTATCACATGGGTAGAGCATGTTTCTGCCCCTTGACTCTGGGCTTAACAATGTGACTTGCTCTGGCTGATAGAAAATTAGCAGACGTAATGCCCAAGAGGCTTGAAATGTAACTGAGCTGGCAAACATGCAGTCTCATGCTCCTGTCTTTTACCAGAACATGATGCCTTGGGGTAGCTGCTGGTCCAGGAAAGCAGAGAGACACAGAGCAAATCTGGACCCAAAGAGCACCCTAGACCCAAGCCCAGCAGAGGTCAGACTAAATTATCCAAAACCCAGCTGACCTGCAGCCATGTGAGTGAGAAAGAAACACTAGTCTGCCAATGAAATTTTGTATTTATACAATATTATTGTCACCAACTGATAAACCAAGTATTGCCCCCCACACACATACACACAAAACAAACCTCAGTGGCAAAAAATGTCTTGTGTGTTGAGTTGCAGGGTGTGAAAAAAGGCGATAGCATCCTTCATGTGCCCATTAACAAGGAACCCAGTCAACCACCATCCCAGTATGAGAAAACTCCTTAGCAGATAGGAATTGTTTTCCTCCTCCTTGTTAAACACACAATTATTTAATCACATTTACAGCAAGCCCTATGAAGCAAGCAATGCCTTGACACCATTCAACAATGGGGTTTCATACAAAAACATATTGTGAGCCTCTGACAATGTTAAAACTCAGATTCAAGTCTTGGCTTGCTGTCTGTGAACACCTCGATCTTGTGCCATTCATTCAAACTATCTGTTCCTCAGTGTTTTCATCTGGAAAATGGGGATAAGACTGCCTCCCTCACAAATACATAAATATGTTTAAGAACTAAGTCAGTCAATAAATGTAATTCCCTGCAAACAGTCCATGCCACATCATAAGCTCTTAAAGTTAGCTGTCACTATTATTAGTGATAACACAATGAAAACATCACACATCTTCCTCCCAGAGAGCTGGGTTTAATGAAACCTATCAAGGATAATTGGGTTACAAAAGTTTCCAGCCACAGACCTTCACAAAAAAAAAAATTTGTTTCAAAGAAAGCAGAAGAAAATTGCCAAAGAAAAGACTTTTAGATTAAAACAAGGCTAAGCAAGAGGAAGATGGCTGGTCTTTACATACAAAATCTATCAGGGCAGACTTCTGATGGCAAAACCAGTTTGACTTAATTAAGTTTAGCAACAAGTATGTTCCAAAGTAAGATCACATGTGATTATTCATAGTTGCCTACAACTAGTGGAAACTATGTTTCTTAAAGATCAGAAATGAGATTCTCTTTCTGCTCCAACTGGACACCAGAATACTGCCTGACACAAAGTAGAAACAAAGTGGACAAGGGATCCAAACTGATGTTCAGAAGCCCAAGTTCTCCATCAACTGCAATTCAATTTATGCTGCACGTAATACTAATAGCCACCCATCAGTGGCTAAGTGCTTTGCATAAATTTTTTCATTAAATCCTCAGCTAAGCTATTTAGAGGACCAATTAGAATGTTTTCTTCATATTCCAATAAAACTTACAAGCAACTGTTTTTAAAACCAGACTGATGCTCATGAGACTTTTAAAAAAGCTCTCTCTCTAAGGACTAATAAACATTTTTGAAAGTTAATTATCTAAAATAACTGTAGAGCATACTAAATTTTTAAAGAGTAGAAATGCCAGGGCTATTGAAATTATGAAATGGGAATCAATTATAGAATTTTTTTAAAGCTGTAAGCCAAATTTCATGATTCAGGTCATATATCTGCATCAACACCTAGACCCCTGCATTGTTTTAAAGTTTTAAGTCAACTCCTTCAGCAAAAATTGGAGAGAATCATTACTGACCTACTTTTGGTCAAAAATAGTTTAACCAAAGTAAGTAAATTTCCTAAGTGAAATTAGTAAGCAAAGGGATGAGTATTTTAACTGTTAACATTTAGTCCCCCCCACCTACAAAATAAAGGTGGGTCTACCTAATTTTTAGCAACTCCCTGAAAAGAAGCAAATAGTCTGAATCTATAAATGGAAAGCAAAGAAAAATTCCCTAACAAGCATTAAAAGAACATCAGTAAAACTCAGGCATGAACATTTACTTAAACTTAGTGAAGTAGAGCAGGGGTTTTTTTGATGAATTTCTTCCGTTTGGTCTGAGGTCAGTTTCACCCTGCATTCCAGCAGTATGCCACAATGGGTCAAATGTTCTAGATTCTACTGAGTCTAATGTCAGAATCATTTTTTTTTTAAAGATTTTATTTATTTATTTGACAGGGAGAGATCACAAGCAGGCGGAGAGGCAGGCAGAGAGTGAGGAGGAAGCAGGCTCCCTGCTGAGCAGAAAGCCCGATACGGGGCTCGATCCCAGGACTCTGAGACCATGACCCGAGCCGAAGGCAGCGGCTTAACCCACTGAGCCACCCAGGTGCCCCCAGAATCATTTTTGTTCCCAGAATTTTCATCTCCAGAAAGTCAAAATCCATAATTCTCCAAAAAAATGTAAATAACTGAACTTATTTACAGACCACTGAAGAACAGGCAGAGAAGACCATCACATACTGAGAAAACTTTGCTTTGGGGTTTAAAAAGCATTTTCTGCAAGGTTATTTATATTTAGAGGAAAAAGCACTCAAAATGAAATAGAAATTTAACCTTCAGTGATTTAAAGTCTAATAACATGAAAATTTATACGGTGAGTTATTAAAAATGCTTAAAAATTATCTTAAGTTGGCTATCTTTCAAGTCAATACAAGTGATTTGTGAGTTCTCTGTATCTGAAAAAGTTTAATTTTTACAACATGACGAAAAAGAGCATGAAAGGAAAAAAAGGATGAAAGATTTGAAGAGATGCTTCATAGAAGATAAGTGAACGTCTAACAGGCACATGAAAAGACGTTCAACATCATTTAGTCGTCAAGAAAATACAAATTAAATCCATAGCGTGACAGGACTGTCTACCCATTAAAATGGCTAAAATTAAAAAGGTTGGCAATACCACAAGTTGGCAACGACGCAGAGCAATTAGATCGCTCATCTGTTGCTGGTGGGAATGTAAAGACAGTACAATTTTGGAAACAGTTTGGCAGTTTCTTATGAAGTTCAATATACACTACAGATACATGCACCAACATAGATGAATCTTAAAAACATACTGAGTGAGAGACGCCAGACACAAAGAACATGTACTGTTTGACTCCATTCATGTTAATTTTTTCTTTTTTTTTTTTTTAAGATTTTTTATTTATTTATTTGACAGAGAGAGATCACAAGTAGACAGAGAGGCAGGCAGAGAGAGAGAGAGAGAGAGAGGGAAGCAGGCTCCCTGCTGAGCAGAGAGCCTGATGCGGGACTCGATCCCAGGACCCTGAGATCATGACCTGAGCCGAAGGCAGCGGCTTAACCCACTGAGCCACCCAGGCGCCCTCATGTTAAATTTTTAAGACGAAGCTAAGCTGCAGTGATCAAAAGCAGATCTCTGGTTGCCTGGGGCCAAGAAAGGAAGATTGGGGGTGAGAAGGACGCAGTTGGGGCCAAGGATCCGTTCTGTATCTGGACTGTGGGGGTGGCTATGTGACAGCATATGTTTGTCAAAATCCATACACATGGACACTTAAAATGAGTCCATTTTATTGTATGTGAATTTTATTTCAATAAGAAACTTCATTTGTAAAATCCTCAATTCTACTGCTGTCTGGATTGGATCAGCTTTTACCAAACAGTGTGTAGAGGGGCGGGTGGGTTTTCACACATGGGACCGGGCACCTGTCAGCCCCTGCTGGTGGGTCCTCCTCTGCCACGTCCGTGCCTCAGGACTCACCTGTCAGAGCCCCTCCCAGGCTGCCCCGCCGCAGCTCTCGACCATCCTCACTGAGCTGTCTTTTAAACTTCAATGACTTTGCAGGGCCAGAAGTCACATCTGGGTTGCTGCATTTCCGAAACGGCATGGGTGGCGGGGAGAGTATGTGGTCAAGCTGCAGAGAGAAAGAAGGGGCGTCACTCACTAAGGACACTCTCAAGACACCCAGCATGCAACACCAATTGGTCCCAGGCTCCTCTTTTCTTAGCCTTCTCGAAATCCCTCCCACCCAAGGCTGCTGCCCATCTGGTTACTTTAGGCAATTCAGGGTTTCACTGTTGGGTCCTGCATCTGAAAAACATTCTGGCTTACTGCAAAATCTCAATAGCAACGATTTTTAAGCTGTGGGTCACAACAAACTAGTGGGTCACGAAATCAAGTTTAGCAGATCTAAGCAGTAATTTTTTTTAATACAGTAGAAGTTGCTAGAGTCTAATGAAGGAAGGAAAGGTACCATTTCATGAAATGTCTGATAAAGCTATTTTTGCACATGTGTCCCGAGTCACTGGGTCAAATATATGTATTTCCATGGGCAATGATCGCTCTAAAAAATGAATAATATTATTTTATAGAGAATCAATAGATAACTGCTTTAGTTGTTCACAAAAGAAAATCCACAATCTTCTGGAGCTCACAAATATATGCAGGGAAGGGCAATTTCTAAGCACCACGGCCCTGAATGCAAATCAATACATCCCTCTATCACTTGATCGCTTTTTAAAAAAGAAAACCTGTCCTAAGAATCAGAGAAACTAAAACCACTTCAAGCAACAGCTTTCTACAAAAGAATCCCTTATTTCAAGATCTGTCCTCCTTTTCTAAAAAAACCTTTCATATTTGAATAGGGCCATATTTTCTAAAATGTTTATCTTCGAAGTATAGACACATATATATGGGTTTAGATGGTTATTAAGGACAAAAACGTTCACATGCCTGTATCTATCTCCAGACAGTTATTAAGAACAAGAGAGAATTACAAAAGGTATTCATGGAAATTCCACATGCCACAGAAAAAAACATCTTGTAGAAATTTAAATCCAGACAAGACTTCAGTAGCATTGCTCAAATGTGGGCATTTCTAAGGATGCTTCGAGACATGTTTTGTTTTGTCTTCCTGGGCAGAGAGAAGGATATCTGGTTATACCTGTCAGCATTTTTTCAGATTAAGACTATCAAGGATATATTTTATAGGAAAATGAAATTTAGGGGCAAAATCATTCACTTGTCTTTGTACTGAAGCATATTCAAAACCACCGCACAAAAAGAAATTTAACCCTGCCTGTGGATAACTCCTCCCAAGCTCACTGATGTGGAACAGACCTCACTGGCTCAGCTATTACAAGATGTCAGCTCTCCCCCAAGCTCACTGCATTCATTAGTGACCCGGAACAGCTGGATTTCAGGCACTTGTCAGTAAGTACAACCCCAACTCCATTGCCCATCAGTTATTTACTGTATTTCATTGTCCGTATTCTTGTGAGAGGTCCCCAAAAACTTTGCAGTGTATCCAAGCCAGATCAGTAGGGAAAAGGGATTCCAGATTGCACTCTTGGAAGCTATCTGTTGAGTCCGCTGTTCATTACAACCGTGTCCTACTTAGGAGGACCTCCAAGAAGGAATTGTATCTAATTTTAGACACCTTGGCCTTAAACCTTATGGACACCAAATTGGAGCAAGGGAACCCTGGTCAGTGACCCATCAGCTACTGGAAAATGAATCAGTGGTCCAAGCGTAGTCCGATCATTACACAATGTAGAGGTTATTTTGCTTTCTTCTTGGCTCCATTTTAAGCCCTTACCCCAGTTGGTTTTGGGTTTCGTGTTTTGTTTTGTTTTCATTTTCCCTGCCAATTTTTAAAATATTTTTTATTTTAAAGTAGGGTCCATACCCAACGTGGGGCTCAAATTCACAGCCCTGACACCAAGAGTCATGTGCTCTACCGAATGAGGCAGCCAGGCACCCCTCTTTCCAATTTTTTTTTTTCTAATTTGAAAAATTTCACAACAAAATTTGTAATGACAAAAAAAGTTTTAAGGGCAGTACAATGAGTTAAGGGCACCCATGACCCCTGGTGAAAAGTTAACCTTTTGCCATACCGTTTTTGCTCTCTTTCCACCACCCCAAGACATTAGAGAGTTCCTTGCAGACATTATGAATCTTCCCCCCTCAAAATTTCAGCATGCCTCTGCTAAGAACAAGGACATTGTCTTCAATTCTCCTACCCTGTATTATATGTAACCTTTTAAGATGTCTCAAATCTTTTGTTATCAACTTAAATTATAAATAGTAGGGAAAGGGTAAAATAAGATGATATCATATAGACATACTGGTAGAAATTTGCTCTTTTGCATTAAAAGGAAAAATTGCATCCACAAGGTGGCAATGTGCCACAGACATTCAGCAAAACACTCCCTATTAGCTGGCTACTGGGTCCTCTAAATGCGCCAAGAACCCCTCAGAGTATCTGAGTGACTTCAACTCCATTCCGCTTAGTGATCTCCTCCTAATTACTAGTGGCATCTGCATCAAATACAAATATTTATTGTTTAAGGTTCATCAATTTCTGCTACTTATTTTTCACCTGAAGTTAAATTTTTCAGCTTGCAGAATTACAATTACTCTCTCTGGGGAGGATTGTTATATCACCAATTAACAGAGGGTGGAAAAATAAGCAGAGGAAAGATAATTCCTAAATAAGAATGATGTGATTTCCTTACCTATTTCCAACAAAGCCCTCCAAGACAAAATGAATGCCAAGGAAGAAGGAAATCAAGGATAAAGTGTAAGAGAACAAAAAAAGAAAATCCGTTTCATCACATATAGAGGCACAAGCTCTTAGTCCGTAAGTCATTTTTAATCAGAATCATAACCCCAAGAGGGGAGAGTATTATTTTAAATCTGGGAAAATGGAGTCAGTGAACTGTGAGGCTGTAAATGTTTCAAACAAAACATAAGGAGAAAAACCTGTAAGCATAGGGCCATGTTCCAGGATCCCATTTCCTTCTTCACATCAAATCACAGTCCCAACAGGGCTCTCTCTAAATAGATCATTTTTCCAAATTTGCTGGGTTGTCAGTGCCTCTACTTTTCTTTCTACAATTAGTCAAAGCTTCTCAAAATGGTCCACTGCAGCCCTGCAATTTATTTTTCATTTTTTGTCCTGATTCAAACACTCATGCTCCATTTACAAACATTTCAGCACACCCTAGAGCTTATGGTAGACATCAAACCTATCACTTTGGACGCTGCCCTTTAAATGATTCCAGTTTAATGTTTGCTAACTTTTCCAAACTCCCCAGGTCTTCATACTACAAGTAGTTCAACCAATGACAAAGCTTGTCCTGAAACTTCCAGTGATGTGTAAGGGCATCTAAGCCTGAACTTGGCACACCTGCTTCACACACTTCAAATTTTCCTCACTAAGCAGATCATGGACTGCTAGAGGGCCAGCCCTACTGCCTTGTCACATGCTTACCTCACCCGCTGCCAGCCACAGAGTGGCCCTGATCAACACACATTTTCCAGAAATGCATCCTCACTTCATTCACCAACAGCAAATACCAATTTGTGGTGGACTCCATTTGCTCCCAGTTTCCTAGGTCAGTTTTCTTAACCTCCTGTAGTTCCAAGAGCCACAAAATTTTGATGTCAGACCAACAGGGAGCAAGCATACCACCAATTATGTGGAAACAGCTGCCACTGCTGGAGCAGTTTAACACACCAAACATGGAAGCATCTTAGAGAACAAGAGGCGTACAGACACTATTATACAACTGCTTCAAGTCTAAGGTATTGGGGCCAACGTTTCCAAAATTCTCAGTCCTACAAAAAAGCTAGTCACCAGAATTCCACATCTGTGTTTTCTTTATTTATCACATCCATCCTCTGTGGGATGTTTTACAATGATTGTGCTGAGGAAAGCAAGAACCCACCACGAACACACTGGCTTCATCCACGGCAAAAAGCACAGGTAAAGGCACATCACTGAGCAGTCGCCAGCTTACTGGGATGTCTCCGCTTACCCCACCCCCACTATCTCCAAACGTGAACCGCGGGGCTGTTCTTCCATGGCTATATTCCCCAAGAATAGTAACATCTCTTTCTAAAAGGGCACATCCTAACTTTCAATTAATATTCAACTTGCACCTTTTGAACTGACCATTTTCCCAGAACTCCCCTTCTAGACACTTCCATGCATGAGCCCATGAGTCCTATAGCTTCTAAATAATTGCAATGATTGTGTAAACATAAAGGTATTTTTCCATTTTCAGTCAGCTGCAACTCCTTTCTCTAGCTACTCAAGTCACAAACCTTACAGTTTATTCGGAACTTCTGTTTTCACCCATATTCAGTCAGCAAATGCTCTCAGTCAACCTCCAAAATACATATATCCAGAATCCAATCACTTCCCCATTTCTACTGTTACTGCTCTTACACCTGCTGTCCAGATCTCTCTGTTGCCGTACCTGCCTAAGCACAGCAGTCAGGGACCCTTCTAAAGCACAAGCCAGATGGTGCACAACCTCTGCTGGAATCCCCCACAGCTTCCCTTCACCCAGAACAAAACCCAGAATCATGGCAATGCCCTACAGGTCCTACCACCTCTACCCACAAGTCTCTGATCCCAGCTACTATGACTCCAGTCAATCTACCTTGGTGTGTTGCTAGACCTCTGGTGCCCTGGGCATCTTGTCACCCAGCACAATTACCTTGACCACAGCCTCTGTCAGGAACTCACTCGAGGTATTAGCTCCCACGATCCACTCTCCCATCAGCCCCTCTCTATCTTTCTGGTCCCTATTCAAACATTACTCTTCCAGGGGGCTCTCTCCCACAGCCTTGTGAGCCTTGTGTAAAACAGCATGCCTACCACTTCATTCCCTTCTTTACTTTCCCTCCTAATATCTATCACCCCATGTTAGATCTTTTATATCAATTTATTGTCCTTTTTTTAAAAAAATATTTTATTTATTTGACAGAAATAGATCACAAGTAGGCAGAGAGGCAGGGAGAGAGAGAGGAGGAAGCAGGCTCCCTCCTGAGCAGAGAGCCCGATGCAGGGCTCCATCCCAGGACCCTGAGATCATGACCTGAGCCGAAGGCAGAGGCTTTAACCCACTGAGCCACCCAGACGCCCCCAGTTTATTGTCCTTCTTCCACCAGATCCTAAGTTGCATGAAATTACACACTAGTCTGTTCCATTTGTCCATCACTCTACATAAAAGGCACCATGTTAATATTGGTTGAAAGAGGGCGCCTGGGTGGCTCAGTGGGTTAAGCCGCTGCCTTCAGCTCAGGTCATGATCTCAGGGTCCTGGGATCGAGTCCCGCATCGGAC